>NC_137464.1:178063651-178635166 GCF_964235325.1 Thermobia domestica | reverse complement strand
ATCCTGCAATGTTCTGAACAGAATCAATACAGGAAGTGGCCAAAAATGGTAAGGTGTAGACTGCAACTGAAGATTGAACTGGAAAAAGGAATCATGTAGGACATGTAAAAAGGAAGGCTACCTCCTCCTAGGTACGAAAGTACGACTTATGATACCTCTTTATACAAGGTAGTGTGACGAAATCGAGTAATACTGGTGTGATGGATTAAAGTATTGTCCAAAATAAATGGTCGTTGAAATATAAACTGATAAAGAAGTGAAAAAGTATTCCGAATATTTTCCCTGCTAAGAAAAGTATTTTAGTGTTATTATATTAACTTAGTAATATTAACAGAGCTATCGCACTTTAGCAGCTTCTTGATTCGACTGGCTGCTGTCAATGTTGCATCAAAGTTTGGTCGAATACTGAATGAATTATCTAATGTATGTCACACCTTTAGTTCTGAAACTGCCTACTCATAAGAAAGTGTCTTAAGAGATATTCAGTCAGGAAGTAGTCTGGTTTTAAAAAAAAGAAAAGAAAAAGAAAAAGAAAGAAAGAAAGAAAGAGCACATTACGCTCCGCTTTGTGTATTTAATTATGTACTAGCATCAATTACCCGCTTCGCTGGGTTAATTAAGAGAAAATAGTAATATGCTTCGTTAGTCAGTCACTTTTTACTATTACTAACGCGCTCCTTGATATTGGTCATTCTCGATGATTTTTATATATCCCCCCTCCTCCCCATGTTAAGGGCCACGGCATCGGAAGCGTCATTGTTCATCTCAGCGGCCCCGAGACGTATGAATTCGACCCTGATATTGGTCATTTTGATGTTATATCCCTCCCCTCCCACAATTCTTGTGGGGTTGAATTTGGATTTAAATGCCATCAGAAGTGTCACTGTTCATCTCAACGACCTCAAAAACTATAGATTCGACACTAATATCAGTCATTTCCGATCATTTGTAAATGTCTTTCCCCTCCTTTCAGTTACATCGTCAAAGTGATATGACAAAAATCATCTCATGTTCGAACTTCATATAGGTTGAAAATTTGATCGAGATCGGTTCGGTGGTTCAAGAGTTATTAAGTTATATATATATATATATATATATATATATATCCCCCTCCTACCTCCTCCCCTAAGTTCTATCGTCAAAGTGAATAGATAAATACCATCCCAGGCCCGAACTTCATCTATATGGTTCAAGAGTGAAGTCGCATAGACAGTCACTTTCATTATATATATATATATATATATATATATATATATATATATATATATATATATATATATATATATATATATATATATATATATACACAGGGTGCGGCACGTAAAACCGGCCCGTCGTAATATTCTGGTATATTGTGTTTTTGGCAACACTTAAATAATCTACCTTCCTACCAAGAGATGGCGTGTCGAGGTCGGGTCGACTTACGTGACCTGCAGCAGTCACGTGCAGCCGCAGCCAGTGAAACTTGTCGAAACCAGTTGAGAAAAAGGCCTCGTTGTGTTAAGCCGGGTGAGTGTCAGTGTGTGATAATGCCGTATTCGATACCCGAGCGTGTTGCCATTGTTGAATTGTTCATTCTCACTGGATCTTTTGTGAAAACAAAGAATGTGTTTCGGGAGAAATTTCCAGGACGTTCTCTGCCAGCAAAAAGCACCATTCAGGAATTGATTGAAAAATGGCGGCGTACAGGATCGGTTCAAAATGCTTCCAGGAACAGACGACCATTTGTCTGCATACCTGAATTAAAGATGCAGGTGGAGGAGATAATGACAAGAAGTCCTCGAAAGTCAACCAGGAGATTGAGTCAACAGGTTCATGCGAGTGAGAGAAGTTGCAGACGTGTTTTATGGGGACTGAAGTTAAAACCGTACCGGATAAGTGTTGTGCAAGAACTGAAGGAGCCTGACCTGCAGAAGAGGGTGCATTTCTGTTCATGGCTGTTGAGCAATGTTGCCAGTGGTTTCTTGGATCCACTAATGCTCATCATGAGTGACAAGGTGTGGTTTCACCTGTCTGGGTACGTAAATTCCCAAAACAACCGATATTGGTCGACAGAAAATCCACACGCAATCCACCAGGTACCCTTGCATGATGAGAAGATTGGTGTTTGGTTTGCCATTTCCGCCACACGCGTTATTGGGCCCATATTCTTTGAGACGACAGTGAACAGTGACGTGTATATGGGAATCCTGGAGGAGTTTTATACACACTTGACCGAAGAGGAGCGTCAGTTATGTTACTTTCAGCAGGACGGTGCAACATGCCACACATCAGCTGCATCATTGTCCCTTGTGCATGAGATGTTTACACCAGAGAGGACAATCAGCAAAGGCTTGTGGCCTCCTCGGTCAGCAGACTTATCCACGTGTGACTTTTACTTATGGGGACTATTAAAGGGAAGAGTATACGAAACATATCCACACACAATTGAAGAACTCAAGACCAGGATCCAGGATGTCACCAATAGCATACAACACAAGAACTGACAAGGGTCAGGGCCGGATTTCCCAATAGGCCCGGTAGGCCCGGGTCTATGGGCGCAAGCTCCCGGGGGGCGCACGGCCGAGAAAAAAAATTAAAAATCTAGAAATAAAAATAAATAGCCATAACAACATATTTTTTTGAATTGATTTTAAAAAATCAGGCTAATAAAGCATTCTGATTTTGAAGTTCATTGTAACAAATAATTGTTGGTAAAGTTAAACTATTTTTCAATGTTATGCATCAACTTCATTACAACATTGATCTCAAGCGCGGGAGAACTGGCTGTAGGGATGTCGTTGAGCGGTACGCATCGTAATGCTACTGTGGAGTGGTGTTTAAGCAATTAACATATAGGCCTGATATAATTTTTTAATAAAGGTTTTTTGGAAAGTAACTTTAACCAGACTAGAGGGCGGAAAAAATTATTGGGCCTAGGGGCGCCAAAATGCTAAATCCGGCCCTGACAAGGGTATATATGAATCTCCTCAATCGTGCTCACATGTGTGTTGAAGTGGGCGGAGGACACTTTCAGCACCTGCTGTGAAGGCTGCTGTGAAGGTGAGTAGTCATATTCAATACATTACATTTCATTTATGTGTTGTAGTTAATCATATTCAATTATAACGAGATACTTTGTATCGATTCATAATTGTATGATTCATAATTGTTTATCTTTCGGGCAGAAAGTGCTTTTACACAAGCACTATACATATTATAACGTTAATTAAAATAATAGAAGAAGAATTTGTTTTATAAGAAATATATATTATTGTCTTGTTGGTTGCTATGTCGTTGTTTATATATACTTAACTTAACATGTTTGACTGCAAGACAGTTTGTGTGAATATACGTTAAAAGGTAATCAAAGAATAAATTATTTAATATTTATCATGAACTTGTAATTTCGTTAAAAAGGTGATCATCTTAGTGAATATAACATCAGAAGATATTTTAAGGTATAAATGAGTATTGCCACTAGAGTTATACTTATATTAACTAGACCAGGGTTAACGGCTACCTTTGGTGAGTCGTTGCAAAATTTTTGGTGCCGAAACCCGGGATTCTTGTAAATTCATATCCCGAAGTTTAAAGTAAGGGTGAATTTACCTTGATAAGAAGGTTCATGAATACTAACTCAACCATTCTTAGAAGTGGCAGAGTAATCATAAGAAAAGTCATGATTGGTGAGACAGTAGAGAATGAAACTGTTGACGGTGTTAACAATGAGCAGAATATAGCTCCCATTACACCTGGAATGTCGACACTAGAGGACAGAATTCTAATAGCATTACAGCGACAGGAACAAAATTTAGCTCAAATGTCTGAAGAATTAAAACAAACGGTACAGCAAACATCTGAAGAATCTAGTAGACAGTATGAAGAATTGAGTAGACGATTAGAACAAATAGATCAATCTGTAACCCAAGCTGTGAGAGACATCACGCTACAATTTGATGAGAAGTTAAAAAGATTATCTGAAGATTGCAAGGATAACTATAATCATGTAATTCAAGAAGTCAATATTGTAAAAAAAGATTTTGAAGTAATAGAATCTTCTTTTCGTCAGCAAAAGATTCAGGTGACAGATAATTCTAACCAAATACGTGCAAATACACAATTGATATCTACCATACAGGAGCAAATTAGGGCGTTACAGATTAAAGATAATGCATATAACAACGACGTTGTTACTGATCGTTTGGAGTTCCCTCATTCACAAGAGATGCCCTTGCATCCACCCGAAGCAGATCGACATGGACCTTGTGTTACTTCTTCTTCAAGTAACCCATCCGATGAGGATATTATTTTGGAAAGAATTCAACAAAGGAATATAGATGAGCGGAAAAGAGATGGTGGAACCACGCATAACACGCGGAAAAGAGGTGGTGGAATCACGCATAACACAGTAGGTAGAAATTTCCATTTAACACGAAATGGTGAAAGAAATATAAAGTTAAGTGTAAAAATGAGCGAAATACGAGCTATGAGTAAGTTTAGTGGTAGCAACTGCAATGAAAATGCTACTTCTTTCCTGGAAAAATTTCAGGATGAATGCAGTATAATGTGTATAGATAAATCTCAATATATGAAACTAATCCCTCATTTATTACTCCCACCGTGTTCTTTATGGTTTAAAGCAGTACGGGAACACGTCAAAACATATGAGGAATTCAAAGCAGCGTTGATCGCAAATTATGAAAACGACTTTTTACTTGCTAACAGAGACGCTATGATTAGAAACCAACCTTTTCATCCTCGCCTACACAAATCTATTGTTGATTTTGTTGTGAACACTTACAATGAATTAAAAGTTGTAAATCCACTACAATCTGAATCCAGAGTGATTGCATCTGTCCGAAATCTACTACCTTTTAAATTGCAACAAATTCTGCTTTCTACACAGTGCATAAGTTTCAATCATCTGCTAATGCTTGTTCAATATTACGAAAGTCAATACCAGGCACAGAATAATCAAACTGGAGTAGGTAAAATTAAAAATAATTCGGATAACCTTAGGTCAGTACCTGTCCGGAATGTAAATATCCGTAATGTAAACAATACGGAACATAACCTGAATAGAGTAAATTTAAATAATCAGAATAGGCAAAGATATGATGTAAATCCACCTAACCTAACTAATTGTGATAATAATTATGTCAGACCATTTAACCGAAGTAGGTTCCAAAACAGACGAAATGTATGGCGTAATTCTGGAAATACTGTAAACCGTATTGATAGACGTAACTTTAATTTAAGAGATGGCACTTCGTATCATAATCAAAACAATCACGCAATTCCTGTGCAAAATAATAATGCGGAACATAATCAGGATTGTGCAATACAATGTACTTTATTGGAACCATACACGAGTACGAATTTAAACTGACTGCAGCTGATGTGGTAGGGGTTAAACCCATATCAGCTATTGATTCTTATGAATATTTATCTTCAAATTTATGTGTTAATGTCAATAATGAAAACAATCTTTCACATGATGTATTTGTAAATAATGATTCAGAAATAGCAGTCAATAGATGTCAGTATCAATTTGTGCCTGTAGTAAATCGTTGTTGGTTTACAGATGATAACGTCAATGATGGTTTTAGTGTTGAAGAAAACTTTGTATTTTTAAAATCATATACTACTGCTAGAATACCTGTCAAAATAAATGGATTAAGCACAGAGGCTTTATTGGATACAGGTGCAAATGCATCTTTGCTATCATATTCGTCGTGGAAAGCAATTGCTAGTGATTATTCAAATTCTAAATTACAAAAAGCAGAGAATCTTATTGTAGTAGATTTTACCGGTAAACACAAAGGACTTCGTAATATAGATGAGTTGAAGGTTTGGAGGCCTACCCAGTATACAAGAGAAAAATGGATGCAGCTGGTAAAAAGGTTAGTTGCACCTAACATTCTTGCTCAAATAAATAAGAATGAAGGAAACTAAGACTTCTGTTTGTGTGAAAATAAATTTAATTCCTTCTTTTCGCTCGCCCGAGCATAGGTTACATTTTATTTTTGATTTTTACTTAATTTAATTTTCTTTAATTCTCATTAACAAATATTAATTTCCAAACGATTTTAAAAACAAAGGTTATTTATATTATGTTGATTTGTGTTGGAACTTTATTGTCAAAGATTATATTCAGTATAAGGCTCATTCTATTAAGCTAATTATCCGACGACTGTACCCATGCGTCATCTTATATGATACTCGGATAAGATTCTTTTGTATCCTGACACCTTATTGATATGATACATACTTTAAAATGTCATCTAACGTAATTATTATATAATTCGCTCTAGAAAGATTAACCATTTTTAACATGACCGTTTTTAATAATGCATGAAACTATTTGATCATTGTAATTTATGTTTTAGAATGTAATTATCTCTTATGCTTTAGATTTCGCATCCTTCGTTAATTGTATTAGTAAGCGACGACTTTTTAATGATAAAAGATAAATAATAATGAAATTAAAGTTTTATTATAAATGTATTTATATGAAGTAACTGAACGAATTATATATATGAAGGGCGATCAAAATGTAAAGAACACAACTATTATCATGTTATTATTATAAACGGACCAGTGGTTCTTAAATATAAAAGTCAAGCTTCCATGTAACTTTTATATTTAGTCCCTTTATCGAGCGACATTTTACATAACGAGATACTTTGTATCGATTCATAATTGTATGATTCATAATTGTTTATCTTTCGGGCAGAAAGTGCTTTTACACAAGCACTATACATATTATAACGTTAATTAAAATAATAGAAGAAGAATTTTTTTATAAGAAATATATATTATTGTCTTGTTGGTTGCTATGTCGTTGTTTATATATACTTAACTTAACATGTTTGACTGCAAGACAGTTTGTGTGAATATACGTTAAAAGGTAATCAAAGAATAAATTATTTAATATTTATCATGAACTTGTAATTTCGTTAAAAAGGTGATCATCTTAGTGAATATAACATCAGAAGATATTTTAAGGTATAAATGAGTATTGCCACTAGAGTTATACTTATATTAACTGGACCAGGGTTAACGGCTACCTTTGGTGAGTCGTTGTACAATACATTACATTTCATTTTATGTCTTCACTTTACGGGCCGGTTTTACATGCCGCATATATATATCCGCCTCCCTCTCTCCCTCCCCTACGTTGCACCGTCAAAGTTAAATGATAAAAATTATCCTAAGCCCGAACGTCATCTATGTTGAAAATTTGATCGAGATCGGTTAGGTGGTTCAAGAGTTTTTAAGTTTTATTTATTTTTATATATCTGTCCCCTTCCCTCCCCCTCCTCTAAGGTCTACCATCAAAGTGATATGATAAAAACCACCCCAGGTCCGAACTTCATCCATATTGAAAATTTGATTAAGATTGGTCCTGTGGTTAAAGCATGATGAAGTCACAAAGACAGTCACTTTTATTTTCATTCTGTTGCATATATCTCTCCCCTCCCCTTCGTTGCACTGTAAAAGTGAAATCAAGAAAACATCCCAGGCCCGAACCTTATCTATGTTGAAAGTTTGATCGAGATCGGTCGGGTGGTTCAAGAGATATTAAGTTTTATTTATTTTATAATTTCTCCCCTCCCCTAAGTTCTACAGTTAAAGTGATATGAATAATACTGTACTCGCATTAATATTCACAGCATAAGCTGCTGTACTTTTCATTTCACTATGAATTTTGAATCTACAGTTGCTATCTTGTTATATCTTCCTGTGTCGAAGTCCTGGAAAATTGGTAATTTGTCCTGGAAACGTACTTTTTTTTTTTTTTTATTGAAAGACAGTGGAAACTTTGATAGTCACATACACCACTGTCTGGTATCCCTGTGCTCAAGGTCACTTCGAGTATTTCAATGGGAAATCATGGTTTCAGATACACTGTTGAGGAACGGTTAATAGTATATGCACGGTTGAGGAACGGATGCACGAACGACCACACATGATGCACAAAAATTGACAGGTAATGACTGCGTTTAGCGATCGCTTTAAAAAGGACCTATTTCGTAAAGCAACCCTGCTTGATTGAAAGAAACTGGGAAAGCTTTTCGAAAGATGATTCACTATATGTCAAGTAGAGCATGAAGACACATCCATGTGTACAGCACGATGAAGTGCATAAAGATGTACTGAAAACATAGTTCGTGTACGCAAGTACTCACTAAATAAATAAACTAAACTACGTAAGTATGTACTAAATAAAAAAAAATAAACTAACATTTTACAGACATTGTTATCTGTAATACTCAAACCTAAGGATACTGCAACTTCTCGGTTATCCTATTCTTCTATTATTTTATTTATTGATTAAAACTGTATACTGTTTTCAAAATGTGTAGGTGTTCTTTCGGAAATTGCTTAGATCAGAACTATTCTATTTTGTTTTTATTTCAACATAAGTTCCCATGGTACTGATGAGTGTACGTCTGATGAGGATCTTGGCTAGAAGATCGAAACGTCACGTGTAAATGTGTTTTTATATTAAATAAGTGCAGTCTTGTTCAGCAGTGTGTTTATTTTTCTGGAGTACTTCAAAGATCGAATTTAGGTCCTTTACTGATTTTAATTATGGTAAACGATTTACCTGAAGAGTTCCAATATTCTTCATGTCTAATGTTTGTTGATGATACTAAGTAATACAAACAAATTTCTACAAGAGATGATTGTGAAAAATTACAGAGAGATCTGGTGAGGTTGAGTGAATGGTGTGAAAGAAAGAAATTTGAACTCAATAATTCAAAATGCAATGTTGTAACGTTTTTGATAACCAAGAAACCTGTTATATTTAAATATATTATAGGAAATTAAGTACTGAAAAGGAAATAAATTGTCAGAGATCTGGAAGTATGGTTTGATGCAAATCTTAAGTTTACATGTCACATGACTATCAAAACAAATGAGGCGTTTAAAATGTTTGGATTTCTTAAACGATCGTGTTGTCATTTTAAAAACATAAAAAAACAATATTAACATTATATAACTCTTCTGTTAGAACAAAGTTAAATTAGAGTATACTTCTATAATTTGGGAACCATTCTACCAAAAACCAAAGCAACAAATAGAAAAGGTACAAAAGAAAATGTTAAAAATATATTAGTTATAAAATTGATAATATACCAACTCATTTTGCATCTTATAATATACTTCTCAGGAGGTTTCAGCTTTTGCTACTGGAGGATAGAAGGTTTATTCAATGTGTATTGTACTTGAAATGATAACCAAGAGGATAATATGTCTTTCTTAGGTAAATTATCATTCTATTGCTCTCGTCAAAATCTGAGATTCAGACAAATGATTTAAATGCCTGATAACAAAACGAATTTAGCTAAAAACTCTCCGTTGTATAAGATATGTGATAGAGGTAATAAAATACATTCTATGGGTCTGGATATATTTCAATTGAAATTCTCAATATTTAAACAAAAATGCGTACAAATGTTACTTAATAAAGTGTAAAGATTGTTATTATTATATCTTGTAGAGATGAGTCGTTCGTGAATGATTCGATCCAAAAGATCGAATCTTTTAGGTGAACGAAATGAATGAATCTCAAAAAGGAACTGATTGATTTGGCTGAATCGTTCGGAGTTGAAACTGTTGGGCTCGGTAAGGAATGAAAAGATCGAGTTTTCACAAGTAATAGAATGGAATGAGAGCAACAGAAATTTTCGCGCATGCGTATAAAGCAGAAGAAAGCATAGCAAATGGTACTCATTTCCTGTGTGGTTTCCTCCGGTAAACCTTTGTTCAGTGTCCTTTTGCAAACTCCGTCCGGACATTTTTCTAGCTAATGGATGGGTCGAGGCTCCAGGGGTAGCGGATGTCGCAAAATATCACTACACTGATGTATCATGCCCGATGAATGAAACATTCCGCATTGTTCTGTTTTTAACACCTTTTGTTTCATTCACTTTTTCGAAAAAATACTTCCAAGATACGAGTAAAATGATAGGTTTTAATGACCAGTATTGTCTTGTCGCTTTTACATAAAAATAAACAGTAAGTTTAATTCTTCTCCTAATATTATATATATATATATATATATATATATATATATATATATATATATATATATATATACCGTAGTGGGAGTGGCATTTACTGCTCCGCTCTCAAACTCTTGTATGTTTCTGATCCGATCTTAAATAGTATATCTTGTGCTTAAACCTTGCTCCATTCGGATGAAAATCACAAATCAAATTTCAATTTGAGATCGACTTACATTCAAGAGACTGTCTACAATTTGAGATCGACTTAGTTGTCAATACACTCCCAAAAATTGATTCAATACAACCATACGAACCTTGAGTATGAGTGAATATTTAGTCAGTACAAGGTTGAGTTAGGACCATCGTTAGCTTCTTAATTCTAGGGATGTCGGATGGATTTTAAAAATATAATCACTAAAACACATATTTGCTTATTCTTTTCCCTTACAAAGATATTTTCAGACCTATTCCATGCACAATTTCTTGTGATCCAGTGTTAGCGTAATGCACGAGTCAAATTGAAGAGAGGCTGTGTTGAAGCAATAGCTTATTATAACATTTATTAAATATTCTTGTCTTAGTTTCCTTACATATTGTATATTTGTAAAAAAAAAAAAAAAAAAAAAAAAAAAAAAAAAAAAATCACCCCGACGTCCTCGTTAATGACGCCCGTGGTTGGGTGAGTTGGATACAAGTCGCTGGGATTCTCCTCACCCCACAAAGTTAATACCGAGATGGTCCTCCAAATATTGGCTGGGGCTGCCTCCTTTCATATCTTATCTTCTCTTGCTTCATAAAATTAAACAATCACAAGAGACGGCATTTCAGAGGCGTTATTTAGGGGAAGTAGGAGAGGGCAATTTACCCTACCCCAAGAGTTTGAGGGATACATATACTTTAATCGATTGTCTACTAATATACTAGAAAAAAACGTGAAAGTTTTATGTCGGTGGTGCTCTTGCCCCCTCCAAGTTAAGTCTGAAATGACGCCGCTATTGCATTTACAGTATGATGTAATTAGTATGGTAAGAAAGAAACAAATATCAGCTAGGATTAATACGTGTACCTTCTCTTCTATTGTTGTGAATACACTGTTTCCCAATTAGGCTAGTAGTTAGCGTTCTTGCTTTGTAATCAGGATGTCCTGGGTTCGAATCCGGAGGCCGGCCATCCTGAGACTTTCCAGGGTTTTCTTCAGTTTCACCAAGCAAATGCCGGGATGTACCTTAACCTACAGACCGTGGTCGTCTTCTTTCTGCTTCCTATCTCAATGTTGTTATCCCTGCTGATCGCTCGTGCAAAATGACCTGAGGCTATATCTGGTAGTTTAGTAATAAATAAGTAAAAATAAATAAATAAAATCCTGATAAAGACAAAATTTGTACCATTATCAGTGTGCAACTAGTAAAATTTGTGTAACTGAAAAAGTAGAGTTTTCTTTCTTTTCTTTTTCTTTATGAAAAAGAAGTTTAGCGCTAAATCCCGCTGCATTTGTTCCGAAAGAAAAAAAAATAGCACAGCAGTTTCTTTCTAAAATGACCTCAGAAAAGAACTGGATTGATTTGGTTGAATCGAGATTGGTTGTGTGGAAGGCGATACGCGAACCGATTCTCAGAAGAGAATCCAGATGGTGGAAAATGGTGAATGACAAAAAGAACTTTGTGCGTGTTTTCCGACTGAAAGAACGTGAAACATGAGTAGAGTATACAGTGTGACCCCCATTCAGCCCGAGATTGTCTCCTTCTCATCTCTCAAACATCAAGAACATATTTGTTTCTCATCGTTTCTTAGTTTCGCGCGAAGCCAAAATTAAGAAAGAATAGGGGGATGGGGATGTTAGGGGTTTGCGGACGAGAAATATAAACGTCTCTTTCTCCCCGTTTCACACACGCATAAACACATACAAAAACTATTGAAAACTATGTGTGTGTGTTTTATGGTTAAACAGCCCGAAGAAGCACGACTATTTCCGAGACAAACCGATGCGCGGAATGGAATTGCAATGAGAATGAGATTGAAATGGGTGAACGAAAGCAGCAAACTACAGAAGTCGATCAGAAATGAAATGATCGAAAAGATTCGTTCTTTTTAATCAATCTTTCAGATGAATGGAACGAAAAGAACTGAATCCGAGAAAAGAACGAAATTTCCCATCACTAATATCTTGTACTTATTAACTGTAAGTGAACAAAATATGAGTAATGGTTAATTGTTGGAATTACTTCACATGTAGCACATTCTGCACCATTATAAATTTAACAATTCGTACTTTGTAATTGCCTTCGGGTGTTAAGTACAAATAAATAAATATTATTATTATTATTATTATTATTATTATTATTATTATTATTATTATTATTATTATTATTATTATTATTATTATTATTATTATTATTATTATTAACGCTAAACATAAATGAATTAAATATATGCATGGTACGAGGGTGATTTAGAAAGTAATGCCTCCTTCATTTATGTTTGACAGCACCTATAGAGCCTATACAGCACATTATGTTTGACAGCAGCATTTATTTATTTATTTTTTACGAGAAGCGTCCAATAAGTCATCTACCTAGACAGGAAGGGAGAGGAAGGTCATAATGACGCCCAGATCACTATTGCGCAATTTGAGGTCAATCGGAGCAGCACAGTGACCGGAAGTAGAGTGTTTGTGTTACGCCGCGTAGTGAATCTTCGTGTGGCATGGTTCAGGCTGCCATTGCTGACTCTGGTTTCCAAGTGTTGAATCATTCTCCTTACAGTCCGGATATGACCCCTAGTGACTATTTTCTCTTCTGATGTCCAACAGGCTGTTTCCTAGTGGTCTGGCAATGACAAAGATTTTTTTTATCTCTCTCTCTGGGATTTCTTCGCTGCCCACGAACTGGCGACGATGCTTAGACCTCCATGAGGACTACAACTAAAAACAGTGATGACCAGGTGAGCCTATCTGCATTCCTTCCTGTCTAGGAAGATAACTTATTAGACGCCCCTCGTAGTATACTAGCATATTATTTCTTTAAAAGCATGTGTTTCTCAAACTAAGAAGGAAGAAATCGACTCCTGCCCTCCTCAAATGACGCCCTTGTTTCCAATCATACTTGATTCATCTTTATTATAATTGAAGATAAGAATTATTATGGTAGTCGTTAAGTATATAGCACATAATGAGCGTAAATTCTTATTGTTTACTGCTTAGCAATAAGCAGATTGAAGTACATATTAATCGTATGGTAACTCCCATGTATTATTACCCCAGTTATATGAGATGTAACAAAAGAATGATACGTTTCTTTAGCAAACGAAACTATGATGAGTTTCCTAAGCAATGAATCAAAAATGTGTACGTAAAATAGGGATTGTTGGCATAAGAGATAGATTGGTACTTTGATTTTATCCGTTAAACTAAATCTTATAAACAAAGAATGTGTAAATATGTGTTGGTGCGAAGTGTTAATAAAGGAAGGATCTAAGAAAGAAAAAATAACATATTTTATCATATAACTTCAATAGTAAATAAAATTAACAACTTAAATCTCCATCAGATTCTAAAGATCAAGACGAAACTTTTCAACACCAACAGCTAAGATTTCAATTAAAAGATATTGACGATATAGATGAATGATCTACGCCAAGGAAGAAGAAACCTCAAGAGAGACCGAAATGAATGAACAAACGATTTTATTTCTTCACATTGAGTGACAAGAGCGCTGGCAATCGAAGGACGTCCTAGAAAAGAGAACTTAACTATCTAGGAGATTCTGTGTATTCGGGGCTCCAAAAAGGAATGATGAAGGATACGTTCTATTATTCTTTCTCGTAATTTCATAATTTCTTTTTGAAAATCATACTGAGTTAGCCTAAATTATTCATCAGGGTGTCTACTAAAATTCCAAAATGAAATTTCGTGACTTTTTCGTGACCTTCTCTTCACAAAACAATAACATTTCATAACATTCTTACGACCGAATTTGGGTGCGAATTAGGCCGAATTTTCATGCATGCGATATAAGTGAGCTTTGCTTGCGATTTGATAGCATCTAAAGGCGACTATAGACATTTCTGATGGTGAATTTTGACGTTTTAAAGAACAAAATTCTCCAGTCTGTACTTATATTTGTACAATTTAAAAAAAATCGTGACCCAAAAGCTAAATTTCGTGACTTTTTCTTGACTTTCATGATCGTTTTCTGATTTCGTGACATTCGTGACCGACAGACACCCTGTTCATGAGGTTTCAATCAAGCCCCCCCCCCCCCACCAGGTCGCCAAATCTCACGCCATGTGATTTCTTCCTGTGAGGTTATGATAAGGGAAAAAAATTATCTAGCCTCAATGCCAACAACACTGCATGAACTACAGGACTGCTGCTCTGACGAACACAGGCGGAAACATGTTAGTGAACGTATGAAGGAACTAGACTACCGTTTTGATGTGTGCCGGATGACCAAGGGCGCACATATTAAACAGTTTTAGAATGTACCAGAAACTTGATGAGTGTATGTATCATTTCATGAATAACCCGTCTTTGTACGTCGTATACTTGTAAACAAACAGTGGTTTGAAACCCGATGAAACATTTAGGCTAACCCTGTATTTAAAAAAAGAAAATGTAATGTAATGAAATCTTTTAGTTTAACGTTATAGGATTATGTCCATTAGGCTAAGGGAGATGGTGATTAAGGCAAGTGGTTGATAATGGAATTGGTAGAATGAGAATGTGAGAGGAAACGAGAAAACTCACAGACACGATGTTGTCCACCACAAACTCATTTGGCTGGGGCTCGGACTAGGGACCTCTGGGGCGCTCTACCACTGAGCAACTGTGCCTCCATAGAGAATAATAAGAATGAATATTTAAGTGTGCTTATAAAGTCACTGTCAATATATAAAAGTGAAATCGTCATTGTATTCCTTTTTTTTGCAACAAACGACTTTATCATTTGAAACCTGATACGTGAATTTTTGAACATAACATGTGGATCGACATGAAGTTTTGTAATTTCACTTTGACTGAAATACATATCCTAAGGAGAGAAATTGTTTGTCAAGAATATAGCATCATACAAACCCCTCAGCTAGAGAGATGAAACTCGGTATATAAACTCGTCATTACAAGTAAGCGAACACGTGCTTCAGTGTTTTCGAAAATTCCTCTTCTAAATGATAAAAAGGAGAATTTCTATAATATTCTACGAGAGCTGGAAAGAAATAAGTGGCAACACTGTTTTAACCTCGCGTAGGGACTTTTGTTTGAGCTGCTGTTAGCAACACATGTAGATGGTGGGTGGAGCTATACAACTCGGGTGGCGGCGTTAGTGTAGGTGCTGCAGTGATAGTAGTGGTGTGTGTTTGAATGTAGGTTGTCAAATCACACCGCTCTAAAAGGGCTGTTTTCCAAGGTAGAACAACGTGAACGGATAAAGTTCAAAGTGGCTCGTAGATAAAACGCCAGGGAATGTCACTCTGTACTACGTACAGCATGTGGTAATTACACTGCCTCATCTCACTCTGGCGTGTTGCCGTGTTTCGCGGAGTACGTGATAATGTGCAACAGGAACCAGCTGGAGGTCGACAGCCGAGTCATTGAATCGATTCAATCTTTATTGCATATGGGCAGGAGGTGGACTGCCAGGGAATTGGCTAACGAGATAGGAACATCCCACACTACAATATTGAATATGTTGCACAATGTCCTTGGTTACCGAAAAATCGCATCCCGGTGGGTGCCGCACCACCTTACACACGTTCTAAAATGGCAGATACGCCCTCACCGATGATAATTCGGCAAGTTACAGGCCGGAAGGTCGCGTGTTTCTGGACAGGATCATCATACTTGACGAAACATGGGCGTGCTCTTATGAGCCAGAACTTAAGCGCCAATCAAATGAATGGCGCCACCCAGTGGTCGAAGTGAGACGGTATGCGGTGGTATGCCATACCACCTGTGGTTTTTCTGTAATGAGGACATACCGTCTCTGGTTTTTCAGTGATCAAGACAATAACTAAATAGTCGGTTATGTTGAGTCAAAATCATAATAAAACATACCGCCTCTGCTATTTTTCCACTTCAAACACTGGCGCCACCCATCATTTTCCCGACCCAAGAAGCTGCATTAGGAACCGGGAAATATGAAGATGATGCTGATAGTGGCATATGATGTACGTGGTATCATATTACGGCATACAGTTCCTCCGAATCAACTGTAAATGCAATGTACTACCGCAGGTATCTGGAATATCATCTTCGTCCCTCACTACGCAGGAAATGGCCCAACTTCATAAGGGACCCACCCATTGTTTTGCATCACAACGCAGTTGCTGTGAGGAATCTCTTTGCACGATGGGGGATGTGAGGTTCTAGAGCACCACCCCAATTCACCGGACATGAGTCCATGTGACTTTCATCTGTTCCCTAAGATGAAAGAACCACTGCGAGGGATGCGTTTTCGCACCAGAGGGCGCTCTCTTGAAGACATCCACAAAGAGGGCACATGCTGCAAAGGATTACGTTGAGGTCCTGTAGAAGTCTCATGATTGTACAATACAAGGTTCACGAAAGATTTCTATGTAGCCACTTTAGGGTGGTCCATAAATATAAATTTTCAGATCGGGCTGGTCTCACCCCCCTCAAATGGTTCCATATGGGCCTAAAATTAAGCCAGGAGAAAAATTAGCTTCATTGAATAATATTAAATGGTGCCCCAAGCGACCTAAAATTTTGAATCCGATTACAGTACATAGTACACTATATGGAAAATATCTGCAATAAATTCATATAATTTAGAAACGGCTAAAGGTAATGCGAAGATACCCTGGATAATAGAAAGAGGAAGAAACATACCTAATTTTGTATAGTACTGTCATTGAGGTCATCTTGAAGTCCACCATCTTGAACTCAGGTCAAAATTTTCAAATAGAAAGAGGGTCATGTGACATATCGTTTTGAGGTATCGTTTTACCAGAAGCACAAATCTGGCACTATTTTAAAGATAGCTTTAGTCTTGTCAGAATTATTACCTGTGAAAAGATTTCTCCTTTTCAGAGGTAATAATTCTTACACGAGAGTTTGGCGTGAAAAGAAAGAAAGGGATATACACGGCTTCAAAAGAAAGAGGAACGCGAAAGAAAATGCACTTCTGAAAATGATTTGTTTGAACTTTATACACTAAAAGACATGGAGCAGTTCAAGTAATGAAGAGAAAAACCCAGTTGCGAATGTTAGAGAAAATGTAAATACGGATGCGTGTGTACCCGGACTGTCCAAGAGATGTAAAAGGGGGAGAAACTAATTTTATTACTCAAAGATTGGTGTTGCTCTTAATCAATAAAAGGTCACTGATAGCGCAGCAATACATATTCTAACAGCGACGGCAGAAGCATTAGGCCATAATGTAGAGGAACTAGCAATAAATGGGTCTTCCATTCACCGATGCTAAGAGAAAACCCATAGCGAAGTTACACAGAACCACAAGAAACAATTTCAGAGTGCATCAAGTGCGTTAGTTGCACATTGAAACGGAAAACTACTGCCGAATTTGACTGGCAGAGATACTGCCGACAGGTTGTCAATAATTATTACAGGAGATGGTCATGAGAGGCTAATTGGTGTTCCCATTTTGTCGTCATCAAGAGAAGAACATATTGCTTCTGCTATAGTACATTCGCTTGAAGAATGGAACTTGGTAAAGTTTGTACAGACAGTTTATTGTGACACTACTCCCTGCAAAATGGGTCATGTTAATGGTGCTTGCATTCTGCTAGAGCAGTAGCTCCAAAATAACCTTCTATACCTTCCTTGTAGACACCATATTTATGAATTAGTTTTAAAATGTGTATTTGATAAGTGTTGTGTTTTGTTTGCATTAGGACCGGACGTTCTCCTATTGAAGTGTTTTCAGAACGAGTGGTCTAGAATAGATTGCACTAACTTTATTCCAGGAATTGATGATGAGGTAAGGAATAATATTTCCAATGTAAGAAATGAAGTGTTGAATTTTGCTATCAAACTTGTAGAAGCAGAACACATGCAGAGAAGATTACAGGGAATTTTTAGAACTGACCATCATATTCTTGGGTGGCATACCTCCTTGAGGAGTTTTCTTTCGTTTGCCTGGAGCAATTCACCATGTAAGGTGGATGGGAAAAAGCAAGCTACTATTTAAAATATTTCTCTTTCGCCAACAATTTCGTTTAACGAAGCAAATAGAAACGGGTCTTCGGAGAGTATGCACTTTCTGATCTGACTATATGTTCACAGTTGGCTTAAATGTGATCAAACATGCCATTCACCATTACAAAATCTACAATTTTTGAAAGATTTGTACAGTTAAAGACAAATAGATGCTGAATTATCTGAAGTGGCTCTTTCTAAATTTTCACGCCAGCTCTGGTACTTGACGGAGGAACACGTAGCATTGTTTTTCTTTTTTTTTTTTTATGATGGAGTTACCATAATGGAAAAACAAATATTGATTGAAAGAATTAAAATATAAGGGGAAACCGTGAAGCAGCAAAGAGGCTTGACGCAAGAGACGATACCATAAAAATTCTTGTGAAAAGAGAAATCAGTGCTTTTGTTACAACAAACACACAAATTTTCTTCGAGAGATTTAAAATTGTTGTTGTTGTTAGATATCCAGTATACAATGGCATCTGAGCTGTATCTGGTGATTATTAAATAAATAAATAAATAAATATAAAAATACCCAAAGGGTTTTTTGAATGTGATCCGACTTCATCACCAAATAACAATGACTATCTTCAAGGAAAGACAATAGTTAAATTCATCCACGTAAGAAACGGTGCAACAGAAAGAGGAGTGTAACTAATAGAAGATTACAACAACGTTCTTACGAAAAATGAGGAGCAGAAACAGTGTCTTTTGCAGATAGTGAAGGCCCACAGACAATCGTTTCCTGTATGCGACAAAGTGAACTATGTAGCAAATAAGATTCATAACTTACCAGAAAGATACTACATAAATAAGGGATATTTCAATTTCTTCTAAGTTATAATTTTTCTTTTTCCTCATAATAGTCTATGAATCATCTTGATGAAAAAACTTATTTGTAATTCAAAGCGAAACAAGGAATTTGTTTCAGTTTATGTAAAAGACTTTCAAAATTCTTACAAATCTGTGTTCCATAACTACAATAAAATAACATTACATGAAGCATTTTGTTTTTCACACGTAATAACTCTTGCATGAATATAGGTAACTTGAAAATAATACCAGATTTGTGCGTCTGCTGAAATGCTACCTCAAAAAGATATGTCACATGACCCTCTTCCTATTTAAAAATTTTGACTTGAATTCAATATGGCGGACTTCAAGATGGCCGCCATGACAACGCTATACAAGATTAGGTTGTTCTCTTCCTCTAGTTCCATTATCCAAGATACAGTATCTTTCCATTCCCTTGAGCCGTTTCTAAATTACAAGTGTTTATTCCAGCTTTTCCCTATATACTATGTATTATAAACGCATTCAAAATTTTATGTCGTTTGGGGCACCATTTAAAATTATTCAAAGGATCTAAATTTTCTCCTGGGTTAATTTGGTTCCTTATGGAACCATTTTAGGGGGCGAGTCCAAAGAGATTCCTAAATTTACTTTTCCCCATATAAATTTGGACCACTCTAAGCCACTTATTCCTTTCCAGCCCTCGTAATTTCCTATTTTGAATTTATAAAAATCTTGCTTAACGATGTACGTGAATTGGGTAAATCCATCGGTTTGGATTGTGAGAAAACGATTAGACTCATTCTTGTTATAAAATATTATTATTGACAATTGTGTTGAAAGTTTACATAACTTCAGTGAAATCAAACTTGCTTTAACAAGTATCATAAAAACCAAGAAAAGTTTGTAGTTACCTTTCAAATATTTTCAATAAATCTTATTTTTCCAGTGAGATGAACGAACATTTCGCTAATTCACTGTAACATACAGTGCAGCCTACTTTTAACAAATTTCAAGGGATAAACACAATGAGTTCTTTATATCCGAACTTCGTTATAAACAAACTCATGTATTTTTCCGAATTATGGAAAACACAAAGGATTAGATAATAAGCAAATACGTTTAAGGAAGAATATACAGCAGTATAGCATTACATCTGAAGATAATTTAATTAATTATGTTGTTATCTAGCCTATCGTATATATTGCAGTTCTTCCTACCTGTTCAAGCACGCTTGAAGAAGTCTGTAATTTTCTTCTGAACAGTGTCTGCTGCCGCTGTTCATAGCACCACCACTTCTTCTTCATCAAATGCCCGAAATGCATTGTCTGGCAACGTGTTTCTGTATTCGAAAAGATAGCGTTGCAAGTTTTCCAAACTTTGGATCTCTTCTTAAGAACTCACTTGTTTCACATTTTCTACTTCTGCCTCATCATCGGAATCTGCTTCATCTTCCTTCGTAGCCTCCCTCACGCTTTCTACTATTGACTTATCAACATTGGGATCCTCAGTTACAAGCGACGTACTCGACAAACGTAATTCCCTGTGTCGCTGCTTCTTGAAATTAACTTCAAGATTCAGGATCAACAGCCTCTTCCACCGCATTTGTAGCAATGACATTAAGTTCATCACGAAGATTTGGGTGGCGCCAATTTGTAACGACCTGTGGCTTCAACTATGCCATGCCGCTGCGAGCATTTAGATTGCCACATGCAGAGAGATGCTAATTTCCCTCTCAAGGTGGGTGTTAATTAACATCCTTTCAAGCACTCTCTTGTGGCAATGGCATTTCAAGGAATTTATGATGCCTTGGTCCAAAGGTGCACCTTTAAAATGCAAGGAGGAAGGAAAAGAAGGGTTGTAGAATTGAGAGTTGCAACCGTATTGTGTGTGGTGCAATTGTCCAAAAGCAGCAGTACTTTCTTCCCGCATTTTCCAGCTTCCTATTGAAGTCCAGAAACCACTCACCAAATATTTCCTTCGTCATCGACGCTTTCTTGTTGTCATTATACTTAACAGGAGGATAATTAACTCCCTTAACAAAGGGCGCATTTTTACATTTTCCTACAACAAGTAACTTTTGGAAGTCTGACCCGTCACTGTTACAGCACAACAACGCAGTAATGCGAATGCGAACTTTACTGTTTGTTCTGCCTTCACACTTGTCTCCTCTAACAGAGTCTTTTACGGCAAAAGCTGGTGAAAAAAAAAAAAGAAACGTTTCGTTCACATTATAAATGTCACAGATTTTCTTTGTGTTTAATTTTTCTGTGATGATCCTCCGAACAAATTTCCTGTTCAATTCAATCAGTTCAACTATTGCTTCGGTCATTTTTGACCACCCCACATATTCTGTTGATGTTTGTATCAGTAACTGAAGACCGTGATCTGTCTGAAAGATCATTGCCTTGAACATTTTCCTTTCTTTCAGAGAAACGTTTACACCACTGAAAGACTTGTACTATGTACATATAAATGTCATCGCACGCTCCGATCAGCATTTGGAATATCTTACGTTAGTTGACAACCTTTTAACTTGCACAAAAAACTACATGTTAATCCTTTATTTTATTTTCACACTAGCCATTTTCCGACACAGCATGGTTATACATGTTGACGGAGTGACATCCTGTTCGGAACTACCAAAGTCAGATGAGTTTAAACTTCTTCATACAGATGAAGGGAAAGAATGTTGCTTTAATATAACATTAGCCGATTTAGTGCACCTGCTTTCGATCATAAAATACAAATTTAGTACTATTGTGTATGTCACACTTAGTATAATGAATTACTTACTAGAAAATAGTGGAAACATGATCCCAACACTGAAATCTACATTAGAGACTTTCGCTAACTTACTTCATCATATGGGGAAGAAGTTGGAAGGAAAGAAAGACATAAAGAACAGATAAATAGCTGAGAGGTATTCAGATGAACGCCATATTAGAATACAAGATCATGTGATAGTGTTACTGTGTAGGATGCAGTTTGGTGAAGGAAAATAATGGAACGAGTAGGTCGGTAGAATTGCAGGAGAGCAAAGGAATAATAAGAGATGATTTAAAAAATGCATGATAAAAGAAAAGGATTTAAAGTTGAAAATTATGGAAAACAATAAAGAAAGTTATGAAAATATAAAATGAAATATGAAAACGAAAGGTGATATCTTTTTATTTTTTGATTATTCTTATTCTTAATTAATGTTAGTTATCTATATATTAAAAAGTACGAGATATGATATACAACACTTCGCGTCATATTTACACTGCCACATTGTAAAAATAATAGCTTGTTGGCAATCTAGAGGATCTGAGCTTCACAAATTTACATTTTATTTTTCATTTGCCAAAGATGAATGAGCATTACAATTCTTGATTCTATGACCGAAGAATATGTACAAAGCTTGGAAAGTTATTGAATATTTCTCTTACACTTCTTCCTCGATCGTTGATGATGAGATTAAATTATGTCTATGCGGTGGGCAGATACAGCTAATTCCTTAATTTCTACACACCACTCATCATTGGAATTTTATTATATATATTACTAGTCTCAGGATATGGTTATGTCCAAATGCAATCATTCAAAATAACAAGAAACACTTAAGTTGCGATTTTAAATGTAGTGGGATCTTTTGTATAAATTTCCAAAATACATTTCTTTTCAACTTAAGTCTATTAACTAATTCCATTTTCTAAAATTTTTGTCACTATTCTGAAACATTCACAACGAATAATAATGATCATTTTGTCTCTCCTTGACAATTGTTTTATTTGTTTGATTACTTGGAGTACTGAACCCACAGTTTACTGTAAGATCAGAATCCTTTGAGCTTCCATTGGAAATCGAATCCGGATCTGTCACACCAAAGAAGAGATTGCTGTTAAGCTAAGCAAAAGTTTTAGTACTAATATTGTGTACAACCAACCTTCTAGTTTTGAAGCAGGCAATAGATGATCTGATTGTGAATGACTTAGGACTGGGGGTATAGTGTAATTCTCAGGTAAATTGGTCGTCTGTGAGATTGTAAGATCATATTTAGCTAATAAGTGCAATATAGATATTATTGAAAGATTAAACAACCGATTATATTAAGACACCATATCCTCTATAGATGTGAATTCAATAACGGACAAAACGTGAAAAAATGACCGATTGAACAGCGACTCGAATCCAGGACCTCCGGCATACCGTGCCGATACGTTAACCACTACGCCACCCAGTGCACTTCCCAGAACACCCACTCACTCTCGAGATCTGTGCTCTCCACTCAGACCACGTGGGTTATACCACAGCACCCTGCTGATTGGACAATTTCTGTGTCCATATATTGAGCACCTATGAAATCACAACTGTCATAGGTTCGAGTCCCGGTCCAGTAAGTCACTTTTTCACTCTTTGTCCATTAATAAGTGCAACATAGACTAAAAATTTCTATTTCACGGGAAAGGAACAGTCTCAATAGAGACAATGGGTTTCAGTTCAGCCCCATCTGGTCGGCCCTTTTCAGGAACAAAAACTGACATTCAACAAAGCCTTTCTCGTAGCCACAACAACAGCCAAATAGGGGGAGCCAGCATCCCTCAGCCAATCAGCAGCCAGCATTTCCCTCAGCCAATCACAAGCCCCCATTCATAGCAACGTCTTCAGGGATTGCTCTGCCCCTAAATAGTCATTATACGTATATAGATGTTCACGTCTTCGGTCGCTTCATTACAATCCCTGAAGACGAATGTGATGTCTGCATTCGAAACGTCGGATGTCAATATCTTCACTTGGATGATAGCCCGAGAAGAATTACTAAAATCACTGTTCTGACAGTTTACGATTGTTATAACACGCTCATTTTTCATCAATAGTAACAATACGATGCAGAGAGTTGTTCCTTGTACTGAGTGAACTGCGCACCTCCAGACGGCGATCCTTGTTGGTTGGTATCAATTCACATGTTGTCCGTGAGTTCCACTTTTCAACATCCCGATTCTGCCGAGACATCGAACGACAATGGTACGTTGTATGACTAATTCATCTGTGATTGCAAGATTATTCATCTGAGGGTCCACACCCTATCAGCCAATGGCCATGGGGCTCATTTCTCAAAGTTGTGTCACCGGCGCAAAATTTCACAAACCAATGGCATTAATTCACCACCCCTTGCTCAAATGCACTGTTGATGTTTCTTCACGGTTTAAATGTTTAGAATGTCCAATTGAAACTTGTAAAGGAAAAGCACTCTTAATTATGTGTTCTCCATGGTGCACTTCCCTCATCAACAACACACTCCCTCCTGAGTGACTGGGTTCCTCAGCCTGTTTTCTGAACATGTACAAAATTTGGGATCTCGATTCATTTATTCAACGCGTTACATAAAGTGGTTTCCCACCAGCAGCAAAATCACACATTTTAGCCACACCAAATAACGTTTTATTTCATTTCGCTTGAAATTTGAAAGGACTTTTTAGTATGAGTATTCGAATCAGTAGCGTCTTCTCTGGGTGTGCAAGTCGTGTGTTAACGTCCAACGAAAAATGAAGAAAAGAGTATTTTAGTTTAATTAAACGGATCGTCAGAACTTGGGATTTTTTATTTTCAACAAGACAGAATCAACTGTTAAAGTGCAAAAGAACATAGAAGTGCTGTGCGGTCTCCGTCATGTTTTGAGGAGTCAACTCTGCGAGTAAGTCGTTGGCAACTCTTTGGCTGAATTTTCACTGTTTTAGAAAACTCCTATTGCGCATGCGCTTCGTGTTTCTTGCCTCGTCCTTGTGTGATAGAAGACGTTGGTTAGGAAATCAACGTCTTGAATTTTCTGCCTCTCTCAAGCGTTGCCAAATCTGTAAATTTATTTGTGGATGTACAGATATTTTATAGCAATACGTAAAACATTTTTGGGGGAGAGGAGGTATGACCTACGCACTTTTTTTATTGCTAAACATATCATTCAATTCGAAAGTTAATGGTGCAATCGAGTTCTTCCTAAAATACATGTAAGGAGTACTTTGAAAAGAAACCTTTTTTTTTCTCGATCCAAGTTGTGTTCGAAGTGTCAGTTGATGCAAAGAAAAAAAAAAAAGCCTGGACGTTAAGCTACAGAACGATTTTCCATTTTGCCTTTTTATTTCCCTAATTTTCATTTACTTTGTCGTTAGTGGGTCATCCACAAGACTTACGGTTTCGGGCTCCTATTATTGTTTCTAAAGCAGTAATCTAGAGTTTTCTACGCAAAGAAAGACAACTTGAGCTGAAATTTACGTAATTGTAAGTAAATAATTGCTTGTTTTTGATTTTCAGTTTCATATTTTGAGGATATATTTATTTATACTATAATTATTATAATTAAATGTATTTCTTACGTAATAACATCCTCCTTGCTTCCTTTTTATAATTTCCAGACTAAATTGTTAGAAGTAAATTGCTATTTATAGGATGGCGTAACTAGGACATTATGCGGTGACGATCATGGTTCCTTACTTTCGAAAATTGCGAGAACTTCCAGGTACAGACTATATTCAGGAAATCGATGGGTGGGCAAAGTATAGTCATTATTAAATACTCGTATGCTGAATGCGAATGCCACTAAAATAGTTATGCGTAAATTGAAGTAAGTTTATCACAATATTTTCGATCACTATAAAAATATGGGTGGGTTCATCTTTACTCCTGGGGAGAGGGGATTTCCCCCTTTAGTATCGCTTATGATTGTGAGGGTTAATATATTTTTCGTTTCTTGCCAACGTCCTAACATCCACGTCAGGAGACGCTACTGACTCGAATCACAAAATAAATCGTTTTTCTAACAACAGCTTCTTCTTTCAATCAGACCCAGATCTTGAATCCTGCGAACTACGCGTTCGCAGGAGGCGCCAGTTGAAGAGGGCGCCAAACTGGAAAAGGAAGTTTGTGTTTTAAATGTAATATTTATTAGAAAAAGTGTTGTGATGAAAAATTTTCCAAATATTTTCAAATAAATATTGTACAGACTGAGGTACAAATAAAATACATCAAAAGAACAATAAAGTATAATCTCTGTGTAATTGGTTGTAAAACACTCCTTTACAATTGAAATGGACTTGTACATCAACTGGCGCAAGTTATGCTAGTTTGAGGGAAATTTCCCACAGTCCAGATAGATTTAGGAAAGACTTTTTAAAGAGGAAAAAAAAGAGATTTTACGAATATGAGATAAAATGTAGGGAAATTTAGTTTTCAATAGATGTTATATTAAGCATTACGACAGTACGACTAAAGACAGCGACATTCTTTCCACAGTCCCACCTTATGCGCAAAATACAAATGTAGCAGACTCTTCATTCCTCTCCCAATAATCCTTCCACAACTTTGCTAGAGAATATGTCTTTGAAATGGGAATAGTTCAACAAACAAAAGGAAATCAATTGCACGTGTTGCTTATGGATTGGGTGGCATTATCACAGTAGAAGAAATGTCTTCAAGGATGGTCCGTCTTGTCATAAACAGTGTTTCCGCATAGTGCTTCAGTTCAATGACCACAGTTAAGGGTTGAAAAAGGTTAGCGTGAATGAAATGCACATTATCGAAATTCAAGCGATTAGACTTTTGTTGCCCTTCGTCCAAGAACGGGGGCGAATACTAAGAAAAGACGGGCAGTACAAATGGAACTTTTGATCATTTCTGAGGGAAATTTTAAGTTCCTAATATCACTGGCTCACAATCGCTGTCCACTGCTTAATGGTCACTTTCTTAACATCTATTAGTCCATTTATCATTCGTCAACATTTTCATTTCTCTTCTGAGTCTTCTTATTTACCTAAATGATGTGTGCTTTTACTTTTCAATAGTATTTTGTTTTTCATGTAATAATAATGGCCGACGATAACAAAAAGTGGAGCATTTAATCTACGCAACTTGAAAGAAGATAAGAGGCAAGCGAAGGCTCTAAAAAAGTTTCTTTCGACTTCTGAACAAAATTTCCAAGGTGATAATCATAGAAGTGTTGAGGTGGGGGAGTTGTCAATACCAGTTACTGTTAACGAAGCATCTACAAGTCGACACACTTTTGAAACTGTAAATGTATTTTGCTTGATTACAGTAATTTAATTGTTAAATTAAAATGGAATACGTACGGCCTCTTCCGTTTCGGCCTGAGTTAAATTTAATGTATTCAGTGGCGTACGAAAGGGGGGCCGTCTCCCCATAGGGTTCCGACAATGAACTTTGGTAATTTGATACCCGTAGTTTTTTTTTTTTTTTTTTTTTTTTTTTTTGAAAGAAACAATTGCCTTTCATGTATTCTATTTAAAAACAAAATGTGTCACTAAACAGTTCCTAGACAAGCTGTGTTCATCAAGGTCGTCTTTATTCTTTAAAAATGTTTGCATTTTGGGGAAAAAACGAGTGTCACAGGAATCCTTGCTGTTCAAAGAAAAGGAAGGAAAGAGATTCGCCTATATGCATATGGCGACCTTGAAGTTATTGTTCTACTGTTTGATATAGCAATGATCTAAGTTGTCACGTGTCTTATTTGACCCAAAACCTTTCCAGTCTGAGCCAGGCAATACTGAAAAGAATCAGTTCTTTTCTGACCATAAAAACAAAATTAAAAAAAAAAAAAAACTTTACTTTAGTTGAAGGGTTAAGAGGGAATGGATATGCTTGAACCCAAGAAATCCTTGATGTTGATATAAATAAATAAATAAATAAATAAAAACACGTGATCTGTCATCGTCTACTTTGAATCATTCACCACTGTTTCCGATAGGATTAACTATAACAAATACATATATATATATATATATATATATATATATATATATATATATATATATATATATATATATATATATATATATATATATCAGTTTAATACCTTTCACTTCCAGTGAAAGCAGCGATCAATGGAAAGATAGAAAGTAGGGTTAAAAATAAAGATTATCCTTTGTTGTTTTCTTTTCATTCAGATGAAAAATATTTGAGGAAAAATTGTTAACAGGAGAGGGTGGAAAACAATAGTAAAGACTTGTAGCGTGTGGGTATGTCACAGCAACCTCTGATGTTTCAACAGTTATAGTATAAAGGTAAACAAGGAATTTCTGTCGCTTTTTGTGGAGGTTTGTGTTACATTGGCCCTCACACCGTCAGTTGAAGATAAGGAGAAGGTCAGTTGTTGGTGTGGGTATATCCAACATACTACCTGGTAGTCGCGGTTCAGTTACACCGTGAACGTGCGTAAGGACAGAGTGACCATGGGACCTCCACAGAGCGTCATATAGGCTTGTATACTGTACGAGTTCAAACTGAGGTCAAACGCCTCTTCAGCGGGGCGGAAGATATGTCAGGCCTTTGGTGTAGGGTGGAGCGTTTTGCACTTTTGTTGAAAGTTCGATGACGGCTAGTGCGGAAAAGGTGCCATTAGTGGCACCGGCCTTACTGATTTTTTTTTTTTGGACAAGCCCTTACCCTGTCCCAACGGACTTTTTTAAGTGCTTGGTTTTTTAAGTGCTTGGTAGTAGAAGTTTTTTAAGTGCTTGGTTAGGCAACACGCACAACACTAATGACAAAAAAGCTACTTGTGGTCGTTTTTAGAGTTACCTGATGGCTATAATACAATTATTTTATTAAAAGAAGCTTGTAACAATGCCAATAAATAATTTTAAAATGTTTATGAGTCAAAGTACAGACATATTAGCTCAGTAGTTGGAATTAATGTCCAGATTTTGTTTGGAATGCCACGTTAACGATGATTATAGGCATAGCTCTTAATATAACACAATTTGTTTCTGGCAACTCTTCGCTTGTTATGTACATCGACAGTAAATGCCATCTAGCGGCAAGCTACACAACTTCGTGGTTGCTTACCTTGGCCACGCTCTTCGAGCATCATCGCAACGTACGGCTCCGCACCTCCCGCTCGCCTCGTTGGCTCCAGAACCTACGATCACGTTTCTAGAATATTCTCGCTCGAAGTTCGGCGGTGGTATAAATATTGCGTACTTCGGCCAACCAATCCAACAGGCCAGTTTATTGCAGCTTAATCTTTAACGGTTTTAGTTCGCTACTGTTTCTGTTAAGACAAAGAGTTTGTGCATCGTACCTAAATTTACAGTCTTCTTAGTGCGATACGATTCAGAGACATTTTGTATTATTACATAAATAACTCAGATGTTTACATTAATCTGAATTGAATTAAATATAACAAACAATATAGCAACTACTGTTAATTAGCATGTCACGCGAGAGATTGGGGATTTTCATTATTACTACTGGTAAATGATGATACTAGGAATCTAGTCTATCATTTTTTTATTTACAGTAAATCTGAATTGAAAGGATGAGCTTAGTTGGCCCTCACAACTAAATCAATTTTTACATAAGGCACGACGCGAATGTCGGCACAATACCTTGGACCAACAAGCTCATTAAACATTGACAATCATTTACAATGAAATTATATCTATTTCTCCAGTCCATTATCTAAATAAATAACATTAGTTTGAACCATTAAGTCAAATAGTTTTGGACATGAGTATTCAAAACCTGAATTAATTTCATATGCAAATTAGATAGAGAACAATGTTAAATTAAAAGTCCTGGCACATAGGCCTAAGGTGCTTGAGGAATTAGTTTAGGATATATGTTACCTCTGGTATTAATCTTATGCATGATAAGAAACAAATAAAGAACAATTCCAACTTACATGTTTCCAAGTACATCCAACAGTTGAAAGGAGAGACGGACAAAGTCGACGCGTGTACAGAGTGCGGATCGCGACTTGTATAGTTTCGTCCGATAATGATTAACTGACCAACTGAACCGTGACTGACCACTAGTAAATTTTCACTAGTGTTTTTATACACAGTTTGTTTTTCTCTTCTATCTTCCTGTTCTCTATTTCTGGACTTTCTTAACCACAAAATTGTTATTTCTCTGTGACGTCAATCAGGAAGTCCTTGTTTATCTCGTCACAGGTCTACCTTTCTATTGTCAGAAACAGTTCTTGCTTTCCCTTTCACTACACTATGTTTGTTGAAATTAAGAGGATTGTTTCCGTGAATTCTTTCTAGGTATATTTTCAATCAATTGTTTTAATAAACAATAAAAAAATTTCATCCTAGTCTCTGTTCACGTTACAGTATAGTTTGGTTTCCAAGTTCGGAAGCAATGGAAAGCAAGATGAAGAAAAAGCCTCATAGCAGACAAACGCGGGAAAGTGTGAAACGAGGCTTATTTGACACTCCAAGTGAAATGAGTGAAGTGCAGTTACCGACGTACGCTGACGTTATGCGATATTATCATTGGTTTCGAAGTTGTTTAAGTGGTGACGAAAGCGTAACTAAATTACCAGTGTCTGACATTTGTAAACTAGTTGGACAGAGAGTTGTACATATTTGGCGTAAAGCAAGCATTCCTGTGGTTTCAGAAAAGAGAGTTTTTGACATGCTGAAAACATTTTATAATAAGTGTCGCACCAAGGAAAAACATTTTATAGTAAGTGTCGCACAAGGACAAGAAGCAACACTTCGTGCAGGTTTTGTTGCACACGCGGAAAAGTCTCTTTTTGATATTGCGTCTTGCAAATGTAAAACCGCCGAAGATTGCAACTGTGAGAGGACATGCAAGATTCCAAAACGAGAATTCAAGTTTCTTTTGGACCAGAGAACATCACGGAAAATGAGCATTGGTAACATTGACGTCCGAACAAGTAAACCTGTGTCAAAGATGTTTTCCCGTAAAGTGAGCAGATTTAAGGGGCAGACAACCAAGAAAGACGCTGGAAGTGTTGAAGCAAGTCCATCAACTAGTGGGATTAGGTTAGGCACAGGTCAAAGATACTGGCGTCGTCAGGGGAATCCAGCGAAGCTGTTGAATTGGGAAGCACGTCGGGATCTGACTTCGAGGCGCGACCAAGAAGGAAACATAGCCTAAAGCGTCTGTCTTCAAAATACAGCGGAGGCAGCGTTTAGAACTGGAGCTTCAGACAGACAGGTTGCTTTGATCGCTTCTGCCGTACTTCAGGACGCGAGACTCATAACACCAGAGGACAAAAATCTTGTTGTTGACAGATCTAAGGTACGAAGAGGAAAAGATAAACTGGGCGAGAATATCCAGAAAGAAAAGGCTCACCTAGGCCGGGCGACTACGAGTATCTACCTCGACGGAAAAAATGATGCAACTCTTGTGCAAGAAAAAATTAACGGCAAACTACGAAGACGAGAGGTTACAGAAAAGCATACCACAGTTCTATCGGAGACCGGTTCAGAATACTTGGGTCATGCCACACCTAAGACAGGATATTGCCGACTCTATATTGGAGCTTTTAGAGAAGAACCAGTACGACGTGTCAAGTCTTGAGGCATCGGCAGCGATGATGAAGCCACGAACACAGAATGGGATAACGGCGTGATAAGTCAGATACAAAGATCCCTAGGAAAGGAACTGCAACATCTCATTTGCCTTCTTCATACCAACGAGTTGCCATTTCGACACCTGGTTACCGAATTGAATGGTGGGACGACCGGACCCAACGATTTTTCCGGCCCCATCGGAAAGAAATTAAAGGATTGTGAACGTTCATCGATCGTCTCCTTTACACCCATTCCCGTTGAATGGGTGTCTGAAATGGAAACACCAGATGGTTTAAGCAGCGACCAGAATTATCTCTCCGAAATTTGTAAGGCTGTTGCTACAGGAATGTGTAGTACCGATCTAGCAAACAGAAAACCAGGACCATTATCACATTCACGATGGCTTACATTGGCCTATAGGATGCTTCGCCACTACATCAGTACTGATAAACCTAATTCAAGTTTGTGTCAACTTTGACAGTACATTGTTAAAGTATACGCTCCCGTCTGGTTTACAATACGGCGAAATCCTTCGGGCGAAATGGGCGCCATGCATAGTTAAGCTATCATGGCATCTGTTTAGCATAGTTAAGCTATCATGTTTTCTGCCAGAAAATCTACAACACATAGTTCATTCTGTTCTACAAACAAACGGATACTACGCTCATCATGAAAACCTGCTGATAGCGATGACAGCAGATGAAAATCAGCGTATTCGATCGTTAGGCTGGACAAGGATAAAAAAGTGCCGCAGCCACAAGACTCCGAGATCAAGCCGCCCACGTGACTTCATTGTTCCGAAATCAAACTTTACAGCTGAAAATTACTACGACATGATTAATTGACCTAAATGTCTAACAGAGCCGCCAATCACACGAAACAACGGATCAGCAGCTTGAAAAAAACATCCGAACTTCAGCTACTCTAACAACAACATTCCCTTGCCATAGTCAAGCTGTGGAACGCACAGTGAAGCTGGTGTCCGAGGTAGCGTCGAAAAAGTGCGGAAGAGATATCTACGTTAGAGCCAAACTGAAGTCTAGAACAAGACTGCCCCGCTTCGAGACCAAGAAGAACTACGTGACCTAAGGTCAAATTTCAACATATGCCTACAGGGTGGGTGGGTGGGCAGAACTTGATGTGCAACCAACCCCCCGTGGTGAGTTCTGGGTTATTTTGCGTACAGAGCAAAATAAGCGAAGAGTTGCACAAAGAAAATCGTGTTATATCAAGGGCTATGCCTATAATCATCGTTAACGTGGCATTCCAAACAAAATCTGGACATTAATTCCAACAACTGAGCTAATATGGCTGTACTTTGACTCATAAACATTTTAAAATTATTTACTGGCATTGCTACAAGCTTCTTTTAATAAAACAATTGTATCATAGCCATCAGGTAACTCTAAAAACGACCACAAGTAGCTTCTGTCATTGGTATTGTGGGTGTTGCCTGACCAGACACTTAAAAAACTTTAAGTCCGTTGGGTTAGGGTAAGGGGTTGTCCAAAAAATTAAAAAAAAAAAATCAGTAAGGTCGGTGCCACTAATGGCTCCTTTTCCGCACTAGCCGTAATCGAATTTCCAACAAAAGTGCAAAACGCTCCACCCTACTTTAGTAGGTGTGTCGTGACTACGCGGACAGTGCAGCGGTGATTTAACAAGTTTAAGGACGGTGACGAAATACTCGAAGACGCACCACGTACTGGAAGACAAACACGTGTACAAAATGAAGATCTTCAGACAGCAAGTGAAGCGAACAGTAACTAGACATGTGAAGAACTGGAACTACAATTCCATCTGAGTGGAGAAACCATTCGGTAGCACCTCCATCAACTTGGGAAGCAATACAAGTTGAATCGATGGATCCCACATGATTTGACTCCGAGCCAGAAGGCAATGCGTGCCGATATCTGTGTTTCTTTGCTGTCTCCTCTAAGGAAGGAGCCTTTTCTGGACAGGGTGTTGGCATGCGATGAGAAGTGGGTCCTGTACGAAGATCCGCGACGCCGTCATCATTGGTAGCATTCCATGAACTGGTTCCAAAACAGCCGAAACAGTACTGCACAAGAAGATCCTGTTGTGTGTTTGGTGGCCTGCTCGCTGCCTCGTGCATCAGGACTTCCTACTATCTGGTCAGACCATCAATGCAAGTGTGTAGTGCCAGCAGTTGAGCCATGTTCAAGAAAAACTCAAAATCTGGAACCAACACTTCTGAATCACAAAAGGATCCTCCTGTTACAAGAAAACGCAAAACCCAACGTGGTTAGGATGATCCAGGACACTATTCTAATCCTGGATCGGAAACATTATTGTATCCACCATACTCCCCGGGCAATGCACCGTCCGATTATCACCTATTCCATTCCTTGGAAATCACCTTACAGAACGCCAGTTCAATTCCCTGGAAGAGGTGCAAAATGCACTTGATACCTTCTTCGCTTCACGACCCACCAAGTTCTACTGCGATGGAATCCATAGCCTTTCAGAAAAAAAAAAAACCGGAGGAAAATCTAAACAAGATATTAATTTAGAGAAAGACTCGAAAAACGTCTTAGAAAAGTGGCTAGGGACGAAAAAAACAGTAATGGTGTTAATTTTGGCGAAGAAAATGTCCAAAAACAGCAATCAAGAAACAACGAAGAAATATCTAAAGAAGCCGGCACTTCAGAGAAAGATTTATTATTATTATTATTATTATTATAACTAAACACTCTGGCTCAACAAACGCATATATATATATATATATATATATATATATATATATATATATATATATATATATATGCACAAACACTAAGGCCCCCTAACAAAAATCCTAGCTACGCTACTGAATGTATTTCAAAATTTGTTTGAATACAGTTAGTAAATATGCTTTTAATGAAGCATAAGAGCATATCTCTGCCAAAATCAAACCTATTAATTGTTAGACTTGAAGCTCATGAATTTTATTCTCTTTCGACTTTTATGTTTCGGTTGTAGACCTACTTGTGAAAATACATCTTAGGTATACCTCTTAGTTGTGTCTTATGCTTATTTAATAAAAAAAAAATGCTATTCATTTTTAAAATTGGACCTTTGTTTAGCATTCATCCACAGTCAATTAGTTATAATTTCGCCACTTTTCGTTAATATTCTCAGCGAGATTGCAGATATTGAAGAAATTTGCAGTTGTAATTTGAAGAATTTTGTTCCATTATAACTTTCTACTCTTTTATAATTATTTATCTGAGGGCGCCGAAATATTGTTTCCTTACACTTAAGAAATATCAGGAACCGGCCCTGCTTTCAATAGGATGCATATTTACTATTCATTAAAAAGTACTTACCCGAAAAGCATGTAAAATTATTTAATTTTGTACATTTCGGGGGAAAACCTATTGCTTTCCTCTGTACAGATCTTTACTGTGAATTGTCTGATTTGTTATTCTGAAACGGAACGACTGCCAACTTTGTATCTTGAAACTATTTTATAAATTTAGTACTTTTATCTTCAAAGCGTTTCACACACACTGTCATATGGGCAAAATGCAACCAAAATTATCCAAACATTCGTATATTGTTCATCGAACTTTTTCTTTGTATGCAAAAGCCATAATTTTGATAATACAATGAAAAATATATATAAGTGTATAAATGGCTTGCATATAGTGTATTCTGTTGTTCTAAATGTATATTTTTATAAAATAAATATTAGATTATTCAAAATTGTCTAAATAGTTTATTACAAAAATACAAAAACATGATAGGAACCACCGACCTGAAAGAGACAAAATTACAACAAAGAGCCTCGACTGCAATGTGACTGTATTGTTTCGGCGTACCATGATACCTTTCTCAGTAGATCTCTGCAACTCACGAACAATTTATCTGACTTGTTAGAATTTTACTTTGCAATATTTCGTGTGCACGGCAAAAAAAAAAAAAAAAAAAAAAAAAAAGTACAAAAAACTTGTTAGTGTCATCGTGTAAATTTCTTGGACTAAAATCACCTTTCAAAAGTGTTGTTGCTGCGAAAAGCTTCTTTCAATTATTTGTATTGCGAGGTTTCCTTGTTGATTATTGAAGTTTTGGGTAGTAACTAATCTTAACAGTTTTGATTTGTGTTACTAAACCTATTTCTGGATTCTGAGAAGTGTGTTTGGCCTATGAAGTGCCTAATATAGATAATTTTGTCTTTCACTTCACTACTTCATGTGAATATTAAACTTCATTTGAATAATAAACATTATTACTTTTATATTAAAACCACATTGAAAGTTTGCGTTGTCTATATTCGAACTTCAGTTCCTTATTCTGATGAAAAGTGATTCGTGTATCCAATTCTTTTAATGTAAGATAACGATCTATGTAACACCTTTGAACTAACCATTATTGTGTCTAAATATGGACGTTTCGAGATATCTGTCACAGCAGTATCTTAATTTCATGCGTCTCTAATGAGTTCTTTAACTCAGTTTCTGTGTTTCTTTTGGTCATTCTAATATAGTATTCCGAACATTGACAATTTGCTTGATATACTCCTGAATGAGTCAATTTATTTAAGAAAAAAACTTTTCAAAAATTACCGAGAACTTTATGCAAAAATGTTGTTGCAGAATCGAGACTCATCACTCAACATGATCTTATCATTCATGAGGATTCCATGCTACTAGAGTGCGACATCACTCCATACACTGTCGTTTATGCACTGGTGTTATTGGAAAACTACGCAGGGAAGATAAGGTGTTCTACAGAGTTTATTATTTTCTTTGAATGGCAGGCGTGACAGGGTTAAGTAATGCTCCACACACAATGCAACGATTCTCCCGTGTTGTGATCCATGGTGATCGACCAGAACCTTCAAGTCATGCTTGTTGCTTTCATGCATCCACTGGGTCCAACATCAGACCTAAGTGACATCAGAATGTTCCACATGTCTTTCAATCGCACGAAACGCCCAACCAGACTCGTGGCGGCGCAATTCGAACGCTGTCAAATGCTGGTAATGCTGTCTAATGCGGCGACAAGGTATTATGTGTTTCTCGACCTTCTTGCCTCTCATGCTTCACAACTGACTGACACGACCAGGGCTGAATTCCTTACTGCTGCATTATTACCCTCTGGTGCTCATTCGTGTTGTCCCTGATCTTTGAATCTCCAATCATCTGCACATCCTCCATAGCGTTACACATCTACTGAATCACAGTTGAAATGGACGGTTCCTTCCTGGTGATTTTTTTTTTCCTTCTAGTAGTAAGGCAAACCTCCAAAACTTTACAATTTCCCTTATTCCTAAATCGTTGAATTGGATTGATTTTGAGCCATTTTTGAGTGCATTCGATAGCAAGATTGACCGGAGTGAAATTATACATGTTCACGACTACACACTAATACACTATACGCAAGCCATTTATAGACTTATATATATTTTTCATTGTATTATCAAAATTATGGCTTTTGCATAGAAAGAAAAAGTTCGATGAACAATATACGGATGTTTGGATGATTTTGGTTTCATTTAGCCCATATGACAGTGTGTGAAATGCTTTGACGGTAAAAGTACTAAATTTATAAAATAATTTCAAGATACAAAGTTGTCAATCATTCCATTTCAGAATAACAAATCAGACAATTCACAGTAAAGATTTGTACTGAGGAAGGCAATAGTTTTTTTTTTTTTTCCGAAATGTACACAATTAAATAATTTTAGATGCTTTTCGGGTAAGTAATTTTTAATGAATAATAAATATGCATCCTATTGAAAGTAGAAGGTGTTGTTAGAAAAACGATTTACTTTGTGATTCGAATATTCATACTAAAAAGTCCTTCCAAATTTCAGGAACATTGCAACAAAACATTATTTGGTGTGATTAGAATATCTGATTTTCCGTCTAATGGGAAACCACTTTATGTAACGCGTTGAATAAATGAATTGAGATCCCATTTTCAACCACTGACATTGACTAATGAGCAAATTTCTGTTTTAACATCAATTGACTGCGTGTTTAAAAATATAATTGGATAACCACTTCACTTCTCTATAAATGGAAGTTATAAAGTTCCTTTCAGAAACTATGAATCATAGAGGACACCTTCTTTCAGCCCCTTTCGGTAAACCAAAGATTAGTAGCAGAAACGGAGGATTCGTTTTTAGACTCTTCGCCAGTTTTTCATCTATGACGTACGATTCATCCAATAAGTTATTGACTTTCTGTGAAACTTCATTCAAAGAATTGGAACTAAAATGATGTAGTTGTTAATTTTAGTTCTTAACTTTTGTGTAATCCTATCTATCTAAATTAGTAAACATAACTTCTTTATCTGATTTTATGTACCAGTATTCGCTTGTGTCCAACCAATCTCTTAAAATCTGAAATTTTAAGTTTCTTAATATTGACTGATGATGTTGATGCTCTTTTTTTGTTGGGAAATTTCGTATAACCTGCCTACAATCTGTCGACTTACGAAATAGTGCAAGACAAAATTCTGAGAAATAAGTTGAATTACACGTGAGTTGGCTAGACTGCTGAGGAAGGTGTCAGGGAACACCGAAACAATAAAGTTGATAGTAAATTACTTTATTGTGATTTGTATTATTATTAACATGATTATTGCTTGGTTGATTGGAGTTGAATGACTTTTCAACATCGAGGCTGCATGAGACATTTTTTGCTGTTTAAAGTAGGATTCGAACCACTGCTGAGTTTATATCCGAGGCAACCGACCCCGGAAGATATCACACCCACAATATACACGATTGTTATTTGAACATATGCTAGTCTTTGATCCGATTCCAATTCACTTTTCACCCCAGAAAATAATTAATAAGGCAAGACATGAAAAACAACTTCTAAAAATTTATCTGGTTTGTTGGTAAAGACTACCCTTTAATACAGCTATTCTGAAGATTGTGCTTATACCGAAGTGAATAGTCGTTTTGCGTGTGTCCTTTGAAAACAGACCATTTACTTGGCAGCACTTAGTTTTACAGGGAAAACGTTTTTTGACCTCTAGAAGGAAGTCTACATTATTTAATATCTATCTACAAGGGTTAGTGGAAAAGATCCTACAAAATAAAGGCGGCATTTCAGTAGAAGGTAGAATGATTAGGTGTACAGTTTGCAATGATATGGCGCTGGTTGCAGAATATGAAACATCAATAAGATATTAGAAAACTTGAGAACGGTCTGTGAAGAATATGGGATGAAAATAAATGTTAGAAAGACAAAAGCCATAGTGATTGGAAAGAAAGGGTCGGTGTCAAATATAGAAATAGGACGGGAGAAAATAGAACAGGTGACTAGTTTTCGATACCTTGGCAGTATTATTAGTAATGATATGAAATATGAACGTGAAATAAAAGCAAGGATAGGAATGGCGAAAGAAGCCTTTAGGAGGAAGAAAACACTATTTTGTGGGACCTTGAGTAAAGAGTTGAGAAAAAGACTCATAAAGTGATAAGTGAGTTGTATTGTATTATATTGTATGGGGCAGAAATATGAACATTACGCAAAAATGATGAAAAACGACTGGAAGCTTCCGAAATGCGGGTGTGAAGAAGAATGGAGCGAATTAGTGGGTTGAGCAGGAAACGAATGAGAGGGTGTTAGAATGATAGGGGAGAAAAGAACAATTTTAGATATTATTAAGAAGAGGAGGAGAAACTGGTTGGGACATTGGATAAGAAGGAACTGTATCATGAGGGACGTGCTAGAGGGTATGGTGACAGGAAAGAGAGGGAGGAATGAAGAAGACTACAATTAATGGACGATATCAAAAGAGGAAAAATTGTACGTTAAGAAGACGAGGTTAGCGGAAGACCGTGGAGCATGGGAGCTTCTCAGTTGCAACAAGTGACCTGATAATGGCAGAATACCCATGATGATGATGATGATGCGGAGGAGGAGGAAGAAAGCATTCATCTGCACACTTTATTTCTCCTATCAATTCATCTCACTATTTTTTATTAACAATTTAACAGCATCAATGTCCTAATATAAGTGTTCATAGCTCTTGAAGCATGTGCAGTAGTGGTTTCTAGCATAACGCGAAGGAGCAATGAATCCCGCGAAATTATTGAAATTGTTCCATCGTTCATTTTAATATTCACTGCATCTCACCAAGCACCTCAGAGATATGCCTTCCAGCTTACCATTCGTCTTGGAAACACATCATATCAAGCTGAGGAGTCCATTCGATAATGTATCTCTACTCTCATTTTAGTACCAGTTCACTCAATGTTCACTTTCTGAAAGAGAAAGAAGACTCGACATGGAGAAGTGGCAAGAGTTGAAGCTATCTGTCTGCAGTATCAGAATGGTTTATATACAGGGTGGCGCGTATTGTATCTACCAACTTCAAATGAAAATACAAAGGTGTGTTATGCAAGTTTTAATGCAAAACTGTTATGGAATATAAGTATATGGACTGGCAATTTGTACACTGTACAACACTTGTCGAAGGAGCTCACTAAACTTTAAAAATAACGTCCTGTGAATGTCCGCCTTTTTCCTGGATGCACTGCTGCAGGCGACGTGGGAAGGCATTCATCACACGCATTAACGTATCCTGTGGAATGGAACTTATCACATGACGAATGGCAGTCTTCAGTTCGTCAATTGTCTTCACGCGATTGGCAAAGACCCTTTCCTTAACATATCCCCAGAGGAAGTAATCAGGAGCTGTTAAATCTGGGGAACGGGATGGCCATGAGACATCGCCAAATCGGGATATCACGCGGTTTGGAAATGTTTCTCTGAGTATAGACATACTTTGGCGTGCCGTGTGTGCCGTAGCACCGTCTTGCTGGAAATAAACGTTATTGATCACACCCCTTTCCTGCAATTCCGGAATGAGAAACGTCTGTAACATATGGCAGTAGCGGTCGGAATTTACAGTTGTTGCATGTCCGGCGTCATCCTCAAAAAAATAGGGACCAATAATGCCACACATTCCAACTGCACACCATACCACAACTTTTGGGCTACCTTGAGGCTTTTCATGTAATGAACGAGGATTCTCCTGAGACCAATACCGGAAGTTTTGCTTATTAACATACCCAGTCAGGTGGAAGATTGCTTCATCGGACATCAAAAGTTGTTGGAGGAACAGTGGATCTCGGTTAATCAACTCAAGAATGTTCTGGCAGTTATTGAGTCTGTTTTCCTTATCAATGGCTCTCAACTCTTGTACCACCTGCAGTTTATACGGATGGAACTTCAAATCACCCAGCAAACGACCCAATGAACGTCGTGTCAAATGTAATGTTCGTGCATGTTGCCGTGCTGAACGTTTGGGACTGCGTTCCATCGCTACGCGCACTCGTTCCAAGTTTACATTTGTTCGAACACTTCGTCCACGACCTGGTGATTTCCGGTTCACAACACTACCTGTGGCCCGCCACTGTCTCACCCATCTCAGAATACTGTGTCTCTCGGGTATAGCAACATGGCGATCATCACTGTTTCGTCGCAGTGCCCGCTGAGCCTCACTGACAGAACCGGTTCGGATAAAGGCTTCCACCGCCGCAATTCGCGTCTGCACAGACCACCGCTCCATGGTAAACTAATTGCCAGAGGCCCTGCTATTCAGTGCCGTAAGCATGCGCAGCATTCGTACGCGCATTTGATCAGGGTTGCCAACTGCAACTGGTAGATACAATACGCGCCACCCTGTAGAAACAGCAGCGCAATATACATATATATTCATTTTTATTTCTGAAAGGTAAGACAAGTAATTCTTTTACTGAAATGGGCGAATGTTTTATCTCTTAGTATGAGAGGTATGCTTATTAAATGTCAATCCTTTTCTTTTTTTGTAGTTTCTTCAGCTCATTTTTAATTTTTGTATTGTATCTGGTGCCTCATTTAATATTAGCTGAAAGCAAATGTTCCAGTATACCAGGTGGAATATAATAAGTTACAAAAGTATATGTCTACCTTAAAACTCGAAATTCTATATTCACAACTATGTATATAACAGAATAACAGATTTCTTGTTATCTAGAGTTTCAAGTTTAGTCTACGCTTGACACTTATAAAAGAACCAATATTGTTACCTGTGTGGCGCGTCAAGGAGTATTATTTTTCTACAGTATTTCATTAATTCACTGTTTGCTTATTCATGTAGTCCTACTCTCTGGATTACATCTTGAACTGCTTCTTAATTCATGTTTTTCTTATTGTATTCCGAAAAAACGATAACTTCAGCACTTAAGGTCAAAACTGAGTAGATTAGTATGCCTTTTATAGCTTTTCTGAAAGTTGAAAAACTGAACACAGAACAATTTATGATGACTATATAGTGTTCATCATTTTTTTTTTTTTTTAACAATAGTATTTCTATATCTATAAACATCGAACTAAATGGATGTTTCGTCAAGTGTACTGATTCGAATGAAATGTCACTGCAAAAACAGTAGGTATAAGATTTTATTGTTTGCTATAATTCATCTAACTCCATTACTTGACTGACTTATTTAATGTACAGTCCGCAGCAAGAAACCTGCAACATGAGCATGTAAGTTTACTCTAAAACTATGCCTAACAGCCCTGGAAATCAACATAACGTCTAAGTGGCACGAATCACGCCAGGAGGAACCTCGGCGTCCTCCCCTGCACACTTATTTTGGAGCAAAAGACTTCGTCGTTTCACAATAAACTTACATGCTCATGTTGCAGGTTTTTTGCTGCGGATTGTACATACTCCCTGACGCTACAGCCCGGTAGCCTAGTGTAGGCACTGGTGTATTCATCGATATGCCTCTATTTTTTTCTATTGCTGATTCTTTCATTCCATCCTCTCACTTTCGTGATTTTCAAGTCTATTATATCATCCAGCCAACTCAGTTTACGTCTTCCTCTTTTCTTTCCATTATACAGAATCCCTTTATATATTCTTTTTGGCATTGGAGTCACCCAGTCATCCAATTCTCTGAATCTTTATATGCCTCACAATATCCTCTCTTTTTATTAATATATCAAACTTCTGATTCCATCTTATGCACCAGATTTCATCTTGCCTTACAGATCTATATATTTTCCTTAGCACTTTCCTCTAGAATGTTCTCAAGCTCATTTCGTCTTTCCTCGTCAAAACTCATATCTCTGCCCCATAGGTCACCATAGGTCTCACGAGTCTTTTGTAAATCAGTACTTTGAATGTTTTAGAAACTAATTTACTTCTCGGGAGACTGAGACTTGCATAATAAGCTTTGCTTCCGACTTGTGTTCTATACTGCATATACAAGTATAAATATATCGAAGCTATTGCTTTTAATTTATCCCATTTTTTGTCTACACCAACTTTTATCTAAATTTAATTAGAATCCTTGGTTCCGATGAATTATTATTTTTTTTCTATAAAGGTTTACGTCTTTTTATAAACAAAGAAATTTTGTGCAAAGTGTTGGTTTGTTTTATAGAATGCTTAGTTTCATTTAGCAGTTTTGACAGTTCTAAAACCGCCTGAATCTTACTTTAGAGTTTTTAACAGGACGAATGGCTCAGGGGCTGAGCCAATAGTTTAAACCTCCATCGTTCCGCTACTAATTAACCTAGAGAGATGATTTAGGTGTCTATCTCTTCAGGAAGGATGAACTTTTCTACGGTGTGCATTTCGTTCACATTGGGGTCCAGCAGTGGAAGGGTCCACAACCATAAAGATCTTGGGGTGGGATCTCCTCTACTTACCAATATAGTTTGAATAATTTCAAAAAGAAAATTCTTAGCAATGAGAAACACAAATTATTTAGATACTTTTTGGTACGTAGGTTGATGGTGTTTTGATCATCTACAAAGATAAGGAACCTCAGACCTAATCAAAGAATTCAAGAGCATTCACACACAGAAGAAAAGTCAGAAAACAGAATTAATTTTCTGAACATCCACATTTACAGGAAGCACAACAAATTCTGCACTTCCGTCTACGATTTTTTTTTTTTTTTTTAACTATTGGTACATTTGCACTTCATGAAAGCGAATACTTGAAAAAAATTCTTGTTAAGAGCCTTCAGGTATTCTACAGAAGAAACAGTAGTCAATAAAAACATAGAAATACTGTTTGATCAAGGAAGAAAAATAAAATGTTCAGCATGTGAATATTATTATTATTATTATTATTATTATTATTATTATTATTATTATTATTATTATTATTATTATTATTATTATTATTATTATTATTATTATTATTAATAATAATAATAATAATAATAATAATAATAATAATAATAATAATAATAATAATAATAATAATAATAATAAAAACAGAAAAGTTGACAAAAAATGGGTTTCTTATATCCTTCTGGTCAGGCATTTCTGAAAGGTTAAAGAAAATAGGCAATACTTTTGGAATTAATTTCTCGTAAAATCTGGTACCACTTTTGAAAGTTTCTCATCAACATACAAAAATCATTTTAAGGATGAATTGGCTTCAGAGATCTACAATATTTTGTGCGGATGTAATGCAGGGTTCCCACAAAAAGTGAAGATCGATTTCCCTGACATTCCCTGACACAAATTCTTGTATTCCCTGACATAAATTCTTGAATATAAATGGGAAGATATGAGGTAAGTTCTATCATACACTTTTCTAACGACCTCCTCCATCCCCATACCCGTCCAACAAACTCCTTTAATTACAAATTCCATATTTGTTATGTTCAATATGAGTAATTGTTATTTACACAAAATTTACCATGTAAGTATACAAAGTGGCCCAAAAGCAGGTATACAGACCTGCATCGATCAAGTATGACGATTTAATTGATTAAGTTAATGAATTTATTTGCTTCGATTTGCTTAAGCTATAAGTGAAAATAAATTAAGAACAAATAATGAAGAAACTAAGTTAATCTGTATGCATGAAAATAAGTAAATAATATAAAATCCCATGATTCAATGACTACAGGACTGTATATCTACTTTTGGGCCACCCTGTGCAATAATATATGTATGTACAGTATCACATACCTTGACATTGTAAATTAAGACTTTTTTGCTTGAAAAAACAATAACAAGCAACATAACATGCAGTCAAGAATATATTGCCAACGCTCTCTGACAGTTATTACTATCAGTCCTAAAATGAAATGAAATGAAATCTTTTAAGTTTTACGTTCTACGGTTAAAGGAGACGGTGATGATGAGAAATGAATGAAATGGTGGAGTGAAGGGAGTGGCAATAAACGGGAGAACTCCCGAGAAAACCCACGCACACGGTGTTTGTCCACCACCAAGTGCTGGGATCGAACCAAAAGCCCCATGAACCAGAGATGAACGCTCTACCACTAAGCCCACTATCAGTCCTAATATTGCCAACTCTGAGACATATTAATCCTCACATTTACACTTTTTAAACAGAATTTTGTTTTGCTTTCAGTTCTTGAATTTGTTCTACGAGAGCATCTTGTTCTTGTTTATAACATAATTTCATTTGTTTCTTCTTTGCTTCCAATTTCTTAACTTCGTCACTTAGTTTTTCTTTTTTCACCTTCGACTTTACTTTCCTCTGCACTTCTGATTCGTTTTCTGTTTAAGGCACTCATCATAAGCATCTCCGAGCTGAACGAATTGAGAGAAGCATTCTTCGATCAACACGAACAGATTCTACACCTCCATAGTACATAATTGCATCAGTTACCTGCCTCTATGCTACCAGAGAATCTTCGATTTGGTTTTCTACAGTAAGTGTCTTATTGACTAGAACCCGTCTTCCACTGCGACAATGCCGTCGGATGAAATTAAACATTTTCACAGCATTCCACAAATCAGAATATTCTTGTTTCTTGGACATTACCTTTGCAAAGAAGTCATCTAACCTGATGCTGCTCACCTTCTCTTCGTATTCTCTGAAGTCACGAGACCTCTGAATTTCAGTACAGAAAGACATAAATTGACACTTTGAAATAAATTGACATATTTTTGTAAGCATAGAGAATTGACGTAAAATACACAATTATTAAGGGTAATAAATATCAAAATTAGAGTCACTGAATACTTTGCACAATTAAAGAAAACAAGGTTTTCAATAGGAAATATAGGAGGGTGATTCAGCATCTCATTTCTAGTGACAGTAGAGACTTATACATAATGTTCATCATACTTGAAACTAATATTCACAAAGTTTCAACAATTTACAGGCTGATGATTAGTAAGAAGTGTAGTCACATTTGAAGAAATGGAAAAATCAGAGGTCCGAGCAATGATAAAGTATTCACTCAAGAAAAATCTAACACCGAAGGATATCCATGCAGATATGGTGGAAACTCTTGGAGACTCTACTCCTACACATGACATAGTAAGACATGGTGCCGTGAATTTAAATGTAGTCCTCAGACCTATAACGGTGCCCACACCAGAAATGATTACAATAGTGCATGACGTGATTTTAGCAGACCAGTAAGTGACTGTCCGCCATATAGCTGAGATGTGGCATCTCAACTTGCAGTGGGCATTCCATTCTACATAAACATTTGTTAATGAAAAAGATCTCTGCACGTTGTGTCCAGCGAATGCTGACGGCCGACGGAAAGAGGACATATTGTGTTCAAGTCAGAACCTGTTACGGACAATAAAGGCTGACAAGCCAAAGTTTCTGAAGAGATTTGTTACAATGGATGGAACGTGGGTTCACCACTTCGATCCCGAATGTAAACGCCAAAGTATTCAACGGAAACACCCCAATTCTCCACTACCAAAGAAATTCAAGGTTCAACCATCAAAGGGAAAAGTCATGGCATCTGTTTTCTGGGATGCAGCAGAAGGAATTCTTTTAATAGATTATCTTCACTAGGGAAAGACGATCACAGGTGTTCATTTTGCAAACTTAATTGCACAATTACATACTGCCATCAAAGAAAAACGCCGCGGAATGTTGGCTCATGGTGTGTTGTTCCATTGCGACAACGCTCCTGCCCATACCTCTCAAGTTGCAGTGGCTGCAATTCATGCAGCAAGGTTTGAAATTGTCCCTCATGACCTTTATTCTCCAGATTTGGCCTCCTGTGACTTCCATCTGTTCCCGAACATGAAGAAACATTTTTATGGAAAATATTTTGCCAGTGATTCATAGGTTATGGATATTGTGAATAAATGGTTGCAGGACCAATCAAAAGATTTATTTTTTCCGCTGGAACTGGAGCACTGGAAAGTCGATTGGAAAAGTGTGTTCATGTTGCAGGGGACTATGTTGAAAAATAACTGTGGTTTAGTAATCCTACAGGGGTTCCTTCTATGTCAGAGGCGGAGCATGTTGAACCAATCTCGTAAAAGTAAGGATCGGTTATACAATGATAAAAATGGTGCTGATAACGTTCCCTGAGAAAAAGAAAATATTCAATTAAAGTAATATACACAGAGGCACAAGGTGAGCCACTTTTCTTATCAAATAGATTACTTTGTTTTCCTTGCCTCAAGAGACAAACAGACGGAATAGTCTAGAACGTAACATCAATATGACGATATTATTTTTTAATGGCTGAATTAAACTGTAATTTTAGCTTAAGGTGCTAAAATTCAAAACTCTACAGGGTTCCTACTGATCTGGAGAAATCTATTTCCGCGGCCTTTGACAGGAAGTTCCCTGAATTTCATGACAGTTGTCGGATGACGTTGATATATAAATAAGGAATAAATAACGGTGAATATTTATATATAAGAGCATTTATTCTATAGAGACAAATAATAATCAATTGCTCACACGTACATTCCACTTACCACCCATAAAAATCTGAGCAACGTCCCATACTGTGATCATTAGTATCTACCCATAAACGTCTGACAATCAAGTACTCTGAAGATACGATACTTCTCATACATTCATAATTTCCCCGACTTTCCCTGATTTCCAATCTTTTCCCCTGACTTTCCTGATCACTAGGAACTCTGCTCTAATTCTTTAGTAAGTTTTACATATAAATCTATCTACCTATCTATCATAAGTATAAGTTGATTTCACAGATTACAATGTCCTGGGTTCGAATTTCGACTGAAGCATTCATATTTTTAATATAAGTTACAATAGTGGAAAGCCCCGCGAAACATGAGGGAATCTGTAGGTAAAAGCTACTTAAAACGAACATACTTTTAATAATATTAAACAGTAAAATCGTTATTTATCTTGAATGCGTAGTTCTCTTTGTACGCAACTTATTATCCGTTATCACACTATGTTGTACACATTGCCATGTTAGTATAAGGACGAAACATGGCTGAGTATTTAAAATAACTACACAGTCAACGTAAATAACAATTTTATTATGCTTTTGTTATACCTTAATTGATTTTAGGGTAAACTTACACAGTCATGGTCCTCTTGGTAAATTTGATTCCAGGTGCCGTTGAATCTTGAATGTTGGCCGTACATTTTCCCTCCTGCTTTTGCAACCGGGCTGGGGACCGGCTTAGGCGAGTTAAAAATGTACTGCAGCCACCTCTGCAGTTTTCCTTAAAAATAAAACATACATTAACTAAACACTAAATGAAATAGAAGTCACAAAAGAATATTACTTATATTTCATTTATATGTATTTTTTATTCATAATTTATGTACTTGTTTGTTTGTGTTTCGACTCTTAAGTTGTTTTCGGTGCATATAGTTTCATGTTCGATTTCCAGTTGAAATGTATTCTCTATTCTGTAGCACATAACTAGACTAAATCTTGCAAAATGAATTCAGATTAAAGGGCATTAACTATTCATTCCTGTTAAGGAATTGGTTTCATTGATTAATACTAAAAAAGTGAAACATTAATAGGATACAAGATCGGAAACCTTAATAATAATTCATTAATTCATGTTCTCAATGCTAGTACCGTACAACCGATCATATTCTTTTGTAACATCTATTTACCTTATAGACATAATGTATTACATACTACGTATTATGTAATAATAGTAATAATAATAATAATAATAATAATAAGAAGAAGAAGAAGAAGAGGAAGAAATAAGAACTGAACTGAAAACTCTAAGACGACGACCGCGGAGATTTTTTTAGATTTAAAATTATGAAATATAACAGAGGTTTTCAGTATATACACAGAGATCGGCGTATATTTTTAAGATTCTTTTCCTTACTTGCGAAATTCAACTTCAAATAAAGGCAAAAAAAATATCGTATCCTTGCTTATATTTATGGTGTCTAATTATTTGAAAGCAAGGGGCAAGCGTATGGCTAGAGGGAAAGAAAATAGAAGACGTTGGGACGTTCTCCTATTTAGGAAATCTATAATCCTCGAATGGAAGAAATGAAAAAGACGTAAATTCCAGTAAAGCGCGGGCTAAACAAACATTCAATATAAATAGAGAACTGCTAACATCAAGAAATGTGTCGTTGAACGTTTGAAAACGATTTATTGAGACTCTGATATGGAGCGTGACGCTTTACGAACCAGAGACGTGAACACTGGGAAAAGCTGAAATATCCAAGTTGGAAGCATTTAAAATGTGATGTTGGCGCAGAATGCTGCGAATATCACGGACCGAAAGGAAAAGGAATTAAGACATATTAAAGGAAGCTAATGAAGGACGACAGATCTTGAAGATAATAGGAAAAAAAAATAAACAGCATGCTTGGCCATCTTATTCGGCACTCCGATTGGATCACTGTGTTGATAACGGGAAAGGCAGAAGGAAAACCAGGAAGAGGAAGAGCAGGGATAGACTAAGATGCTCTTACGAAGAAGGCACTTTATCAAAGTATAAAACAGCTCTCCCAAGGGAGAGAAAGGCTTTAAAATTTCCATGTTGCCCAATAATCTATGACTGAGGACAGAAAGAAGAATTATTTGAAGCACATATTGAAACCAATCACCAATCCTCAATCGTTTATTAGACATCTTCACTGGCTAGTGGCTAGAGCGCACGCCTTTGGTACACGTGATCTCGGGTTCGATTCTCCGTGGAAGAGCTTTGAAATTTGAGCGTTTTACGGAAACTTGTATTGCACCTTTAACTACAGGTCTACATCACATATAGCCCTGGTGCTGAAAATGGATGATGGACCAAGAAATCAACTGTTTATTAACTCGGAAATTACTAGAAAGTGTGTTATAGTTTTGCCTCGGATCACAAAGAACCTAGGTAATAGCTATTTATTATTATAATTATTATTAAATTTAATCTATTACCAGATTAAACATTTCTCTTCTTTTTCCTATACACTAAATAAATGCTATGATAATAACTTCCTTCTTCTTCGGTCCTGGAAAAGCCACAAAACACAAACATGAAATAAGAATAACAAAAAGATCCAAGCAAAATAACGCTTAAGAAAACGTTTGGTAAAAATTTTGGCTAAACTACTAGTTTTAAATATAGTTTTAATCCAGTCTTTTAACTATAGTACCTTAATAACTATTTGATAAGTAGTGAGTTGTTGCACAAGTAATGCAGGATTTGGGGTACCTCAATTTAAAACATGACTGTCATCCTAGTGATGTTATCTATATATACCATATTATATATCATTCAACAGCTTATGTGTTACTTATTTTAGATATACACCTCGTAGAAAGTATGGATTGTGTTTCCGTTTTGTGTATTGAAACCATTTCTGTCGACGAATTTAAACTTCACTGTAGCGTGCATAAATAACTGAGCAGCATGTCAGCTCTGTCATTAGTATTTCAGGCTGAAGCTAAAGTAAGTCCCGAACATCGATTTCACTGTAGCGTGCATAAATAACTGAGCAGCATGTCAGCTCTGTCATTAGTATTTCAGGCTGAAGCTAAAGTAAGTCCCGAACATCGATTTATTGCTGATTACAAATTAAAGGACATCTAGACACGGGGAGAAATTGTACGAGATTTCCGTCGCACGGCATTGGAGAAATTATGAAATGTGTGAAAGATGGACACATTCGTAGCACAAGAATGTACAAAGAATTGAACAAATTGGTACTTTTAATTAAGAAAAAAAGGAAGATTGGAGGCTTTCTAAATATAGTTGTGAAGAAGAGTAGAGAAATTTTCCTAGGTTGAATGGGAAACGAATAAGAAAGTATTAGAAATAGTGGACGAGAAAAGTACAATTTAGAGGAAGAGAAACTGCTTTGAGCATTAGCTGAGAAGGCATTATATCATGAAGGACATGATAGGAGCTAAGGTGAAGTGGAAAAAGGAGAGCGAAAGAGCCTACAGCTGATGGACGGTATTAAAAAAGAAAATTAATACATAAAGACTGAGAGATTAGCTTAAGAACGTGATGCATGGAAGCTTCTTTGTTGCAGCAAACTACCTGCAATAATGGCAGAATATCTATGATTATGAAATAAAATGAATGAAATGATATCTTTTAGTTTTACGTCCCACGGATATGCCGGCGAGGCTAAAGGAGACTGTGATGAGAGAAATGAATGGAATGGTGGAATGAAGAGTGGGAGGAAATGGGAGAATCGCACATGGGTTTGTCCACCATAAAGTTCACTTGGCGTGAGCTAGGATCGAACCAGGGACCCCTTGCACCAGAGGTGAACGCTCTACCACTGAATCTATAATAACGATGGTAAACGCTACCCCTGCACAATAAAACAGATTCGGTTTTAGAACGCGTTGAAGATCTTGTATGACATTTCGCGCGAAAGCTAAATTGCGCTTCTGCTTCTAAACACTTTCTAATATAACAATTATACCCGAAGATCATGGCAATTCTGCTCCTAAACACTTTCTAATACAACAGTTATACCCGAAGATCATGACAACTATGTAGTGATCTTTAGATGGAGAGAACCCCTCAATCCGCGCAAATCCATCACGATTGAAAATTATCAGGAAATTGACCAAATGCATCAAGTGTTCAACGCCTATGGCCAGCATTGTTGAACATAAAAGGCTCAATCATGTTAGAAACAATAGTGCCGAACACTTATTAGGATACGAAACTCAACATATCGTCCAACATATTCGTCAGACCTCTCGCCCACTATCACCTTTTTCTACACTTGGACTGCTTGCACGAACACGTCTTCAATAATCAAATCAAGAATGCGTTATGAGATTTTACCAGTTCTACAACCACAGATATTGGCAGAACTATATTTATGATGTTAGTTTTTACTTCAATAAATTTCGTTCAGTTTCATGTAAGTTATGGCCATTTGAACCTGTGAACCAAGATCCTGCATTACTGTGCACCAATCTAGTAGGAAATTAAAGATCAGAATACTTACGATATCAGTCATCAATAAATATACCTTTTAAATACCTTCTTCCTATGAAGAACTCCAGAACAAACTGAAAAATTAGTCTCAGCGAAAAAAGATTAATTATTTAAATAGCCAAGGAGTAAAGCAAGATTATTTGAAGACAGAAACGGAACAAAATGAGACCTATAATACACAATATGTCAACTGAAAGTTTTACCCAACAAATACACAGAATATATAATGACGAACACAGACGGACTCTCAACTTGCGGCGGCAAACACCTTATGCAAACTGGGCAAACCCCAAAAGACTAGACTGAAGATACACAAAACACATTTGAACTTTCACACCACCAATCAAAGATACAAGGCAGAGAATAGGTTTCCATTTGACAGCATAAGAGTATTGTATAAAATCAATACAATGGATTAAGAAGTGACAAAATTTACTAACTAAATTCTTTTAAAAGTAGCATATAGGGACATTACTTTTATGGTATTATTTATATAATTTAAGCAATATGAATAGAACCAGATTATTACTTATGATGTTGAAAACTTTCTACGTAAAAAATTACTTTTATTACAACCTTATATATATATACCCATAATGACCTCATTGGACACTAACGAAATATAAACATAATTTAAAAAGGAAAATTTTTCGCTGTAATGAAAAACTTGTAAAATTTATCTTTCATAAAAACAACACATGTAACCTCATTTATTGATATGCAATAGATATGGAATTTAAATAACAAAATTACCTCTAAATTACCAGTCTGCTAAAATGAAATTAAAGTTTAGTTAAACAAGCTTATTATATTATTCTTCAATAGAAAGAGAGAGAGAGAGAGAGAGAGAGAATATAATTTTTCGTAGAAAGCGATGAAGTAGCTACTTATTTACCATTTAATCTTACTTAAAACACACATACACTAACTTGTTAGTATTCTTAAGTAAACCACCACGTCATATACAATTTAACCTACTTAACATAAAAAAAAAAAAAAAAAAAACTCTTTTACAACACGAAATGAAAAACAGCATATACCTGGAAATAATTGCGATTTGTTCTAATTCTACAGCCCTATGAATGCAAAAAGGAAAATCCAGTTCATTCATTCACAAGACTACTTTTTTAATACTAATTTTAAAAGTGCGCCAAACAGCAATATACCAAATAACTCAATTTTACATTAACATATTTTTATATCTGCTCTAATGTTACTGGATACTTTTTTTTTTTTTTCATTTACAAGCATTATGTGCCTCTATAATTTCAACATTATGTCCTATTTTAGTCCAAGTAACCGATTCTTATAATGACCTCTACATCTATCTACCTACCTACCTCTACACTATATCCTATTTTACCCCGAGTGAACGACTCTTAGGATTTAAGACTGCCTCTATATCTACCTACCCACCAACACACTTACTACATATACGCTATATCTTATTTTGGCCCTAATGAACTATTCTTATATCTATAGATGTCTATTTTTTCAACCTCTAGGTTAATAATTTTGGACTATCAAACGTAGAGACATCAAGTGTAATCGTAGAGCTCACAAAGTGTGATCTAATGCTGTAAATCGCTTTCTCTAGGCTTCAGCCACAATTGGTCATCGAGTGAATGATCTCTACAGCGAGAACTTTATGAGTGATAGTCGTGTGTACGAGAGCACACAAAGTTTTAAAACGGACGTACCAAGCTGAATGGCAATGGTAGTCACGGGCGGAAATCTATGACGATGTGGTTGATTAAAGACGTAGATTTTCGTCTTCTGAAATGTCTGCTGTCTTCCCTGAAATTTCAACATCAGTTCTCTATGGCACTTTGACTATAATGCTTGAGCACAAGAAACTTGGTCCACTGTGAGTTACAAAATTGACTACTGATCACCACAAGTCTTAGCAAATAGACTCGGCCTTGAAGTTTTTGGAACGCTACGACGCGAAAGGAGAGATGAGACATGTGAGCGGTTCAAAATTATAGAGATGAAAATGCATCCCAAAGCTAACAAAGGCTTATGGTGGCCCTAGCTAAGTGATCAGAAAGAAATCTACTTCGGTATAAGAAAACCCTTACCAAGGTATGATAAATACTTTAATCACAATGGCAGCTATGTAGAAATAACATGTGACATATCAGAGTGCGGTATCTTGAGTTAGCAGAATTAGAACAATGTTTAGCAAGTGAAAAATAGAGTTGTTCGAAGGTTTATAATTTTGTTAAGTGTAATATTTAAATTTGGAGCACAGATATGTATCTTGGTCGGCATTGCCACAATTTTTAGTTGAGGCAGGGTCCCATTGAACTGAGAAGAAATTTGGATTTCAGGTAAAGTGGACAAACAAAACAGATTTAAGAGGTAAACCACCCGTGAATCAACACGATTCAGTAAGAAATCCATACCAGTTCCCATCACGTAAAGCGGTATTAACAAGATAGCATTGTGTAGATATATAATTCACAGGCATCTTTTACCTGACAAGGTAATTTAAAGGCAGTAATTCAAAATTTATTAACATTATTTCTACAGCAGATGAGAAAATGTAGTTCCACAAGCAGTGTGATGTTCTTAAGAAACAAGTACTGAGAATGACAAAATTTGGTCGTTGAAACGTTTACGCCAAGTTGTTATATGAGTACTTTGATGACTAGATTTATTCTGATGAATTTATGTATTCATGTTCTTATTTCTACTTTACTAGAGATTGAAAAAATAGCCCTCCTGTGTGCATATATAGTAACAACGCTACATTAACAAGTTACAAATCAAAGTACAATATCTTCTTAAGATATTGTTTACATCTTTATAAGTACAATAAATATTTTGTATTTACCTTTAACATAAAGTGTTTGTTTTCCTTTCCAACAGAAAGTTTATCATAGACTATCCTGCTTTGCCAGCTTAATTTACTTACTTTACAAAATTCACTGTTAATATACATTCAATATTTAAAAGGAAAAGAAAACATTTGAGCTAAGTACAAAACTATATTGGTAATAATTATTAAAGCTAACAAACAAGTTAGTTAAACAAAAACATTGATATATAGTATATACAAAATGAAACTGTAAAATGAAAACATGAACAAACAAAACAACACATTTAAATATATAATTACGCAGTAGCGTAATGATATGAACATTTCATAATTATCTACTCATAAAACATACAAAGATAATTATTTAGAAAAAAACATAACATGACATATATATATATATATTAAAATATTTACAATAAAATTACAAACATAATTGAAAACATGACATATAATTATTATTTTCTCGTTTTTATGAATATTTCAAAAATATTAGTCTCTTACCCTTTCATTAAAAAAAATAAAAAAATACACTATATTAAACTTGTTCAATGCTTATGAACTAAACTTAGTTAAAAATATAGTAATTATAACTATATTAATTACCTCTTACCTCTAGTGGGCCCTTCGCCCCAGGGATAGCTTCATCATATAAAGAGGAGCTATACCTGGACACCCCCTTCGCCACGAGACACTGCACAACTATTATTAAGCAACAGCCAACAGATAGTAATAGAATTTCTAATTTCTAATAAGCAACAGCCAAAAGATAGTAGTAGAATTCACTAATTTATTTTTTTTTACGAAATAATATCTATCAGATTACTTTTTGATGTTATGCTTTGAATATGAAACGTATAAATGCAAACTGGGGAATAAATTCTTTTTTATTGTCCAAAGGAAATCACTATCTGGTTATTGGTTTTCTTTATTTACTTCTAAATAACTGCACAAACTGCCTCGCTGCAACAGATTTCTACTGAACACAATTCAGTAGATATCATTTTGCACGTGTAGGCGTCCCACAGGAAGGGGATTTTATTTATTTAAAAAATATATAATAAATATGTACATTTATATGCCACTGCTTGACAAAATTACTATGCTAATTGAATGGAGTGAAATTATGTTTTTTTTTTTTCATTCATGATATTATTTACCTATGTAATGTTGACTTTCTCATTAACTGTTTATTTTGGATTTGTCAATATTAAGATACGTAATGCATCATTGGTGCTATAATAGTTAAGACGCAAATCAAAAAATCAAGAGACACTTTATGTATGAATATGAGTTAATAGAACGTATAAGAACTTATGCAACCATTTGAAGACAAAGAAATATCTGAAAGAAGACGTGTAAACATAACCGAAGCTATTGGAAGAAGGAAGAAGGAGATACGAAGATTATAATATGTTCTAGAGATTTTTTAGAAGAAAGAATCATATAAGTACCAGAGAATGAATGAATGTATAATTTATCACTCAGGGTTGTAATGGAAGAGAATTGTACCACTCAAATTTCACCAAAATTTGATACATATTTCAGAACATGACTGTTTACACAAAGAACCAAGACTACTCTATTTAAGGCTAGGGTCAGACACGCCTGTTTTCTCCATGGAAGCAGAGGTCAAACTATGACGTCACATGGCGACAACTAAAGGGACAAAGACACACACATACACAAATGCAAATTAATGGGAAACATGTGTGGCTGAAAACAAGAATTTGAGAAGCGTTTCTGTTAGAAATTAGTTTGTTTTGTGATTGTGTTGTGGGCTGTGTTTTGTTGTGTATATTTTTTCATTATTCTCATATATTCATGTGTTAATGCTAAGTGAGTGAGTGCATGTCTAATATCTAAAGAAAATGCCGTCTGAGTGTGCTGTTTCAACTTTACTCATTTTATTTTCTCTATTTTGTTCTCTACATAATGTTTAAGTAGAGTCAGAAGATTTATGAAGTTAGGGAACTATTTCGCCTATTGTGCATAAATGTTTGATCTCTTATGTTTTAGTTATTAATTTTATGTTTCTTTTTTTATTTATTTTATTTTATTACTTATTATTATTATTTACAAATAAGTATTTTAGTGGAAAACCACGTGAAGAAACATAGCCATTTCGCCTATTGTGCATAAATCTTTTCTTTTGATGGTGATTCCGAAACAATTATTGCAAGAAAGCTTGCAATAGTTATTGGGAAACATCAGTTTCTCTGAAAGAATCTAGGAAATTTAACAAATAATAAAAACACTTTTTACTGTTATCAGAAACTATTCGTAAATGGCCTTTTTTAGAAAATTCTAGCTGTCACATGCTTCTTGTAGCTTTAGTAAAAATTGTATGTACATTGGTTTTTATTGTTATTATTATAAAGAAAAGTGTGTGCTGACATGTTAGAGATTATTGAAAAAGCGACTAATTTACAGCTCAGAACTAACAGTTCAATTTATTAAATGTAAACCAGACATATAACACAGAACAATCGGTTACTCTTTATTGGATAAAAAATCATGGATCTTGGGAAGTGTTTGTAATGGCAGAGTGATAGAAATTCAAGTTCTTAGCAATATTAGACTTCGGAGACACGTTCTGAATATTTGAAATTAACAGACCTGTTATTAACAAGTCTGTTAAATTAACAGACACTAGAATATTTACGACAAATTGAAAAATCATGGCCTAAAGTTGAAACGAACCCAACTAAAACTAAAATTAACATTGAAAATTGGAAAGTAAAGCATAGTGGATAAGTTGAGGTATTAACCCATTATAAAAAGTTAGTTCAAAGGGGGTACATGAGACATTGTATACATAGCTATCATCCCAGACTTTCAAACTTGAAAGATTAACTGGAAAAACATGCAAAATGAAGATAAATAAGAAGAAAACCAAAGCGATAAAGTACACAAGAGCAGCAGAGGAAGGGGCAAACGTATGCCTAGATGGAGAAAAAAATCGAAGGGTTACCTTATTTAGGAAGTCTAATATTCTCGGACGGAAGTGAAAAAGATGTAAATTCCAGAATAGCACAGGCTAAACATGCATTCAATAGAAAAAGAGGACTGCTAACATCAAGAAATGTGTCGTTGGATGTTCGTAAATAATTTATTAAGACTCTGGTATGGAGCGTGGCGCTTTACGGATCAGAGACGTGGACACTGAGGAAAGCTGAAATATCCAAGCTCGAAGCATTTAAAATGTGGTGTTGGCGTAAGAATGCTGCACATATCATGGACCGAAAGGAAAAGGAATGAAGTGCTAAAGGAAGGTAATGAAGGACAATAGATCATGAAGATAAAAGGAAAAATAAGAAACAGCTTGCTTAGCCATCTTATTCGGCACTCCGATTGGAGCACCGTGCTGGTAGGGGAAAAGGCAGAAGGAAAACCAGAAAGAGGAAGACCAAGGATAGATTATCTAAATGCTGTTACGAAGAAGAAACATTATCAAATTATAAAACAGCTCTCCCAAACGAGAGAAAAGCTTTAAAATTTACATATTGCCCACCAACCTATACTTGATGTGAACAAGAAGATTATCCCAGAAAGAATGGAAGGTTGACTGGTAAACTCGGAGAGCCTGAAATATATTTAGCAAAGGAAGCTTCAATGAAAATTCACATTTTGGTATACAGGAAGATCGTTTGAAATCGTTGTGGAACTATTTTGATCGCACAGCTTTGATTAATTTGTAGATTGGACTTGCACGTAAGTTAGTCTCTATGAAAATTATTTTCAGGTTCAATTTGATTATTATTTGGCCACGAAGTTGTCTTAGAGGAATATGTGAAGGTATTGAAGACATGAATGTTCTGTTTATAAAGTTACTTAAGAAAAATTAGATTTCCCGTAAAGTAAAGGCTAAACGTTCCATAACTCTCAAAGAATATTAGATATAAGTCTTCCCTCTCCTTGCTGATGCTAGATGGGGTAAATTGTGAGAGTGATCTACATAAACAACAAAGAACTTGTGATAAATAAAAGATAGAAGGATATTAATTTTGATACCTAGCAACATTGATGATTCATGGAAAATGGAAATACTGTCATAGAATGAAATAGCGGGAACACGGAAGGCAGTCTCAGCTTGTTTAATTTATTACAAAAGCGTTTATTATGGTCTTTAATGAAGTCTAAGTAATGGAATGTACACATGAAAATCGAAACAAAAGAAGTTCAACAAAAATATGTCAATTAATTTTAGTAAGCATTTTTTAATGTTTGTCAAGCAGTGTAGAATTTAAAAATTGTCAAGATTTACGAAATATGTGGTTCATTTCTATTCCAAGCGTAATGACTTCCATTTTTCAACTAATCTAATATTCATTTGATTTCATTACATAATACTTTAATTTTTTTTTATTCTTTAATTAACTGATATTCATTTGAAATCTACACTATACTATATTTCTACAATCTAATTCTAATGTTTTTTTTTTTTTTTTTTTTTTTGGAAATTAACCCTAGAGTACAATGATCATGACAAAAGATGTATCTATCTAATGTGCTCTAATAATTCAAAGAGCGCCATAGAACACGTGGACATTCTCGTGAAATCTCTTTGCATAGCATAATTTGTCGATGCACACGAAACAGGAATTTCAATAAAAGAAAATAGCTTTTAGGACGACCTACAAATACACTATAGTGACGAAGTATCTGCAACTTCAAGCATGACAGGAAGACATAATATCATGCGAAATACCGATTGATATGGTCAATTATTTACAAGAAAATTACAGCGACATGACATTCAGGATTATTTCGAGAAGTCGATTTGGAAGTTATAGTACATATATTGATAACAAAATCGATGTTTGAGAAAGAGGTAAAAAAGTAAAAGAAAGGTGTCAAGAGAAAGTTTATCAGTTTTCATAAAATGTTACTGTCGCACAGTAAAGTGTGTTCAATATAAATATATACAAACTTTTAGAGGATAGCACCTGTCTCACGTAGTACATGAACAGGCGGTAGACCTGTCAGGATGATGAGCCAGTAGTGCACCAACAGATACAGGAACAAATGGTGTTATCTTGATCCTGTTTGACGGCGAGGATAACCTAATGTGTGTACATGTTCTACGTCACACAACAAAGCACGGGTAAAATGTGCACAGTAAAAACATTTTACAGCTGAAGGAGTACCACGTAGAACAGCCTACGACATCATTAAAAGATATAAGAATGGGATTGAGTGACCATCCCGAAGCACACAGAACAACAAAAAAGCATGGTTAAACTCAAGTGTGGCCACTTGTTGCAAAAATTCGATGTTCGTGATTTCATCTTGGATGATGAAACCTATGTTACATTGTCCCATGCCTCTATCAATGGAAATGTTGGCTTCTATACAACCGAAACCTCTAAAGCTCCATCTAGTGTTAAATTTGCCAAAAAGAAGAAATTTGAAGAGAAAGTGCTTGTTTGGATTGCTATGGCTCCCAAAAGTGTTAGCCAACCGTTGTTGTGTCGATTTGGATTTGCTATTAACGCCCAGACGTACCTGGTACAGTGCATTAGGAATAGACTAACACCGTACATACGTGTCAAAAATCCAGTCGAAATCCGTTGTGAAAAAGGAGCAAAATTGATGTTGTGACGCTTAGCAAGTGATTCATTTTCTCCTGATTTGTTGTACTTAGGGTTAATCTTTTTTCTTTCTTTTTTTTTCTACTTCGCTTGGAATCTATTTTACTTTTGTTTCCTTTTTGTTTTTCAGATTTCTGCATTACTCAATATATTTTCTATTTCTATATTATATATCTGTTCTATACTACACTACATTCTACTTTCTACACAACTGTTCTACTTAACACTACTTTCTACCTACTTTATATTTTTTTTTTACTTTTTTTATTTTTTTATTTTTTTTACTTTTTTATTTTTTTATTTTTTTTTACTTTTTTATATTTTTTTATTTTTTTTTACTTTTTTATTTTATTATTATTATTATTTTTATTGATTTCTATATTGAGTCTATAACAGTGCATATGTATTGTGTAAAGAAACAGTTGGAATATTAGTATTCTCAACTTTTCTTCATTAAGTCTGAGATTTGATACTCGTAACCACCTTTAATTTTTAAAATAAATCAAACCCGTTTGGAAGTGTAGCACCATCATGTGTGAATACATTGACCTGACTTTTTAACACTATGTACTAGATAATTTTATAGTTCTCTCTTGTATTTAAAATCTACAGTCGCTGAAATATTTACTGAATGTGACTGAGAGTCAGTGTGTTTGTCAAAAGTCACCACAAACATTCAGGCACTTGTCCAATTATGATGCTGTTTAAATTCCTCCACACAGAATTCGGGAAGGTGGTCTTTGAACCACTGTTGTACGGTGGCCTTCATTTCATCATATGTGAAATGTCATCTCATCAAAACCTGTCACCTTAGCGGCTTCTTCAGCAGATCCAAAATGTGAAGGCCACAGAGTGACAGGTCAATGATATAGGGAGGATGGTTCAACATTTTTCATTTGAATCGTTGGAACAAGTCCTGTACTACTGGAGCTATAGGAAACGTATATGGAAGTATTTGAAACTTTCTTTGATCTTCTGAGGTTAAGTAATGATGATTTTTGTTTTCTTGAAGAATAGAAGTGTAACAATAATCATTAAATACTGTTATAAACTCAATACAATATAAACTTCATGCAGAAATCTTTCTACTACAGTGATACCTTTGAATAACGGGCATTGATAGGACATAACTATTTGTCTGTAAATGAAAGTTGACATTCAAGACATGTTCCAATTGTTGGAGGAGTAAAGCAGGAATTCGATTATTAAACAAATAGAAGTATCATTGAAGAGATGTGTTTATGTGGGGTTGCAAGGGAAGATACAAGTACCAAGGGAAACAGAAGTAGTGACTTTTTCAGGGAAGAAAAGAAATTTCGTGTAGAATTCTTGGTCTTATAATTGGTTCTCCACCATAGAAAGTGTTGAAGGAGTAACGCCAGGAAGGAATTTAGTTTGGATAGATGTACAAGAAAATGAAGAATGTTGTGTGTGGTGGTTCACCAATTTATTGAGATTGAATTTGAAAGATGTTTTGTACAGAAGAGAATTTCTGTTTACTTAGCGTGACCACGTTTTATTTTTAAATTGAAGGGAGCATTTTTTGTGCTGAATATGTATAAACTGAGAATAAAGAGCTTACTAAAGCATTAGGGGAAAATAAGACTGCTGAGGCTCCTGTCCTATTATAATACAAACAGTTTTAACAGGATTAAAAAAAAATCTGTCCGTATTATGGAGGTGTCCGTTATTGTGAGGTTTCACTGTATTAGATTCTACAAAACGACTTGTCGTTGAGAATTAGCAAAAGCTTACTATTGAATTTTCAGTAACTACAATTACTACATAAATTATATACACATATATATACACAACATCCTTTGGTCTAATGGATGTAATTTTAGTTCGTGAGGAACTGGAATATTCTGAGGCAAAAAGATAGGTAATAAAGATGTATTTAATCTTAACATAATACTTAACCCTTCTGCAAAATGACAACCTAAAGGATTGAAAAAGATGAAATATTTCTCAAAAGTCGCCGAGTTGAGAGTCCGTCAAATTACCCGAAATCATAACTGCAGACAATTAATACAGAAAATCCGAGACACAGACGTCAAAGAGAAATATCGAAGACTTACAAATACATAATACAGATAAGGACATTAAAGCGAATTGATAAAACGAAAGATATATTATGTTTAGAAATGCTTATCTTTTTACCTCAATTCCTCTTTAGAGGAAGCACTCTCGCTCTTCGTCGCACCAAGGAATGCAGCAGCAGCAGGGACAAAAATAAAACTTGAAGCAGCGGCCACACTGAGATTCATGGCGAAGATGAAGTAAGTTTGGAGGAAGATCCCTGTTTCCATACTGTCTTTCCCACCTTCTTCTTCTTTCCTCTCGTTGATCTAAAATGAACAAAAATATAAAAATAATGAGGATTTGAATTATTATATTTTATACAATTTAAATAGCATTATTTCTAATTTCAGTTTTTGTACTTGGGTTCATCTGGGAACTATTAGTACTCATGGGGACTAATGATATTTAGAGGGAGGTTACACGTTGAATACAGTATTATATAAGGCTTTTTGCGTGCAAAATGGAGCTACTGTCTCAAGTCTCTGGGTATATAAGTCGCAGCGTGTTCGGCATAAGGCCATTTCACAGTTGATAATTGAAGCTAGTAGATGTATAAGTTATGGGATTCTTACAATTAGAAGTAAGTGGATACTTTCAAATATCTAGGATCAATATTAATAGACGGAAACCATATTCACGAAGAAATTAAATGTCGACTAAAACCCGGGAATTCGTACTTATTCAGTTCAAAATCTATATTTATTTATTATTCAGTTCAAAATTTCTTGTCGTCGCGAATTCTGTCCAGGAATTTGAAACTTAAAATATATAAAATGATAATCATACCTGTTGTGCTGTATGGTTGCGAAACATGGTCGCTTACTCTGAGGGAAGAACGTAGATTGAAAGTATTTGAGAACAAGATCCTAAGAAGAATATTCGGACACAAGAGGAACGGAAAAGGGGAATGGCGGAAACTTCATAACGAGGAAGTACATAATTTATGCGATTTACCAAACATTGTTAGGGTCATCAAATCTAAGAGGGTCAGGTGGACAGGTCATGTAGCCAGGCTGGAAGAAAGCAGGAACGCTTTCAAAGTCTTGACTGGAAGATCAATCGGAAAACGACCATTAGAAAGACTTAGGCGCAGATAGGAGGGCAATATTAAAATGGATCTCGCAGAAATAGGAATATAAAGTAGAAACTGAATTCAGTTGGTTAAGGATAGGAGTCAGTGCAAAGCTTCTGTGAACGTGGCATTGAACCTCCGGGTTCAATAGGCCATAAAGTAAGTTAGTTAGACGTAAGGTACTGCACCGTTAAGATAAGTGAACTTCCCGCAAAACTGCGCTACATTTTACAATTTTATTTCAGTAAAGGCGTAAATATTGCGCAGACCTTTTAAGAAATTTGTGCTATTTATGGGCAAGATAAGATAACAATCACTTTCTTTGTGGAAACTTTTATATCCAAGATGCTCCTCACAGTAGGCATCCAATCATACAAAAAATGGGTGATATTCGGGCAAAAGTCGAGTAAGACCGACATATAAGTAGTCATGGCTTCGCTAATGACCTAAACATTTATAATCAAACTACCGTGTTCACTTGCGTAATAGTAGCACTTTTTGTATCATTTTTTAAATGTGAAAATCCAACTGCGACTATTAAACGAGAAAAACTGCCATTTTCTTATTGCTATGATCAAGACAATTTCGAATTTTGATACGTACAACATTGTGTCAACAAAAAATGGAGGGTGGAAGAAATAGGTTGCTTGATCTCTGTTGACAGATGGGTCACGATGTTACGTGTCAGTAAACACGAAAAGTTCTTTTGCAATTTCGAAGGAAGTCTCGTTCACAAAGAGAAAACTTAAATGAAATATATATAATTTGAACAATATATATATAATTTGAACAATATATATATAATTTGAAATAAATAAATAAATATAGACAACTAGACTTGTTTGCCACAAAAAGTTGCAATCTACTGGACTAGGTATGAATTAGTTGCATTTCAGTTCAACGGACAGCATCAGTAATCTGTGCTATAACATGGTTTCACCGTGTAACCAAGTAAACATTTGTATACTGGTACATAAAAGATTAACTCATAAAGATTAATGATCATAACTCTTATGGTGATAACACTAATTTGTACAGATTAAAATATGAAAATAACTTACACCAATTGTCGCAGGGGTCCACTTCAAAGCACAAACAAGCCGAAAACGGGGCGACAACGCATCTAGCTGCACAACTGATCACACAGAGAAGTCTACTTCGCCAAGATACAGGATATGGATATGGCGGCTCCTGTAAAAATATGTTCGGAACTGGGTGTTCCCTCAGGCTATCATCATCGACTTCCCGCTGTTTTCTTGGTCTTGGTTCCTGTCGCCGTTCGTGCTATAATAAAACAATAGAAATTTAATGAGAATAGAGAAGCATTATTTATTATTCTTGAAATTTCATATAGAAAACTATATATAATGATAATTCTAAGCTACTTAGTTTCGTAAAAAGGAAAAAAAATCAGTATCGGTGATGTCATTCAGCTAGTTCGCACTGATTCGCCCGAACTGGTTGTTAAAATCGCCTCTCCACCTCTAGAGCTAATAGAGGAGCACTTATGAAAAAGAAAGAAAAAATTAGTATTGTTCTTGAGAATCTAATATATTTATTTTCCTTTCCTTTCCAGCTTTCAGAGATGATTAACATCACATTAAAATTTTTTTTCAAGTGTTTGTAGATAGTCAAGGTTTTCCTAAAGCAGAAATTCATCAAATCATCAAGGAGGCAAGAAAAATAATTAAAGTTATTGTTGAGAGTTCCGCAAAGCCAGAAGGCATTCAGTTTAATAAACAACGTAACTACAGATAAAAGAAACTCCCTCCTTGCTGAAACTCGCATCTCACCTCTGAGAATAACTTCTTGTAGGAAAGCCTTTAGAAGAATGGGATGCAACGCACTGGTAAAAACGTGGTTACACCAAGGGTATTATACACGTGCCGATTGTTCGGTTAAAAAGAAAGCAACATCCGAGTATTCTAAACATCGACTTTAATTCTAGGCTTATCTCAATACCGGCGAGTTTTGCAAACTAAATATTCAAATAAGCATTTGCATGACTTCAATCTAATACTGTTATTAGTATCATTGGAATCAATCAATAAATAAATAATAAATCAGCTTACCTCCTTGATCTCCTCCACGAAAACTTCTTTGACCATCGTCTCACGCTCCATCTGCGAGGTCCCAGGAGGAGAGATGGGATGACTTCGTTCCTCAGTTGGTGGTGGAGTGGTCCGTCTTCGTGTTACTTCCTCCTACGAAATATAAATCAAGTTATTTTAGTTCCAGTTCAAATCTGTTTCATCAATGACTCATCTTACTTGTAACAATACCCCTGTACTTTTATTTTCTACATAATATATCTAGTTGCATATAAACATCATTAACAGCTGCTAATTCAATAGTATATATATAAAGAGTGTTTGTGTCCTCAATAAGTACAATCTCCTACTTCAAGTGAATTTTGCCACATGTGTAGTATGATTTCTTCCAGCATATTAAAAACAGTCATTTATTATTTGTAAAGAACGACATTATTCCGTTCATTTCCGTGGATCTATCGATTTGGCTTCTCCATCGGAGTAAATCTGTCTTCAACATTGGGGGGAACGGGTAAGACAGTTCATTTTTTAAGCAGATTTGAGGCTTATTCTGGAAGGGGGGAGGGGAGATGAGACTCATATTACGGTAGATGAATTTGATTTCCGAGGTGAACCTGTTGTGTATTATACAGCAAGAAACATCAATTTCATCTCACTTTTCTTTGTAGTAGACACAAATAGTATCACATTTCTCCCCCCCTCCAAAAAAACACATTTCAAATCGGATTATTGGGGGCACATTTCCCCCAGCTCCAAGATTGAGAGGGATTTGTGCCAATGGTCTTATCTTTGGACAATATTTTAGTTAAATAAAAATAAAAATTTAAGAGTTCATGATAATTTAGGGCTATATCTCATTAGGGCTATGTCATAATGAAAAGCTTAATGGAGGGTTATTTTAACATGTTTTAACTCAATAAGTTCTGGTACAGAATAAATTTTTAACTTTATAAATTAATTATTTTTTTCCTCCATTCTCTCAAAAACTACGCATGACCTTTTAAAATCACACATATCATTTTGTTCTATCGATTGGTATATTTCTCATCTGTGAACATTTTTTTCATTAAACGTTAAGAGTATTCTAGAATTGGGTTAAGGTACGTTTCATTAGTGGATTATGCTTTATTTCTGTGACAGGAGGTTAAAACTATAAATATGGATGACAATTTCACATCTTCCTTTTCAGAGAGGTAGCAGCGAAATAAAAAAAAAACTGAGTTAAACTATGTCCTAACCAACTATTAAATTAAACTCCGGAATGTGTCTAAATACCAGCTGTCAATACCGAAATTTTCAATGGAAATCTCCATCTTCTTCAGAAGCTTATTTATTTACATAAACACACACTGCTCTTTTCAATCACCCTTTATAGTTTCCATCACATAATTAAAAATATATATATATATTTCAGATATGGCTAAGCTTACATCTAACATTGGATAGTTTGTAGCAAATATGGTAATTTATAATACATTAAGGTTTCTGTTTCAATTAATTATTGGGGTTTCATCTGTGTTGTGAGAATTTTTTCTTTTTATCTGTGTAGTTATGTTTCCTGGTAATATGGTGAAAAATAAAAATGAAATTAATTAGTTCAGAAAAAAGTTTGTATTAACTAATAAAGCTCAGCTGATAATATCACTTTCCCTGATAGCTCGAAATAGTAGATATGATTTGCTTCAAACTTTTCAATCTGCAAAGAATATTTGGGTCGTGATTTTTTTGATGCAACGATCCATTATACGCTGAAGAAGATGGTGACTTGCATTGAATATTTCGGCATTAACGCATAGTTACACGCATTCCTGAATTTAAATTAAGAATTGTGAGCGTCAATTTAGTTTCTTCGGAAGTTCTATATTAATATCTTCACATAAACAATTTAAACCTTTTGTCACAACTTTTACGCTTAGAGTTAGTACAAAGAGAAAAAATAAACTTATAAATTTCATAATTATAAATAAATAAAAATAAGAAACTTCCTATTGATTAAAAATTAATTTCTATTTTGTTGTCTTACCGTTCCGCTTTGTCTCCGCCGGAAGATTAAGCTTCTTATCCTGTGGAACCTGGAAAGTCTAAGATAAAAAAGTAATTAGAATTCGTGTGAACATAAATACAATTTAGTACACTAACAAATAATAAAATAGTTAGTTTAGTGTAAGTAATTTCAATTAAGTTTTTGAGTCTTATTACATCATTAATATAATTCTCAGGTTTCTAACAAGCTGGGCATGAGAAATACTACGGTCGTTAAAAGTGCATAACCCAAACCATTTTCAGAAGAATATATATGAACAAATAAGACTTTGAAGTATTACCTGGAACGGGGAGGCGGTCGAACAACTGGACCGTACACACGCTTAGTTCTTCTGTCTTCCATGACGGTCGATTCTCCAGTTGTTTCTTCTTCCTCCCTGTGGCTGCCAACTTCCTCCTCGGTGCGTGAGTGCAGTCCATCCTCCATTTGAGATGCAACCTCAGCTACACCTGATTCCACCAAATCTTCTCCAGCTGTAATGGCCTGTGTTGCCCGTCTCTTGAACTGGAGTAAGCGCCACAGGTAACATAGACATTTGAAGAAAATGGTCAGTGGCGATTCTTCAGGAGGAATACCACTGAAATCGTGTTCTGGTAAGTCCACAATGTTCCATGGCATCCCCACCTGAATCGTCTGCCAACTAACCACGTGGGGTGTAGGTACTCCAGGCATTAAGGTACCTGGAGTTGCTATTATCAGCAGGCTTCTAATGCGTTCGGCTGTAGAAACGCTAATAACGGCGAAATATGATATAGGTGTATACCCAAGAATCATTCTCAGCCATGGTACAGACATGGACTGAGGATGTACAGGTAGCACTGAGGTTGACTCAAAAGGAGAAAAAAAGCTCTCAACACTACTCTCTGCTGTTAGATCCTAATTCAAAGAAAGAGAAAACAGAGGTAAGTCACATTAACTGGATAACCATCAATAATATATGTAAACACAATAGAATTCTTTTAAAAAAATCTAGTTGGACCAAAAGATAAATTAGAATACGAGCTATGAGTAATCACTTCAGCTCACGAGCTGCTGCCAGTCTGTGCATCTTCTCCCGATGTGATTTTATCGGAGGTTGAACCTTGTAACTCAAATAACTCTCCGAGTGTCTACACCTGTACTCCCATTTGTAATGGAAACCAGGGCTACGTCTATCGAAGACATACATAGCAAAGCCGGAAAGAAGTGACAACTGAAAAACAAATATTATTAAAGAATTTTTGAAAGAAATGAGAAGTACAGTGGCGTATGTAAGGGAAAGTTCCAGAATGGATGACTCAATCGTTTTTTTCCATCACGTAGTGGACATTCTCTTTACAGGTGATAGTGTTGTCTGCTAGGTTGGTAGTCTGTTAATTGTTCATAGTGGGTAACTCATAAGTGCCTAGAGATTGTATTGTTCGTACCGAAGGCGTGCTGTTCTTTTTCTACTCCCGTTGAAGGGTAATAATAGTAACTATGCTTGGGAAAAGAATTTCATAGGAAATACACGCACAAATAAGGATTCTGAGTGAAGAAGGCTACAGTACTCGCCAAATTTCTGCCAGATTGGGTTGGTACAAAAAACAGTTGCCAGAGCAATAAGTAAAAGTAAGTTCCAAACCACTGGAAATTATGGCTCGAAAAAGCCAAAAGGACGTCAAAAGTGCACAACTAAGTGTGTGGATCAGGCCATACTTTTGGCAGGAAAGAAGTCACCCAGAAGATCAGCCAAAGCAATCCAGGCTGGTTTACTAAAAGATAGGAATCTACCTAACCATAGGACAATCCGCAGGAGGTCATTATGTGCCAATTTCAAATCCTATAAGATTGCCAAAAAGTCGAAATTGCCGGCCAAGAACATTGCCGATCGATTGACATTTTGTAAAAAGTATCAGGGATGAGCTACTGAACAATAGAAAAGAGTTATACTTTTGGCAGAGACCCAAGTATCGCAATTTTATACCTTTTGTAGACACATACGATGGCCTAATAAAAGGGATTTTCAACGCTACATCATTCCCACCGTAAAGAATACTTCTAAAATCATGGTCTGAGTGTCATTTCTGCTAAAGAATTGTGGTTCATGCCTGAAAGGATATTAATGAATGGAACTGTCTTTCTCGATATGCTTAACGAGTAGTTACCAGTGTTTATGGAGATCAACCAGTGCACCCACTCGCAACATGATGGAGTTGTTGGGTAATTTTAAAGCGGAAAGTGGCTGAACGTAACCTCAGTTCAGTTTCTCAATTAAAAAAAGCTATAAAACACGTCTGTTACAGAAATTTCACCAGAATACTGTGAAAAATTGTATCTGCCCATGCATTCTCGTATCTAAGCTGCGTTAAAAAAAATAAAGGTTTGCACACCAAATATTGAACTCGCTTTCAAGCGTGTATACTTCACTGTGTTTCTATCACTGAAATGTATCCTTTGTATGTGTTTTTAACCTGAAATGTATCTTTATATCAATGTACATCCGTATTTAAATGAGAATATTCTTGTGTATTCATAAGCATGATACTTATTTGTGGTGAGTTATCCATTCTGGCCAATATATCGTGTTTCATAACAACAAGTACAATGTTTGAGAGGTGATTCCTAACACAGTTAATAAAGAACATTCATATGGACCTATGGAGAAAGTTGCTTAGTTGAGCTAGAACTGCCTCAAAGTGAAAAAGCTACAATGCAACAAGAGAAACCGTGGAGTGGTGCTACATATGAGTGTAAGGGAAGCCATATGCCATTCAAAAATGCATTATTTCAGTAATGTGCGAGGTGTACGCAAGGGATTCCCTCACAACATAAATTTCAGACATGCTACAAACAGAATTTTTAGATATACTGTGACTTAAAAGGTGCATCTAAGTAGGCAAAATGTAAGCTTTGACAACAGTAAATACGGAATACGTAAGCGGGACGTCTGAAGTATTAGGGAACCCCAGCTCCTCGGTTCCTCGTGTTGGGAATAACGTATGCTAAGGTGAGATGTGCAACAGTATATTTCACGTATTTTTTTAATACATATAAGCGTCAAATGATATATCACCTTCTGAGAGTTGACGGTATTGTTTTGAGCACCCTATATATATGAAAATCACACTTGTCCTGAAAGTATATGAAATAGAGTCCTTGAATCCCCCCTGATTATATTCTGCGTATGCCACTGGAAAAATGTATTTAACAACTACAGAATATAATAAATAAAATGTCTGAATAAGAATTACATATTCATATTAAATACAGTGAACCCTCGGGTCCCTAATTTAATCCGTTTCGTAAGCTGTTTTTGAATAGTTAATTTGAACCTTTTTCAGTTGGAACAAATATTAAGGGAGGAAATAGAACCTATTCTTGGGACGCTGAAGTGATTAAAAACTAAAATTATTTTCTTTTATTGAAATTAATGTAAATATACACAACAATTGATCTATTCTGGCCGCAGAAACATGTTATGTATTTTTTTAACTTTTTACCTTTTTAAATATTTTTTGTGATGAAGAATATAAATGAAAATACTCTTACATTATCCTAAACTAGATATAATGAAAACTAAAATACAAAAAAGTGTAAAGAAATTTTTGAACACCACACAAAGACAAATAATGTTTATGACAAATGTTTGAAAACACTACTGATAGCGTGCATACAAGTGTGTGTTCATAGCCCGAAATATCGTTCGTGAACCGATTTTTGCACGAATAGAGGGATTCGTGAAATGTGGTCCATTGTATTAAATAAACGAAATATTATTAAACAAACAAGTTTCGTGTGAAACTACTGTAGATTCCAAATTATATAAATTTAATATTTAAACTTGAAGTAGTACCTCTATAACTACTGATTCCAACAGAGGAATAAGATCAAAGATAAGACCTGTTCCTCCATCCATATCAAAAAGCCATTATTTGCTATCTCTTACTGCTTTTGTTCTATGGAGAGTCCTATTAAAACCGGAAGTACTTGTAAATTTCAACCACTATCGGTTTTCGTAGTGTGTTGTTGGTAGTGATAGTATATTCCCTTGAGACGATGAATCGATTGAAAAAAAAAAAACTTTGTCGCTATCTATTACTGTTTTGGTTCTATGGTGGTCAGCGTTGAAACCGGAAATATTAGACTTTTACCACTTCTGATTTGAACAGAGAATTAACAGAGGTGATGGAACTTATTCTTGCACTCTGAAGCGACTGAAAAAAAAACTCTTCTCGACGTCTTTTATCGTTTTTGCTTTATTGAAGACAATATTAAAACCGGAAGTATTAGTAATTTCAACCACTTGTGGTTTTGGTAGAGTGTTGTGGGTTGTGACGGTATATTTTCTTAAGACGATGATCGATTACAGAAAACCGCTTGTTGCTGTCTATTACCATTTTTGTTCTATGGCAACCAACGTTGAAACAGGAAATGGTTAATTTGAACCTCTTCCGGTTTGAACAAAGAGTTAAGGGAGGAGATATAACCTATTCTTGGGACGCTGAAATGATTGAGAAACATTGCTTTTTGATATCTCTTACCGTTTTTGTTCTGATATCTTTCGACAGACACACGGACATAACTCTTGTATAAGACTCCGACATTTATGCACAGCATAGTATGGAAGTCTGATAATTCGTTCATATAAAGTTACATTTATTTTCGTAAATATTAAGATAAAAATTACAAGGTACTAAAGCAGTAGAAACTTCGATGCAGACATACCTCAGACGCAGTACTCCAGCTACTACTGTCTTCAGTGATACCTTCGTCACTTTCTGTCAAATCCGGGTTCTTCTTTTCTAACGTCATATCCGTGTAATCGATGGAGTAGAAGCTTTCTGATGAATCAGAACTATTCTCCTAAAATAATAATAATAATAATAATAATAATAATAATAATAATAATAATAATAATAATAATAATAATAATAATAATAATAATGTAGAAAATTATATACATTTAAAATTCTACAGCGTTAACGTCTATTCAAAGTCTATACTCATTTTCTTAAAGTTAATCTGTATTTATATAAGTTTTAAGTACAAGGTATCCCTATAAACTTTTAAAGTACAGCTGCCTCCCTTTAAAATATTACCATGATATAACAACACTGGAAACACCTTTGTCTAAGCTTCTTGTTCGTGCCTATTTAAGCTGGTTTGATGCAGTCTGTATCTGGGTAAGCCTGCGACAAATGTATGTAATGTGAAGTCATCGTACGAAACACACATATCGAAATAGAGCAATATCCTAACCTAAGCTTTGTTACAAATTGGATAAAACTTTGATCGAAACGTTGCAGATATGGATGCAGAAGTGTTGACGATGATACAGGATCAGAACTCCATTGAACGTCAAGGAATGAGGCGAACATGGGAAAATATCGTTGAAATTTGATAAACATATAACTTCACAGCAAATGTCTCTGATTTTTTAATAGAACAGTAAAAAAGCCAATAAGAAAGAGTAATGTGAGTATTTGGTGGCTACTGCAGTACGGGACAACACCTTTCTAAAGTACATTGTGGCGGTCGATCAAACCTGACGTTCAAAAGTTTCGTACAACCATTTCACACTATATGCATTTGTCGAACGTTTATTCAAATACAAATTGCATAAAACTGACTTAAACAGGCATTAATAAAAAGCTTAGACAAAAGTATTTGCAATGTTATCATTTCACGTTTTTTTAAGTTCAATTGAGTTGATTTGAGTTTAACGTCCCTTCCAGCAGCGAGGCTATATGAGACGGGACCTACTGATTAACGTGGAATCCGAAACACAGAAGCTCCCGCCGGAAATCTAACCCGGTTCTCCCTTGCTTAAGTTCGAGTACTTCATAGACGCGTTACTTTGTAATATTGAACCTTAGCTGCACCAATCACTTACATCCGTAATAATGTACTTAGAAATTTTAAAAATGCGAGTAAGTAACTTAAAATAAATTTAAATATCTCTGACAATAAAATTTATCATCTAATTACCTCTGTACAAACATCTATAAATTTTATTTGATTAATATTTTTAGAATTATAAATAAATAAATCAATCTTTAAGGTTTGATCATTGATATACGTAGAGGAAAGAAATGTAAGTGGCAACATTGAAGAAATTTAACCATTTTGTTTTAAAAGAAACTACCTATGTTCAAATATATCAGAGAAAGAGCTTATCTATATTTGAACACTAACTGTTAAATATTTGAATAGTAATCAAATATTGGGGATATCAGTGATGGAACGCTTACCTCTGGTTCGATCACAGATCATGTGAACTTACGGTAGATAACATCGTGTCCATAGTTACACGTTTCCTACATTTTCATTCCACCAATTCTTATATAATCATTCAGTTTCATTTATCATCCGTCCTTTACCCTAAAGAGCATAATCATTGGGCGTAAAACTAAAATTCATTACAGTTTTTAAAATGATAACAATAATAATAAACTTCCAGTCTAAATATTGCATAAACAAAAATATGTATTATTTAATAGTTGATTCATATGAAAGAAATCATTTTAAAATATCAAAAGAAATTTCATTTATTTTTCATACCGGTAATCGTAAGGTCAAAATTTAGAAGCTAGCAAGGCAGTAGAAACATTGTGATAAGCAACAAAATCTCAGAGAAAGAGTATCGAAATTAATGGAGTCATGAAATAAGCTACGGTTATATGTATAATACGGATGTCAAAGAAATTTTAGGTCTTCAGTTTAACAATATTCTGTATCGAGTTAAGCAGACGAGTTGAGTTCAGTTGATTTTGAGTTTAACGCCCCTTTCAGCGGCGAGGCTATATGAGACGGGACCTACTGAATCCGAACATGAGCTCCCGCCGGGAACCGAACTCGGGTCTCCCACGCTAAAGACGCGTACGCTAACCACGAAGGAGCTCAAGCAGACTACTTGAATATTATAGTAAGACTATCCATGGCTTTGGATTGATTATTTTAACAAAAGAAACACTGATCAAAGCTTAAAACACACTTTATTTTAAATTATAATTTGTAACGGTTTCGGTTATCTAACATCCTTTTTCAGAGAATATCGGAAAATTGAATAGTATGTATCATTTATTGAAAATAATAAAAAGTGTATCAAGAAAAATCTATTTGACGATTCTAATTGAGGTTTCAATTCTTCATTTATACGATAATTTTGGAGAGAAATTTTCAGGAAAGTCATTTGTTACTTCTCCTTTAAGTTATACTTTCGGAAAGACTATACACCTAACATGCAGTAGTACAATATGTAGCATCGCAGTATTTGCTACGACTACGTTGCATAGCTCTTAATATATCGTACACTTTTTCTTCGTTTCGTATGGATAGTCTACCATTTTCTTATAGTTCTTTATCGATCTAGTCTCCGTAAATTTCTCAATTATCACTCCATGGCAATTAGGAACCTGTGTATCTACAAATCTAATGGGAAACTGGTCTTTCACTGTCACCATGCTCACGACGTAACATCATTCTGAACTCACTCGTTAAGACACGGTCTCAATCATTCAAAGGCGATGAGCAACAATGAACAGCAAAGAGATAGAGACATCTTTTCGTCTCAAGGTTACCAACCTGATAGCTCGCGGAAGCAATCTGCTCACAATAAAGGATTACCAATCTTTTACTCGCAGCACACAGAATACAGTCTCTGAACATATAGGTGAATACCTACTTTTCGAGCATTTGTTTATATATGGTTTGTACGATCCATTTATCGTGGAGTTTATCACAATATTTAAATTTACATATGATTACCTACTGCAATAGTCGCCACACACACACAAAAAAAAAAAGAACCATATAAACTAATTTTAAAGAAAGATAAAAATATCACTAACATTTTCGGTTAATACATTTCACCTTACTATTGTCATTAAATCACATATCATACAGTCTTGAACAATCTAAGTGTACTGACCTCAACATCAGGTGTCACAAGATCCATTTGCAACTGCAAAATGGATGCGCTTATATCCAACCTTGTCCTGAAGGTGGTTTCTCTTAAACGCTCTTCCTCCTCTGTCAAGTAATCCACGAAGTTAATGCCTCTGGCAATGAACTCGTCAACCTGAAAGAGGAAATAAATAACAGACAAATTCTGACCAAAGCATATATTAACTAATAAATAATAGCGTTACAGTTTCGGCAAATTAACTTTGCCTTCATCAGACACATTAATCAGACAGATAATGTGTCTGATGAAGGCAAAGTTAATTTGCCGAAACTGTAACGCTATTATTTATTAGTTAATATATGCTTTGGTCAGAATTTGTCTGTTATTTTATACAAGAAGTTCCAAAGCTAGAATGAGTGGCATTCAAAGGAAATAAATAAACAATGTGTACAAAGCTTTTTGTTTATAAATTATAATATACAGGGGGTAACAAGAAGGTACTGCAAAATTTCAGCCGCCTAATGGTGTGAAACAGTCACATTCTGGTCGCTCCTTAATGTGATTCAATTTAAACTTCAATAACTCAGACTATAATTAAGCTACGAGGATAATTTTAGTAGCAATGTGTTCCTGAAGGATGAAGGTTTCCGTCTATATGTATTTTATGAGTGTACCCCCAAAGGGGAAGGAATGTCATCCCCAAATTTCTTATGCAAAAAATAAAAGTACACGTACTTGCCCTCTCCTGTCTGCCGTGGTATCCACCACATACTTAAAATACATATCGGCGGAAAGCCTCGTCCTTCAGAGATACATAGATACCAAAATTAAATTCCTAGCTTAATTAGGGTCTGAGTTATTGAGGTTTAAGTTGAGTCACATTAAAGAGCGACCAGAATGTAGCTATTTCACACCATTAGGCGGCTCAATTACCAATCTATATTTGTTATTTCCATATGACCTACAATTATGTCCTAGAATCTAGATGTTATGGGAAAAATCATACAACTTTTTTCTTTCGGACAATTCTTTCCGGATTTGGTTCAATATTTGCTACATTTACTCTCACATAAAGCTCAGCATTCAGAAAATTTGTAAGTTGGTTTTCAAGAAAGAAAGCATGTAAAATGCTAATACATAAAAGTAAGTGCTACAGAACGGAACCAGATGTTTCAATGTCTTTCCACCTACAGGATTCCTACAGATTTTTGTAAACTGTTTTCCCTTACTTTTACTAACAAATGATTATCTATTTCTCTGACAAAAGTTTGTTTAATTTCTCCACTTTTTCGTATCCCCAGTAGTTTAATTAGATACCTAAACTCTCAGAACTGGAAAATTCTTTTTCTAGCTAAAATCAAGTAATACGACATGCAAGCCAAAATTATGTGTCGTTTCGCGACAGTACAAAACAAATAACGGAGTATTAACCTAATTTACATTGTTTGACTTTGGACTTCAAGGTATAACTACAAAATCTCAAGCTTCTATATTCGTTTTTCATATATTCGTCTGTGAAAGAAAGTTCTTTTTAATACTATCCTGAAATGATTGATTTCACCATAGAGGTATTTAATAAAGATTTTGTTTACATGTTGTGTATTCATCTCTAGTGGAAGGATGCTCCCTTTGCAGACTCTACTATATGGAAGTGGATTGGGTGTCAACTGAAAATATGTCAACTATCTGAGAAAACTGCTCTTTGAAGATGTCCGTAACCTTAGAAAAGTTTCACATTGTATCGTGGAAAAAACTTTGACAAATCACGTTAGACTCTTCGACAGCTGGATAAAGAGAAGATGGTCTCTCGGATGTAAAGAAGGCTTTTCACAAGGTAAGAATATGAAGGGGTTCCTTATCCACTCTGCTTCAGTGACTTCTGTCCGTTTTCGAAACTGAAAGGTACCGGTACGTTGCGACACAGATATTTTCAGTCCAGAAGTCCCCTCGGAACTGAAATTTTTCCAGTGTCTAAAACACACGCTAGAAAAATAGTTCTCAGACGTTTTTGATAGCGACATACAAAGATTGCAACGACGTCTAGAAGTGAACGGGAATTATCCTTTGAAAACTGACAGCAGCATATATATCTCTCTCGAAAATAAAAACTGCAAGAATTATGGGGAAATGGCATGTAATTTTGGTACGCACCTCATATCGTAGAATTTTTATTATATGTACTCTTTTAGAGGAAGATAGACTTATGGTTTATATCTATAAATAAATGATTTAATTACTGTCAGAGAAAATTGTACATGGAACGAGAGAAATGACTGTCAGAGTTCAGGAAGAGGCCCTATGAAACCACAATCAGTCAATATATGACGTGACAAACGTACTTTGACTCTCTCAAGGATTAGTTTACGCTGTCTTAATGGAAGAATTTTAGATGCAAGGTGTATGAGTACGTTATTCCCAAGAAGTTAACCAATGAGTAACAGGAAGAGTGATTGCAGTGGTCAATGGAGAAATAATTAGCAGGTGAACGAGGATCCATATCTTTTGAACAAGGTGATTGATTAATTACTGGAAGTTTAATGGGAACGTCAGCAGCAACATTATTTGTTCCAATAAAGGTAGGGCCAATGACTGACACATTCTGTACATTAAAAATTCAAAATAAAACTCTAAAAACTGAAGTTTAAGTATAAAATGACAAAAGAGATTAAAAGAAACTATAAAAATTAAAACAGAGTCGGTGAAATGGCTAAAAGAATGAATGACAAAATTGTAAAATATATATTAAAAAATAAGTAAAAATAAGAATAACAATAACATGTAACAGGAAAAATTTAAAAACGGAATTATTCTACATAATCTGATTAACTCCTAAAGTTAACTGACGTCTGAGTATTGTGAACATTCTACTAGAACCTGTCAAATATTCCGTGGGACGATACGATATAGTCTACACAGTACGAAAGGTTAGCATCAGTCACTAAATAGAAATGAGTGAGATGAAACTGTCCAATACCCGAGCCTTCATCATGGTGTTTCCTGTACAATCCAAACGACAGTCGTTCCTCACCCTGAGTGTTGGAAGATTTCTTCAATAGAACAGTTACTCAAAGAATGGAGATTCACTTCAACTAACGAAATCAAGACTATGTGACACGTATTCTGAAGGAGATGACAAAGATTCCATCCGGAACCGTTGTGACAAGTGTCATGAACGTTGATAGAAGTACGTCACTGTCCAAGGTGGTGCTCTGCAAGAAGGTGTATAGTATGCGCAACTAACTGAATGTCCATTCTTTGCACGGCGAACTGTTTCCCTTGCTTCAGAAAACACAATTTTCAATGAAAATGTAATGATCAAATAAACATAAAATGCTCCATTTTTAGCATAAATTTTGAACCACTGACATGGGGAGTTATGCTGGAACATATATACACGCACATACATCCGTTTTTATATATAGCGAGATTACTCCCGTAACCCCTGTTATGTAGGCATTCATTACCATGTTTTAAGTTACGAAGTAATTTGTTAGGGGATGTTGTTAAATTTATGAAAGACGTAACTCCCTTCCTACCCCTTTAAATATGGTCCAGGTGTTCCAGAGTTAAGCTGATACATACACACACATATTTTTATTTATATAGATAAAGGTCTTCTTTTAATTACTGGTACTATTTTCTAAATTAATTATAATGTGAATCAGCTAACCTGACTGTGAACATTGCTGGTGCCTGGCTCGTGTCCCTCAAGCACACGCCGAAGTCTTTCTCCTTCTGCCAGGACACTTTGGGTCGTCTCTTCCAGTCGTCTGCGAGCAGACGAAATCTCTTGAAGCACTCGATTCATCTTCTCCATTGCTGTCCTATCTGTAAAGAAAGGTAATAACACGTTAGGAAAATTATGCTCATTTTGGAACAACTTAGGAACGCAAATTAGATTTATATCTTGCGAGAGTAAAAATCATGCAATCCAATGGATCGTTTAAAAAAAAAAAGACTATCGGAATCTTATTTGCGCTCCTGTGCTGAGTCTTATTTCTAGAGAAGTCTACCAGTATCTACAACATCCGTTAGTGACCTTTTTTTTATTTTGTGTTATACCATTTGTTATAACAGTTACTTTTTGTACAATACAACTGCTTGACTGATGACTCAAATGTTAATTTCATGTTGTTCTTATGACTCACCTCAAAGGTACAGCACTATACTTTAGCGTGTCAGAAAATATCTGCTACCTGACTGCCCTTTTTATTTTAAGAAGTATTTATGAAAAGTTTAAATCTCTTGTTTTGAGATTACACACATTGTTTATTATTATTATTATTATTATTATTATTATTATTATTATTATTATTATTATTATTATTATTATTATTATTATTATTATTATTATTATTATTATTATTTAAATATAAAATAAAGGTATACTATTTCAGAAATAAATATAAAAATAAATAAATAAATAAATAAATAAATAAATAAATAAAGATAACCTGTCTTCACTTCTCTTTTAGGAATAACAGATTAAAATGTTATAGTCAAGTAACTGAAATGATGAACAATAAACTTATTTCATTTACAATTTAAACTTTTATGGATACTAGCAAATTGGAGAGCATAATAGATGAATTGTTAACAGTTTCTGTAGGATAACATTTTTATTTATTTAGCAGTTGTTATTAGTTGATAATCGATAACGTTTCATTGATTTAGAACTGTTATTATAATTAGATCAACTTGATCAGTAACGGAATGTTTACTACATCTACTTTCTTTATCATTTTGGTTTATTGGGCTACATTCATAATGAACTATTCACTACTCACAATCTACGTTCGTATCTAATGAATGTATGCCCTCTAAAACCTGCATTATCTACAGTACCATGAACTACTTTACTTGTCAATTTATTTTAATGCAGGCTTTGCAACGTTATCTACTTCACTCACAATGTACAACGAATTCAAGTCAAGAAACAATGTTAGAAAACTGTCTTTATAGGTATTAATTGATTGTTCCGAAGCTATATGTTCAATTTTACTTGTAAGGATATATATAGCTTGTGTGGGGTCCCAAAAACATGCACTAGTGTACAAGAAAACGACGTTGGGTCTTCCAACTAAAAGCGAAAACGCTAATTATTTTATCATGAAGCACTTTTAATAGATTGCGGTTGCTCAGTGGTAGAGAACTCACCTCTAATGCATGAAATTCCTGGTTTGATCCCAGCTCGCGCCAATTAGGCTTATTGGTATGGTGGACAAACACCGTGTCATGGACGTTTCAGGGGTTTTCCCGTTTCCTCCTACTTTTTTCATTCCACCATCTCGTATATTATTATGATCACCGTCTAACTTAGTCTTGGAACATAATCGTGGGACATTAAATTACAAAAAAAAAAAAAAAAAAAGTAACAACGAAGTACCTCTAATGTCTTTCCTCAAGAATTACATTAGAATACATTTCCAGTAGAAGCTACATAAAATACTTCAGTTTTCATATTGGAAACATAATTCTTTGTTTTTAATTTTGTTTCCAAAGGAAGAAAATGCACCTAAAAAAATCTTCAGTGAAAACAAATTAACAACTACATAAAAAAAAGTTTTGGTAATTTTTACAGAGTTACATGTAAAGTGCATAAATCGGCTTTTGACAAATTTAACGCATATATTTTATTCAATTAATTATGTATTTTGGAAATTAAGTTTTAAGAGTTAACATTTATCGAAGAAATAAGGATAAAATATCCAAAAACTATCTATATTTCGATAGTATTTTTTTAAATATTTTATATTTATTACCACTTTATTATATTTATTATTTTATCATTATATTAATTATTTATTATTTTATACTATTTTATAAAAACAAGATGTTTGACTTGAATTAACTGCACAGGTAAGTCTACTGAATTCTAACTACTCTACTTGGCCAAAATGAAATATGTGGAAAGTCTGGAGAACATACAGCAGATGACACAGTGCTAAGATGGACCAGCACGACAGAACTTAACATAGTGATGGAAATCTGAGAACTGGAACAGCTTATTTCACTGAAAGCATTGATGGCTTGATTCGAAGATATCAGCGTGGCTTGTACAGAGACATTGGCTATCGAAGGCGATGAACTGGAACAATCAGAGGTAGTAGTTTTCGACGTTTGTAATAAATACCCCCCTCCCAGCTTTCGACGATCTTGAAATGTAGTACCCTTCCGAACTTTCGACGATCGCGACAATTACCCCCCTCCCATCGTTATATTTAATTTAGATAATTAATTAGAATTAAACTTATTAACTAGAATTAAGCATAGTAACTTATCAGACCTTAAAAACAGTAAACAATGAAATACAATATAAAAATCAAATTATAAATATAAACTGTATACAAAATTTAAAGTATCTAAAAATAAACGCTATATATAATAAACAATATGTAAATTGTAAAATATCAAAAAGTGTGAACAAAATTATTATAAAGAATAAATACTCAAAAATATATAATACAGAATTCATTAAAACATCCTTCCAAACATAGGTAAATACACACAAAAAATAATCACAAATATATAAAAAAATGAATAAAAATTATGTATAAGATGAAAAAAATAAGTATCATAAAACTATCATAAATAAGTATCAAAATTGGAAACATATATAATAAAAAAAGCTGCTAAAAAGCATGGAGATTTCATTATTATACACACAATTATCAACGAAAGAAAATATCATGTTTCATAGGAAAATTGTATATACACATAAAAACACATCCAAATATTTTAAAACACACAAACAAACAGAGTAATACGTACGTACAGAAAGTATAAAATTTAAAATGTGAAAGATGTCTGAAAAAAGATTGTAAAAAAAGGAACTATTGTAAAACAAAATTTAAAAGAATAATAGTTAAGAATATGATATAAATTTTTTTTAAAAAAACTAAAAATCAAGATTATACAAATATATAAGAATATTATAATTAAAAATATATACAATTTAATTATAAAAATGTTATAAAAAAGTAAAAAGAACCAAAATAATGTCAATAAACATAAAAAATAATGAAAAAAGATTGAAATGTAAATATATATATAAATGTAAAAGAAATTATAAAAATAAAACAATAAGTGAAAAGAAACAGAGAAAGGTATGTATTACACATAAAAATACACAACTTGAGAGAAATAATAAAAAGATTCAAGGTTATATTACTACAGTTACTTGCATACAAACACACAAACACTAAAATAATAAAACTGAAAAGAAAAGCGAGAAAGTTATACATTGGATTCTACTGAAGAAAGTATATGACTTCATAGGCACTAGAATTGTTACATTAAGAGAAAAGTTCTACGTTATACACAAAATGATTTTAAAAAAAGCACAAAAATACACAAAATTGTTATTAATGTTTGTACATACATACAATGTGGTAATTGAAGGGCAAAAAGGGGGGAAATCGCCAGGCACATCTGAACACTTCCCTGGAACCTCGTTCCTTTTGTGTTTTCTACGAAGGGGGGGGGGGTACTTGGTAATGACATCAAACTTTCATGTTGAATTACAATATTTAAATTTATAAACAAATAAGAAATCAGCAGTTTCTTAACTTACTACTAAAGAATCTGTATTGAAATAAAATCTTACTCCCAGAAGACAGAGTACAAAGTTTTAGTAAAGTGAGTTATCCGAAACGCTGAAAAGAAATATCTCCTGAGCAGTGAGCTACTTCTAATAAATATTCATAATAAATACAGTTATGCATTTTTATAATTTAAATTTAACGTGGTGTTTTAGTGATTAAAGAATATACAAATAAGATAGAAATATAATGCAAATACAATAACAAGAAATGGAAATAAAGAAAAAATTACTGTAAATGACTTAACGCAGAAAAATGAACAGTTCGAAAAATTTCTACCAGACAACATTAAAATCAATTTGGAAAAAAGACATTAAAAAGGTGGATATTCATGCCATGTTCTAAGTATTCATAGGCATGAAGTGAACGGAGGACATTATGCATATAATGCCCTTCAATGGGGTCGGAAATTTACTGTTTATATAATGTAAACAAAAATGATGTTTACATTATGCATAGTCAAGAACAAAAGAAAATAGCATATCTTATATACAGGCTGTATGTAAACTATTATATTTTCTTTTGTTTGAAGCTAGAAAATACAGAACTTAAATCATAGGCGTTAGCCTGAAATCAAGAGGAAGAGAGACAAATTGTATTGTACAATTTAGACTATATATATATATATATACATATATCTAACGTAATAAATAAATACCGGTATATGAAACAATGGAAAAAAAATAAAAATCACATGACACATAAAAACAATATAAAAAATATCTAAAAGTGGCGTTATATAATAAACAATACAAAAATTTTAATATACCTAAAAGCATTAAAAAAAAAAAAAATATTTTTGAAGATGTTATTACTTCTAGATTATTTCATTGCCAACATATTTTTATTGGATACTACAGCTCGAAGATAAACCCTATTTTCATATTCTTAACTTTGTACCAAAGGAAGATCTTTTTCCGTCATATCACGACATCGTGTCGTATCTAACTTTCCTTCAGCCCTTTTATAATTCTTCCTACTATCATTAGAAGCAGCAGCAGGTATAAAAGAAAGATGAGTTTCTTAAAAACGCATCACAGTCAGGATATGGAAAAGCTGAATAAATAAGATATCAACGATAACTTATAGGAATTCATGTGGGCATGTGTACCTCATGTTACATAACGAGAAAGCCCTAGCAGAGATAGAGGGAGACGCCAGTTATATCGTCATTCAATTGAGAACTGGCAGCCGTGTTGGAACTCATGAAGGTGCCACGATATTCTACGACGGAAAAAAAAAAAAGTAAAGAGACACTTACAGTTTCTCGCACTAGGGTTTGGTATCACTGCTAGTATCCAGCGCTGAATTAGTGTCATCTGCAACACTTCTATGCAACATGTCACTTTTATTCCCGCGTTAGTCGTTAGAGTGTAGCAGACCGCTAAACATGGTAGCTCCATTGTCGATATGCACAAAGAAAGAAATGAGGGCAGTGATTCGCTTTTTGTTTGCGGAAGGTGTTAAACCTGCGGAAATTATTCGTTGAATGCAAGCACAGAATGGTGACAACTGTTAATCGCGAAGCAAGATCTACGAATGGGTAGCGCATTTCAAACAGAGAAGAACGTGTTTATGTGACGAGGAAAGATCAAGCAGGCTATCGACGTCAACGACTGGCGATGAATCGACAGGCTAAAGTTTCGGAAAGCGTGTACAAGGTGGGCCCCGAAAGAATTGTCGGCGCAGCATAAGGCACAAATATTGGAGATCTCTCGTAAACATTTGGCCCGTTATCATCGCGAGGGAGATGGATTTTTACAGCAAATCGTTACTGTAGATGAAACTTGGGTACATCATCACGAATCAGAAAGTAAGACTGAACTTTACGTATGGATGGGTGGGTGTTTCCACGCATGGTTTGGAAACACCCATCATCACCAGAAGTTAAGAAATTTGAACGTCAACCATTAGCTAATCATTGATGCGGTACAAAATTGGTTACAGGTGCAATCTAAAAACTTCTTTTCCGACAGAATCAAAAAACTTATGAAACGTTGATGAAAGTGCGTTGAAGTCCAGGGAGATTATGTAGAAAAATAATGTATGTTGCAGTTTTCTATCATTAGAATAAATGTACCTTTTCTCAAAAGTCTCTTTACTATAATAGCACAGATGCTGCAATACGACACGCAACACTGATCAAGTCTAATCTAAGACTGGTTATTCTGTATGAAAAGATTGTGCCAAAGAAACCTGTTTCAGGTAGGTCATGAAAACTTGTCGGATGATTGCTCTCTCTAACACCTTGTGTAGACTACGGAACAACGTGCAGGAATATTGATAAGGTAAGTTTGCTTTAAATTGTACAGGTAGAGCTCATCCTATACAGCCTCGCTGCTAATAAAAGACGTAAATCAATCGAATCATTGTCTGTATCGAGGGCACCTACGATCCTTCGGATTAACATTTTAGCATCAGAAACAAACCAAAGTTGCTAGCACATTGGAATACAAGAAAATAGGTTAGGATGTGCTTAGACCATTATCATCTTCCGTTCTATATTCTATAATCTCATTTAAAATCCTATATTACTTAAGTTCACAAAAATTACGGAGGAAATGAACAATTATTATACAATAATGCCAGAAGGTGAAATGTTCACGTGTTTCTTAGAATTAATTTTGACTATTTCGTTTGTTAAGGTATCAGAAATGTTAATGTCTATCGTCAACGAATTCTTCTAAGATATAAATAGTTCAGAACGTGTGTTATGCAATACACGAGACATCTAACTTCCAATGAACTTGAATGATTTAAAAATATTAGGACTCTAAACTGATTAATACAAAAAATGTTACTCGGGGAAATCTCATAAGCGTATGCTATTCATTTTTTATATTTGAAAACAAAATCGAGTTTTCTTGTAATGAAAGTCAACACTAATGCTCGAAATAATTCCTTCTAAAATATTAACAGGAGCAACCCTAAAATACAAAAATTTCATTTTTTTGTTGTTGTTGTTTTAAAATTATTAAATTTTATCATTCATAAATACAACTGTGTATTTTTTTCTATAGATAAAAAATTATTAAACCAACTTTATTGTTTCTGAAATAGTTCAAATAAATGGCTTTTATCTCTCTCTTCAATTTTCTAACTTTAGAAACGTGGATACGCGTTTTGATTCACATTACATACAGATCGAACACTATGCCTTGATTTCTGAGATACTAAAATCAAGGAAATTTATAAGCTTTTCATATGAACTAACACAGCTTGATGGAAAATAAATAATAATCCCTAGATACTGTCTTATTAATTTGGTTGATATTTCAGGTAAAATTTCTACCTTTTTCAGCAACCAAGATACTACAACTGGGCTGTATAAAATGGAATGTATTAAACGAGATGACAATTTAAGACTACATAATATTGGAGAATTAAAATTTATTAAACAATAACAAGTATAAAAAATTTGAAACTAAACTAAAAATATATTACAAAATATCAAATTTAAGATATAAAAAAGGAAAAAAGAAAAACGAATGAATTTACAGGCTATATTCTAACAGTAATTATCAACCTGTGAATAAAATACTCTAAAATAAAAATAAATAAATAAATAACTTATTAGAGGAAATAAAATCAAAATAATCTATATAAATTATATAAATTGGAAATCGAAAATTTTAAGTTACAATTCACATCCAATCTGTTAATTAGTGTTTACACTTAAAGGAACAAACCAGGGCGCAAAATTTCAAAATCAGATGCATCGAGAAACCAAAAATGATGGTCGCTAGTATTTCTCACATACACATTATGAGAAGTCCCCTCCACCCCCACCCAACGGCCTTTGGTTTAACAAATAAATAAATTACATCAGGGCATAAAATTTGAAAACCAGACAATTAGATTCAGGATAATTAATTTTGAATTGGACAATTCACATACATGTTAAACAATATCTTACCTTAAGACTCCACGTTTGTGTAACGCTCTCTCTCTCTCTGCACTGAAGTACCAGTTGTCGATTGCAATGATAATGGTATCTCACGCAAATATCTAGTTCTTACGAATATTTTATATATTTATTTATTTTGCTATTTATTTATCACTGACATCGTGACGTGATTGGTTGATGTATCTAGGTACTGGGCTGTCCCCGCAGCTGTTCTAGCTTCAAACAGTGGGGAAAACTATCTCTCGCGTTGACGTACCAGGAGGCAAACCTTCGATTGAGGGTGGGAAAGGAGGGGCAAACTACAACGTTCTGAAGACTTCACTTTCCATGTCCGTTGTGAACACTTCATATTTTCTGTTTCCTCTCACTCAATGACAATTATTTTCGTGCGACACTGAAACTGCGCAGCCCTGCGAGTTTAGGCAGAAACAAATCCTACTGAATGCTGATCGCCAATGGCGATCTGGGGACAGGAAATTTTGCGCCCTGAACAAAGTTAGTATATCACGGAGAGGAATGTTCGTACGGTTTCCTGCATACTTTAAAAATTGCGATATTTACCATTATTTAACGTACAGATACTAGAGCAGTAGAGCCCTTACGGAATCACAGGGCTGTGGGAAACATATTTTGAGAATTGACTCCTATGAACAGACTTGAGAAGTAGTTGCAAATTCGAAAAACACCTATATACTTGTGCATAAGTTCAGTATGTGCCCAGGTTGTTTGTTATAAAGGGAAAAGTCTATTATATTTTGTTTTATGTAACAGCGGTTAAATGTTGGTAGAGTCATCAAACGTATTTCAAAGGACAGTAGCTTCCAAGTAGTACAACCAAGGATGATCTATGCTACTACCTTTGTGGATAATCGTTATTTCGAGCGTTTGCAAGTATAATAATACTAATAGGGTTGAAAATGAAGTAGACTTGGTACGAGGGGCCTCGAATAAGTTGCTACCATCGGAGGCGTTGTCTGCTACAGTATATCTCGAAATTGATTCTAATTGGCTCATTAAATTCTAAAACTTCATTACACACGCTATGGGAGTGCGCGACAGACCGGTTGGGAACCACTGCACTATACAATGAGTTGGATAACGTTAAGATTACCTATTGTATTACTGTCCATCTTATCCACCGGATACGTATGCACATAATGTGTATACATATACATAATAAACAGATAGAACACTTTTACTCGCTCCTAGAATCATTGTAAAATCGAAATTGTACATTATTAGCACATCAATCATTTAATATTTCATTGGAGAAGTACACCCTGTTTACCATGCACCAAACACACAAGAAAGTCAATTAAGTACACTGGGGGCGCGGTGGCTCAGTGGTAGAGCGTTCACCTCTGGTGCTTGGGGTCCCGGGTTCGATCCCAGCCCCCGCCAAGTGAACTTTGTGGTGGACAAACACCGTGCTCGTGGGTTTTCTCGGGGTTCTCCCGTTTCCTCCCACTTTCTTCATTCCACCATTTCACTCATCTCTCATAATCACCGTCTCCTTTAGCCTAACCGGCATAACCGTGGGACGTAAAACTCAAAGAATTCATTTTCATTGTTTCAATTAAGTACAGGAACGCATAGTCGCTATACAATCAAATACGATCGCTTGGGACCTATTACAAAATCTACATCGTTCCGACTTTTCTTGGTGAAGTTTTAAAATGATTATCCTTCATCCGCTATTTAACTGAAACGCCACTCGCAACTTCTGATGTTACCTAATTAATTCTACTATCACCCTACATTTATAAAAACTGGAATACGTGACACCAACAATACTGATATATGTACACTACACGGAAAGGGGCCGCGATGGCTCACAGGTAGAGCGTTCACCTCTGGTGCATGAGGTCCTTGGTTCGATCCCAGCTCGCGTCAAGTGAATTTTGAGGTGTACAAAAAACCTGATGCGTGGGTTTTCTCGGGATTCTCCCGTTTCATCCCACTTTCTTCATACCACCATTTCATTCATTTCTCATCATCACCGTCTCCTTCAGCTTGTGGGACGTAAAACTTACGGATTTCATTTTCATTTTTCACTTGTTGGGAAAGCAATAAAGTATACCCTTTGCTTTTGATATGAGCTTTCAAATCTGCAATTGAGGAGGGGAAGAAGAAATAGTAGTGATATTGTTTCACGTCACACACTTTATTACTCACAAATCGCGAGGCGTACATTTTCCGTCAGTACTGCTTTTGTATTTTTACGAAAATCAAGCATGAATATTGATTTATTTGGCGTAATTATGAAAAGGAGGAAAACGATTGAAGAGTAAACTAACACCATCGACTATGCAACCTTTCCTTAAATTTAACATTACGTTCTCTCTGCAAGGATCCTTCCGTCTGGAAATCACTGGAAACTTCCCAGTGTTTCGGAGACAGTTTTCACCTTGTCCACCGAGAACAAAAAATCAAAAACATAAACAAGAGAAATAATTATTTTATAATTAATCATTAAGATCACTAACATTTTGTTTGATCTACAGAATTATTTTATGGAAAGAAACATGAAACTAATTGAACTATCAATATACTGGCTACTTAGTAGTTGTCTATCTAATAGCAAAAGAACTACAGGCATTTACAACTTCAATAATTCTAATTTATACACCTAATGTATATATAAGTTCAAGCTTGTAACATACACCGATGAGTTAGGGTTTCCAGCAATGACGGTGCCAGTTTTAATTTCTTGGGGCGGCAAACGGCGGTCAGAGAAAAGTTTTGGAGGGCAGCTATTTCTTTTGTATACCGAAAAGGGTAGTTTCATATTACGTAACCTACATTACAATACAACATATCCGGGAGGCAGTCGGGGCGGATGTAGTCACCAGGGCAGCACCCGACTCCCTTGCCCTCCTCTGCATTACCACTAGTTCTGGACTTTTCGAAAGTAAAATCGGATTCTCCCATAATCAACAACATAAAATATTTAATTCTTGGAATTCAACATGAGCTTTTTTTTCTATCTACAATTTAACAAATCGTAAGTTTCTTCATTTAAAAAAAATACTCAAACATGAACACGGTTTAAAGGGAGCTACCGTGGCCTCGTATTTTTCAACATTTTTGGGTTTAAAATGTAGATTTCGATGAAGCTGTGTCTAATGGCTCCACTTTTGATTTCTGGAACCGACCGCTTCAACGTCAAGCTGAGTCAAAAATAAAAAGTGGGACCATTTGGGCAATGCGAACTCGTAATCGATTGGGAGGAAATGGGTGTCACTTGATTCGATTCGCACGTATATGAATAATCGATATTCTGTTTTTCCGAAAATTCAATTTTGATCCGGAAAATTAACGAAAATCCAAGATCCAAAATTCCAGATTTTCGTTAATTTTCGGGGTCAAAATAACATTTTCGGGAAAATGGAGTATCAGTTATTCATGTACATGTAAATACTAATCGAATGACACCCATTTCGTTCCAATCGGTCACTGGTTCGCATTGCCCAAATGGTCCCACTTTTTATTTTTGACCCTAATTTGACCTTGAAGTGGTCGGTTCCAGAAATCAAAAGTGGTGCCATTGGACATGGCTAATCGAAACCTACATTTTATTCCCAAAAATGTTCAAAAATACGAGGCCACGATGATTCCCTTTTAACCGAACTTGGGTCTTCTACGCCAAAGGCGTGGATCCTAACCGCTTCGCTACGAGAGAGCTCACTATTTCGTACGAATGCAAGAGTACTAAGCAATTCAGCCTTTTCTATACCTCAAAAACTTTAGATCTCAACAGTTATGGCTATAATTACAATGGTCAGCATTTTTTAATTACCCTCCATCCACCTTCTATTGTATCTAGCAGCTGGCGTCCCTACCTGTATAAGTAACTAGGCCTATCTTCCTTTTTCTCAATTTATTCTTAATTTTTATAAAATAACCTAATTTTTATTTTTTACCTTCCATATTGATTTCCTACGCGCGTTTTGCAATCCTAACGTTGAAGAAATCTTGATTTAACCTATTCTATGAAGTTTTCACCTATTCAATGTAAATTACCACCTAAACGAAATATGAAAGAACCACCTCATCACACTAAAAGCCACAAATTAGGCCTAAATCTATAAATTAACATATAAAGACCACTTAAAATATACGCAACGCATTTTCTGCTGAGTTATAGTTGTAAGCCTAGGCTACAGCTAAGTTTTAAATCTACAAGGCTACTGAATCGATTATTAGCTGATTAAATAAAGCTTTACTAGCAGAAAAGTTGGGCTTGAGATATTGCACTAATGTACAAGATGTTCATCATCTATATTTTTAGGCCTAAACTACCATGTAAGCCTAAGTTCAACAGATATAATCTATAAATTTCTTTACTACTCAGCTAGCTCAACCTGACTTTTTTCAATTAACTTGAATTTCTTTTCTTACCTTAATCTGAAGTCCAATTCATTTAAAAAAAAATATATATACAAAAATATATGCTACTTCACTCACTGCCCAGCATTTCACTCACTGTCCAGCACTGCCACTTTCGCAACTACTAAAAACCAGGATCGCGAATGTTGGTTTCTATAGCATTGTAGATAAAAGAACAACGATATCCGATATATCTATTGTCGAGCAACAATGGAACTTATTTTTGAAATAAAAACAGTTAAAATCAATTGTAGACTATCAAAGCATATAAATACAGGTTTTATTTCTTTTGCTGAAGGTTGCTTATGGTAGAAAGAATATAATCACAGTTTCTGTTCACGTATGAAAAACTTATTTAAACGGGACATTCGATAAAACGGGTGTATCAAAAGTTCGGGGCCATAAACCAACTTCGGTATGAGTAAAGACAGTGGTCGAAGTGAGACGGTATGCAGCTGTATGCCATACCGCCTCTGCTTTTTCAGTGACCAAGACAATATTTAAATAGCCGGTATGTTGAGTCAAAATCATTACCGCATCTGCTTTTTTTTCCACTTCGAACACTGAGTAAAGATATGAAAAAATGAAAGAAAGGAAAGTTGTTGGAAATAGGAGGTTTACAATGCAAAATGGTGGGATTTTTCCAATTGTAGTCGTTTCGGCGTAACGTGAAGTTTTGAAATGGGAAGGCTGAAATACTTCTCGGAAACAGTGTTGCCACACTTAGTACAATTGTACAAATTCAGCCCTTTTTATCATTCATCGGTCCGTTTGTGCCACGCTGGCATTTTCAGCCCCTTTTTTTGAAAAATTTGGTACAATTCTACCCAATTCATCACCATTTAACAAATACTTGTTACATTTTCTAAAATGTCAGTAAGATTTTGCTACATCTCATCTTACTGACATCTTACTGACATTACTTATACTGTGTGTTGGACTCTTAAAAAATGCTGTTGAACTTGCATTCTGTGGCGTTGCACCGCTTAACATTAGGAACTTTGTGTGGGAAATTCGTAATCGAACTATACTGGGATAGAAATGACGCTAGATGGGCGCATCCGCACCGCGCATGAAGGAGACCAGAAGGAAACAGTGTGGTGGAAATATTATTTTCAAATCCTTTAAAAAAAAAACACACACACACACAAACACGTTGAATCAAGTATTCTGAAGAAGACCAGCGTGTGCTGAAGTAAGTCTATAATTTGTCATTGCAAAGATTCTACACCAAAAAATAATAGCACGAAAAATACATTAACATATATGCTGGCTTAGCGGGCTAAGTTGTTTACTAGTGACCAGTGTTGCCACAGTCGTATCTCTGGAGTGGGCTGAAAAATAGTACCAAATTGAAAGAAAAAGGGCTGAATTCATTATTTTATACCAGCGTAATACATGGCTCTATAACACGAAACTAAAAGAGCTGAAGTTCTAGAATACTTCCACTCCCCTCTTCCAAGAGTACAAACTGCACACCAAGAAAGTACTCGTTTTAAAAATTACTTTTTAAAAACATCCAAATAGGAGTAACCCGAACAACTGTGGAAGTAGATGACTTTTATTTCACGTAGGAAGTTTAACAGAGGACATAATTTAAAAGGGAAAACAGTTCGGTATGTATTATATGGAACTCAAACGCGTCTTTATCTCAAAGTGACCAATAAACCAAAAAGTACGAGGGTGGTTGAATAATTATTGTCTCTGACCTATAAGCAATATTGTTTTTCCCAAAAGTCTCCTTTCGTAGTAATGCACTTCTTCCATCTATGCTGTAAAGCTACTATGCCAGCTTCAAAGAAAGTCTCTGGCTGAGCTGTGAATCATTCGTCTACAGCTGCATTTGAGTGAAACTTCTTCCCCTTGAGGTGCTCCTTCAACTTTGGGAACAAATGAAAATCACTAGGGGCGAAGTCGGGTAAGTAGGAAGGATATTCCAACACTTTAAAACCAGCAGCATGGATTGCGGCACCAGTAAGATGGCTTTTGTGGGCCGGAGAATTAGCACTGTTCACTGCTACACCCGCGCCGTTTTTCCTTGATTGCTTCGGGTAACTTAGGGATTATGGCTGCATAATAGGCCCCCGTGATAGTGTGTCCAACCTCCAGGTAGTCAATCAGGAGCACACCCTTCGCATCCCAAAAAAATGTGGCCATAAACTTGCGTGCTGATGCTTGCACCTTGAACTTGCGTGGGGGAGGCGAACTGCTATGCCGTCGTCATGTTCCATGCTCTGTTGTTTGGACTCGGGATCATAGTGGTGTAGCCACGTCTTATCCACTGTCACAAATCTATCACAAAACTGTTTCAGGTCTGTCCCCATAACCTCCAAACCAGCCCTTGAACATCGAACTCTGTCTTGCTGATTTTCACGAGATAACATTTTGGATACCCATCGCGCTGACACCTTTCTGAATCCCAAGTGTTCATGCACAATGGTTCCACTGAGCCTACAGAGGTGTGCATGAAGTCTGCTAACTGTTGCACCGTGATTCGTCTGTCTGCTATAATCGTTTGCACAGCATCAATGTTTTCTGAGCTGCATGCTGTTGTTGAACGACCAGCACCAAGGGCCTGTTGACAGCTTTCCCTGCCGCAACGGAAGTCACGGCACCAGTTCTTTACCACCTGGTATGAAGGAGATCCATCACCCATCGCACTGATCATGTCCTCATGAATCTCCTTTGGGTTTAACCCCCCTTTTTTGGAGGTACTTGATGGCAGCTCGTTGTTCGGTTTTCTCCATTTTTCAAGCACCTCTCAGACTTGAAACGACAAAAAAGAATATTAATATAGCAGCTATGGTTTTGAAATTTAGCATATAGGCATCTAAGACACTAGGCTACAATATCCCTTATCAGCAATCCCAGCGCAAGTATTTTCAATATGCCGGGGACAATAATTATTGAACTTTCCTCGTATTATGGCCATACACACTGAGAAAAATCAATTCTTCAGAAGCGTTATATTGTACAAATATACGGAATCCTCTTGCTTACCACAGAAATCAGTATGGAGCATACGTTATCCATATGCTACATACGCACTGTCCTTAGTTGTTACATCATGTCGTTGCAGGATGCCTGACATTTAACAATTTTCCGTATATCACATGCATATGCTTACGTTTACGTCCACTTGTATGTGAGATCCTGACCGCCTATATTGTTTCATATGGAAAGTACGTATAGATGGAACATTTATACGGAAAGTATTATAAAACGTACGTTTACAGTTACACGTCTGCTGTACGTTAAGTCCAAAAACTACAGGAATTACGCATGTAACCTAGCTTTTTCAGTATGGCACCTACATTTTTTCCCAGTGCCTGAAAAAATATAAAACTAGAAACAAATTAATCATCGAGTTTGTGTATAAATAGTACGTTATAATAAAATATTAAAATACAAATTATTGCTTCTTATTCTTGCTCATTTCACGACCGAAGGAGAATAATAGAATGTAAGAAGAATATAAGGTAAGTAAACTGACATTTGTAAAAAAAACAAAATGTAAAACCGGTCCAGGTACGACGGATGGGAATTCCAAACTGGTTACCCACCGTCACTAACGGGTGTCTGAGGTCCGTCGTAGGGTCCTAGAACCTTCCCTGAAAGACATCAAAAGAAAGACATGTACCGAAAGTCTTACTGAAACTTTTGAAAACGTGACAAGTATTTGTTAAATGGTGCTGAATTGGCTAGAATAGTACCAACTTTTTCACAAAAGGGGCTGAAAATGCCAGCGTGGTACCAACGTGCCGATGAATGACAAAAAGGGCTGAATTTGGTACAATTGTACCAAGTGTGGCAACAGTGCTAGTGACGCCATATTGACGAATATAAAGAAAGATACCCAAACATTTCTTCATTTTATAGATCTATATCGACAAGTTGATTTGTACTCTTGGAAGAGGCGTGGGGGGGGGGGAGTTGTTCTAGAACATTACCTCTTTCAGTTTCATGTTATAGAGCCGTGTATTACCCTGGTATAAAATTCAGCCGTTTTGTTTCAATTTGGTACTATTTTTCAGCCCACTTCAGAGCTAGGACTGTGGCAACACTGCTCGGAAAGTGCTTATTCACACAATATAGGTAGGCCTATTATTTTTCAGTTCACTGTTCAACACAAGGAAAAATATAACAATGCCTCTGTTTCACATGGAGTATTATCAGTGGTGTTATTCAGCCGGTCCGCAAGAACCGGTTGTGAAAATATTTTGAGTTCGTAGAACCGTTTCTTATACCCAGATATAAACACACACACACTAGAGACCTGCACGGACCGGGCTTGGGCGGGCCGACACTGTTATTTCTTCGGGCCGGGCCGGGTTTGGGCTGGCCGACACTGATTTCTCTTCAGGTCGGGCCGGGCTGGGGCCGATCAATTGCAATTCTTTAATAATTATTGACTTTCGTTAAACGATAATTGGAATAAAGCAAAACGTTGAAGAAGTGTGTCCGTGAAAAATGTTACAAAGAATGCAATAGCTATTTACAGTTTGTGTTGCTTAGCGGCTCCACTTTCACTATAGAGGATTGCAGGCATTATGCGGTAAATTGAGCTCTGACCTTGACCTTTACTAAACCCAAATATGGCAAGAGGAGGTGGGAATGTTTTGCCTGTCGTTAAACAATATTGCCATCTTCACTTTATACTAAAAATCAATTAAGTTAGATTTTTGCTACAGGGAAGGGAGTTTTTGTTCTCTCGATGACAGGCAAAGTTCTAGCAGGTAATGGTACCATTTGGAAGGCAAGCGTCAGGTTGTGAACCAAAGTTTAGAAAATGTTTCTGAGGGTTAGGTCAAATTTAGTACTAAATTTTGAGAAAGATTCGGACTCGAGCTAATTTTTCAAAAAAAAAATTATCGGGCCGGGGTCGGGCCAAAAACTTTTAAAATTTATCGGGCCCGGGCCGGGCTTGGACCAAGAATTTTGGAAAACTTATCGGGCCGGGCTGGGCCGGGCCTAGGTACGTTCGGGCTGGATTGGGCTCGGGCCGAAAAATTCGGCCCGTGCAGGTCTCTAACACACACACACACACACACGCATGAGATATCAAGAATGATGCTCAGATATTAAGAATGAGAACTGGGATCATATGAGTGAAATGGTGAGAGCAGGCCCGTGCTGGGATACTAAAGAGGGCGGTGGACAAGTCTACCAAAAGAGCGCCCATAGAAAGGTCATTATATATATATATATAAAACTAACTAACTCTATGGCCTATGGAACCCGGAGGTTCAGTGCCGCGTTCACAAAAGCTCTCCACTGACTTCTATCCTTAGCTAATTGGATCCAGTTTCTACTTTGTATTCCTAATATATATATATATATATATATATATATATATATATATATATATATATATATATATATATATATATATATATATATATATATATATATATATATATATATATAGACAGAGAGAGAGAGAGAGAGAGAGTAACAAGTTAATTAATATACGAAACGTCGGGAGGTGATTCCTGGTACCGAGATAAAACAAAAATAATAGATCAACGGGTGTAGAAATGCCTCTGAGCTATGACCACCCGAAAATTTTCGAGAAAATGCAACAGCTGTCATACTCGAGAACAAAATGTCGAATCGAAATTTTGCAAAAGGGAATGTCCATTTTTGGTCGTAGATTTCATCAGTGTACAATTAGATGTAGTGCAGTTGCGGTGCAAGGGTGACTCCCAAAGAAACTCCTTCGAGTATTTTATCAAACATTGAATGAGGGAAACGAACAACAATCAAGTACAAGATTTAAACAATTTGGGCAAAAGTCTGCTGCATTAAAAGGTTTCCTCCTCGTAATACGTAATTCCGTGGAAGATTATAATTTCGAGCACAGAAGCAATGAAACTCGACGAAATACAAGCTGTTGCGCATGTTGCACAATCAGTGGCGGCGTAAGGGCGGGGCGAGCGGTGCCCCCGCCCCGGGCCCCACTTCGTGGAGGGCCCCGGACGGTAAGTAAAAATAATTGCTAAAGAACTTTGTTAGTATGAGCCGTACAAAGGCCGTCAAAGTTTATAATCCACACCTTCCCTAAAAGTAAACGCAATTAATTGTCGATCGATATTACACCAAATAACTGATGAAACAACAGAAATATCTGTCTAATAAAACTAATCAGTGCCGAATTATGTGTAAGCTAAACAAGCTATAGCTTAGGTCCTCACTCTCTTGGGGACCTGGAAAGAAATTTAAAGAAAAAACTAAATGTAGATTAAAAATAAATAAAATAAACGTTCCACGCTCTTTGGGGGGGGGGGGTAAGAAATTTAAAGGAAGAGGTTGAATGTAGGTGAAAAGCCAACTTTTTTTTTTTTTTTTTTTTTTTTTTTTTTACTTTGTTAACTTTGTGCAAAGCTAGATGATGAGAGCGAGGAAAGACTAAAAGCATGTTACTCTGGTTTGGCTTTGTTCTACCCGAATGACCTGGACGGCGTAGAATTATTTCAGGATTGTAAGCATATAATCCATTCTCTAAGGTGTGCTCAGATAGCTAAAGAACAACTTGACTTTTCTCCACAAGGCACTTTTCTCCACACTTGAAATATGTATCTTTAATGATGATTGAAGCTACAAAAGTTTGGCAACCGCTCTTCAGAGTTTGATAACACTGCCCGTATCTGTCGCATCGTGTGAACGGTCTTTCACCAAATTAAGCTGATAAAATCATACTTGCACTCCACAATTGGTCAAGAAAGACTCACGAATCTGGCGATTCTTTCTATTGAAAATGAAATAAAATCTAATATAGTTGAGATTTCCGCAGCAACCAAATCAAGAAAGGTAACATTCTGTATGCTGGTGGAACACAGGCTACTAAGATAGTGGAAATATCATTGAAAGTAGTTTCATGTTTCAACTTAAGACAATAAAAATATAAAAGTACCAAAAGAATAATAAAAAGCCGTCAAGATCTGTCAATTGACTGGTGATGGGTGGTACAACCCATAGTAGAATTCTGTGTTCACATATTTAATCTATGATATATTCCCAATTATTCAATATATTCAGGATTTTTTGTTATAATATATTCTAATACTAAGGATGTTAGTAAATGGTAATAGAAAGTCATAAGTGGCAGAATATAAATATGAGTGAATTATTAAACACAAAATGATGTAATCATAATACAAGTGTTAAATATGGAAACAATAGTAAAGAAGACAAGCAGGAGAGAAACATACAGTGCTTAACTATTCACTGATATTTCGGCAAAAGCAGTGGGACTAAATAGATCGTATATTATCACTGAAGAGAAACCTAGTAAAAGATAAATGATGACAGGGAGGAGAGAAATCTATTCTAGCCATTATTTACTGATACTTCGGTAAAAATAAAAAATAAATAAATAAATAAAAATGAAAAAAAAAGTTTAAGTATCGTGTGTGTGATCACTGGAGAGAAACCGAATGTTAAAGTGGAATAAAATCTATTTAAATAAAACCCATATAGTGTAAACTCAGACAGGTAAGAAACCATGAATAAACTTAACCATATAAGAAATTGTACAGGAGGAACACCAAAGGCGAGAACCGAACAAGAAAATTCTAGAAAACTTGCTTACATTTACAGCTTACATTTGAAAATCGCGTCGGTTATATTATTATTTGCGATTTTTTCAATATCAGCTCATTGTTACATTTTGCACATAAATTTGTCTCTAAATATATTATTAGGAGCATTACTCCTACTATTCTATCTAATTACAGTACACGTTTAAACTAGGAGAACTAAGATGTAGGATAAATTTTGGTTTCTTTGTAGCTTCCGTTAAACTTGTATCTCTAACCTTTTTTCTATCGTGTCCCTTGTTTAAAAATGAATAAAAAATATATGTAACGATAGCTCTGGTCCGGTTTTATTTTTAGATACCAGCCTGAAGGCGGTTCTTAGCGTTAATAAAATAGACAGGGATGCTGAATGTCACCCAGATTTATTTAATATATCCCAAATTAAGTGGTTTAAACACTCACACCAATGGGAAAGGGGGGAGTAGTAAACAGAAAGAATGATTATGTAAATGAATGTCAAAAATAGAAGTTTATAAATCACGATTTCTCGAAAAGGGGCCCCGATCTACTTCACTGGCCCCGGGCCCCAGTTTGTCTTACTCCGCCACTGTGCACAATGATACAAAGAAATACAGAACTATCGATTTATTGTTTTGTACAAAGTAGGATAACTGTGAAAAACTCAGAAGTATCTTGTACAGTATTTGTGCAATGCAGTATGTGTACACGAGACAGATGTGAAGAATAACAGTTCACTCTCTGATATTGTTAACCATTGACCGCATTGCAAAGATGATATCGGCGAAGCAACTTTTTCCGCGTGCGGTCAAACACACCTGAAATTTCGGAGATGATTGGCGCAGTTATATTAACTCGAGCAACAAGTTCTTCGGCTGTCGTGACTGGTGTTGCATACAAAAGGCGTTTCATAACTCCCCAAATAAGAAATCAAGGGGCGTGAGGTAGGTTGAACGAGGTGATCATAACACAGGTCAATATCTCTAAATCCAACTGTCTGGGAGTGTTTCATGTAGTTAGGTCTGCATATTCCTGTCAAAATGTGCAGGTGCACTGTCATGCTGGGATCACATCTGCTGTTTTAAGTTCAAGGGCACATGTTCTAACCATTTTGGGAGAGCATTACTTAAAAATAAAAGATACGTACTCTTAAACAGGCAGGCCGGTAATAAATAGGGTCCTACAACAAAATTATCCACCATACCGCATAGCGTACTCACACTAAATCCCTCTGCTGATAATTCACTAGAATTGCATGTGGATGTTTACTCCCTACACATGGCTACTGCTAGTTTCACAACGGTCTCTGATCATTCCCAGTACCCTGTCTTCAAATTCAACTGTCCACATAGTGCGATTTCCTCCGATTTCAAGTAGGGGAAATTGAAAGAGACCCTATCTCCCGAAGGCGAATATGAAGAAATAGGGCAGTTACTCTCTTTTGAGGGCGACAGTCACCATATAAACGCCTCGCATCTGGGTTATTTCCCCTTGCATCTCCATAAATGAGGTGTATATCTGTCTGCTCGTGGACAGGGTCAACTACCATTGCGCAGTCACGTACAGATTAATACAATCAATTTTACTTAAACACCAACGTCTAGAGTTTTACACGACCGTGAATACATGGACACAACACTCTACCGTTGTAAGCAACACTTTGTATCCTGTATACAGCAATTCCACACGTAATAACAAAGCATCGGACTATGTATATCACTCACAAGTTGCGTCAGATGCCCACTACAGCACGCCACGCTAATTTATGCCTTCCACATCAAAACTGCTATACAGCCTTCTGCGAGGCACTCGCAAGTGGCACACAAGGGACGATAATTCCGTAATTGCTGCTACGTCTAAGCAAAAGTGCCACATTTTTTTCTTCCGCGTAGGTATTTCATTCAGCTTCAAAAGTCATAGAAAAATTCGAAAAAGATTTTCCACCATTTGTTGCATGTGTTTTCTTCTAGAAAATTTTTTCAGCAGTGAAAAAATCAAAATATAAGTAGGCTACACTACGACACTATTTTGGTATATTCACAATAGGAATGTAGTTTTTCGTAGCTCAGGATTAAGGGGCGGTTTGCCAACTCCAAGAGAAGGGAAAAGCCCCTCGAAAGCATCCCTGATAGAAGATTTACCTAACGGATAAATTAAGTATATTGTCCCAGCGCATTTCTTTGCATCTCGTGTTTCGTTCATTTTTTGTAGCTTCTGTGCACAGAAGTATCATTTTCCACGGAATAGCATATCACGAGGAGGAAGCATTTTAATTCAGCTTACTTTTGCCCAATATGTATTCACGCAACATATGGGAATCCCTGTGTCGTATGGAGAATCTCTTGTACACTCGTTCATCATATATGATCTTTGCATTTTTGGACACTACATGTTGTTTTTTACATGCCGCCTGACTGTCTAATACACAGTCGTTTTAAACCTAATTTGGGTCAAAGTTATTTTTTCCATTTTCACATACTTGTAACTTGGATACAAAGCCGTTCATTTGACATCCATTACCATTAGCCTAGAAGATACACCTGTGATACGTTAAAGAATTCATTTAAATTCTTCTCCCGAGAGTTTATTCTGTGCTGGGATAAAATAGATCAATCACACATGTGTATCTTTCTTTCAAATTCGAAGTAGGTCTATTCTTCTAACTTGAACGATGTACTCTTATTTTTGAATGTTGAAATCTTGTACTTGATTGTTGTTCGTTTTCCTGATTCAATGTTTGATAAAATAACTAACTAACTAACTCTATGGCTTATGGAACCCGGAGGCTCAATGCCACGTTCACCAAAGCTCTCCACTGACTTCTATCCTTAGCCAACTGGATCCAGTTTCTACTTTGTATTCCTATCTCTGCGAGATCCATCTTAACATTGTCCTCCCATCTGCGCCTAGGTCTTCCTAATGGTCGTTTTCCGATCGGTCTTCCAGTCAAGACTTTGAAAGCGTTTCTACTTTCTTCCATCCTAGCTACATGGCCTGCCCACCTAAGCCTCCTAGACTTGACGACCCTAACAATGTTGGGTAAACCGTATAAATTATGTAGTTCCTCGTTATGAAGTTTCCGCCATTCCCCATTCCCGTTCCTCTTGGGTCCGAATATTCGTCTCAGGATCTTGTTCTTAAATACTTTCAGTCTATATTCTTCCTTCAGAGTAAGCGACCATGTTCCGCAACCATACAGAACAACAGGCATGATTATAGTTTTATATATTTTAAGCTTCAAATTTCTCGACAGAAGTCGCGACAAGAGATTTTGAACTGAATAATAACACAAATTCTCTGTTTTCAATCGACATTTAATTTCTTCGTGAATACGAGTTTGATCTGTTAATATTGATCCTATATATCTGAAAGTATCCACGTTATCAAAAGTACTATTTAATATTTTAACGCATCCATAATTTGCCGTATTACGATCCCGGCACACTTCCATGTATTTATTTTTATCTGCATTTACTTCTAAACCCATGTCCCTGCATGCGTTTAATAAGATCCACGTTTGATAAAATAGTCGAAGGAATACTCCAGTTTCTTTGGAAGTCACCCTTGCGTCGCCACTGCGCTATATCCGATTGTACACTAATGGGATCTACGACTAAATGTAATTGGCATTCTCTCTTACCCGACTTCGATCCGATGTTCTGTTCTTGAGTTATGGCTGTTTTTACTTTCTTTCTGACAAATTTTCGTGTGATCAAGGCGCCGAAAGGAGGCATTTTTTCACTCAGGTTGGTGTATACATTTCGTTTTGTATCGTGTCAGGAGTCACCTCCTGAAGTTTGGTATCTTAATTAAGTTACACCCTTTATATATATATATATATATATATATATATATATATATATATATATATATATATATATATATATATATATATATATATATATATATATATATATATACGGGCGCCATTTTATGTATTAAAATCAAGGTTTGTTAATAACGTCAATAGCTAAACTGTAAAAATTTCTTTGCTAGAGAAACAATTTTAGTTCTTATAAGAATTTTGTGTCTAACAAAATTAAGCTAAATATATACTAATAAATCAATATAGCTATATTTTAGAAATACAATAGGAAAGGATTATTCGAATACTGCTCTAAAACATACAGGAACAATCACAGGACAAGGGCGCACTGTACCCTTCACGGGCTCTTTACCAACAGTTACAGTATGTATTCATTGTACAGGACTATGCCATACAGAAGAATAAATTAAACTGTTTATCTTTGATGTGGTTTCGCAAGGGCGTCTTGTGTAAAGATCGCACTGTACTTATCATGGGTTATTTACCAATAACAACTGTAAGAATTTATTATATAAAAATGTACCTTTATATATAATGTGATGTTTCGGAGGGCGCACCGGGACATGTCCCGGTGTCCCGGTGGGCCAGCACGGGCCTGGGTGAGAGTCATTTATATATATTTGAAACACCATTATTTATATTTAAAACATCATTATCAATAATTGTAGATCCATTGCTGAATGAAGGTCTTTCCAATACTTTTTGACAACATTATATCTTGGACAACTCGTTTCCAAGATATTCGCAATGCTATATAATTTCGTCACACTACCTTGGATAAGGGTTCTGTGTAGGTCGCCACTACTCACTTGTGGTATCCATTAAGAAAACGACTTTTTCTACTTTGTCTGGTTTGTTTCCCAAGAGAATTATATCTATATCTATCTATCTATCTACCTATACCTCTCTCTTTCTCTCATATATATATATTATGCAGTTGTAAATTCGTTGTTAATTTGTATTTTTTGCAAGCTATGATTTATCATTGGTCATTGGAAATTTGATGTCACAACGAGTTTTAATCAAACAGCAAAGCACAGGATTTCCAGAAACATTAACTTTCTAGAGAATATTTTATAATTATTATTGTATTGTCATATAGTAGCTGAAACACTAAACGAATAATAGCCAATAACTTTTTACTGTGGAATGAACAGGACAGCTTACTGAAAATTGAGACACTAAACAACTAATAATAATTTTGACTGTGGAATATAAAAGTTAAGATTCTTTTCAGTTCAGATGATGAATTGCAGAGTTCCTCAATAATTTCGTCCACGGACGCTAAATTTAACATGTCTCTTTCCATACTCATTAGTAAAAGTGTATCTAAAATATCTTCAGACAAACTAGCTCTGAGATTTGTTTTCACCAACTTTAGCTTTGAGAAGCACCTTTGATATGTCACTTGTGTACATGGTAAACACAACACATATTTGTATACAATGAAAAATTACTAAAACAACTAGACTGACATAGAAATTGGTACAAAATTTTCCCTGCACATGACATACAATTTTTACACAAGGTGTTTGCAGCATCATTATCACGCTTGCTGTGAATCCCGTCCAAGCATGTTCCATCCTCGCAAAGCAGGCTCAGATGCATAATCATCATCATCTTCTACGGATTCTGGGGCATCATTCTCTTCAGGATCATCAAAAAGCAGAACGTTTTCTGACAGTGTCATACATAACAAAGAACTGCTGGAGCTCTTTGCATATTTCCTCCTGTTTTATATTTAGTTTTTTCGCAAAAATTCTAAAAGCTCCTACAGGCACACCAGAGGCGGATCCAGGGGGCCCGCGCCCCCCCAGAAGAGGAAACTTTCTTATTTTATATATATAAATAAAACCCATCCCAAAGTTTGGAGCCCTTAAAAGTAGCAGTATGACAACCCACGGCCCCCTTCCCAGAAGTCGGTCCTGGATCCGCCCCTGAGGCACACCATTCTTCTTGATTTCCGAAAACTGCTTGGGATCTAGCATCTGAAGTTCAGACAGTAAGTCTTTTAGCTGCTGAAATCTATGACTGACGCATGTAGCAGCTGTATTCAGAATTTCGTTTAAGTTTTATTATTATTATTATTATTATTATTATTATTATTATTATTATTATTATTATTATTATTATTATTATTATTATTATTATTATTATTATTATTATTATTCTGAATTTATCCTATTCAGTTTCATTTAACTTCTTTCCCAGTTCATCTGCGGCAAGCTTTCCTGGTATTTCCTTCTTCTTTGAGATTCTTCTGGGCAGAAAGTCTCCCTCCATTTCTGTCTCTACAACAGATTGAGCAAGTTGTTGGTTCATCTCCTCACAAAATTTTTGTATTTTTGTAGCAAGTTTTCTGTTCTAAATGAACTTGATATTTGGACTACGCAAAAGTATATACATTTTTAAGAATGTGCGTTTTTCCATTTTTGAGTTATCAAATGTAGACCTACAAGATATGTTAACATCAATAAAGGACCAGTCAGCCTGTGGTTAAATATGGGCCCAGCTATAGTCTTCAACGATGATCCTAGTCTTCAACTATAAAAGGACCCGAACTGCCCAACATAATGAAACACTGCTGCTGGGCCCCAACTGCCCAACATAATGAAAAAAGGGCCCAGTTTCCCAACTGCCCAATATAATGAAAGAATTGCGCCAAAACTGTCCAATATAAAGAAAAACTGCTGAGCATAATGAAAAAGGGCCCCAACTGCTCAATGTACTGAAAGAAGGGCCAAAGGCTCCAGGCACAAACTAAATCACAGTTTCCAATAATAAAAGGCCATAGTGAAAGATGGGCCTAGCCAAAAATCCAGTAACAAAAGGGCCCTATTCAAAAAGTTAACTTACTGATGGAAGGATTGGAAGAGGGGTGTGTGTTGGCAGCATATTAACCAGTGATCTACTGAATTATTTAGCTTTTTTCTATTTCAGCTTTTCTCTTTCTCTTTCGATTTTTATTTTCATTATTTTTTTCTTGAGAGGGCCTAGGCCGCGATGGCGGTCTAGCGGCCCTGGTCAGTCCGCCCCTATATATATATATATATATATATATATATATATATATATATATATATATATATTAGGGACGGCCAAAATTTTCCGGAATCCGAATTCCGGAAATTTTGTTTTCCGGAACCGGAAAATTTACTTTCCGGAATTCGGAAAAATTCCGGATTTCGGAAAAAATCCGGAATTCAGAAAAATTCCGAAATTCGGAAAAATTCCGGAATTCAGAAAAATTCCGGAATTCGGAAAAATTCCGGAATTCAGAAAAATTCCGTAATTCAGAAAATTCCGGATTTCGGAAAAATTCCGGAATTCAGAAAGATCCGGAATTCGGAAAAATTCCGGAATTCAGAAAAAATCCGGAATTCGGAAAAATTCCGGAATTTAGAAAAAATCGGAATTTTTCCGAAATCCGGAATTTTTCCGATTTTACTTTCCGGATTCCGGAAAGTAAAAATTCTGGAATTGGCCATCCCTAGCTAGTAGCTGTTAAAAGAGAAACACAATAATGAATATATAGGTATACTGTATTAGTTTCTTGTAGTTGGATATGACTTTATCATTTACGTAGACAATTGCTACTGCAGTTATTTACTGCTTTATAAGGAAGGTCTTATTTTCACACACAAAAAAGTCGCTGGTATGTCTCAAACATTATCGCGTTCCCACCTGCAGCTGCTCCAAAGCACTGCAAACTACTTTTTAACCAGGCGAAAGGCAGTGGAGGAAAAGAAATCTCAACTAATATTCTAATAACATTCGCTTATTGTCAACACACCTACAGTGAGCGCAGAAAGTGTTCGTACACCGTGCATACTTTATATTGAAAACAGCTAGCATAAGAACGGGAGGTGGAAAATATATATATAACCAGAATTAAGACTACACATTCATACATTTTATTTCTATATACAAGAGAAATGCCAAACAAACACAATCACTGTTTTGTTCAGAAGAAAAGAGAGAATTCCTTTTTTGTAAACGCAAAAAGTCACCGTACACTTATGCTTGAATTAATGCTTATAAAGTATATTACGTTATTTAATATTTTGTGGGATTACCCTGTGCGTTAATGATTGTCTGTAGTCTTCGTGGCATTGATTTCACCTGTAGTAGTTCGTAGTTCTGTAGCTTCGGGACTGATTATGTCCCATTCTTCTTGAATAGCTTTTCTTAGGCCTTCTTTAGTAGAGACAGGGCCGGCGCGAGAGAGGGTCGAGCCGTGCCACCGCCCAGAGCGGCAAGTCTAATGGGCGGCAAAATTTGAAAAAGAAAAGAATACTATCAAAATATAATGCTTCGTAATAGGCTCACATGGAAAAATAAGATTGTGTTAACCTGAGAATGTAATTGAACTTACTTCACTCACATTCAAGAAAATACTCTCTCAGGAAATTCAGAGCATTCCTCCTCGTTTTCAATTATCAAACTACTAGCCACAGGTATCTCGTTCAATATTTCCCTTGCAGCAGTGTAGATAGGATTTTGAGCTAGAGTGCATAAGATTATCACGGTGTCTTTTTATATTTTTTTTCTATTCAATAATGTTCTAACGCTCCGCTCCAAGTATGCAAAAGGTACACTCCCACTTGAGACAGGCCGTTCTAGCCTGTAGCATCTAGAGACATTTAGGTTCTAATAGCGAGTTTTTGACCAATTTACAAATTGTTCATTCCGAATATAGTAAATCGTACAGCGTATTATTTCTTGAGAAATGTTTCATTTTTTGTATAGCTAAAAAAAAGTTTGACTTTTTTTCTGCGTCAGTTCAACGTTAGGCCATACTAAAGGAACATATTAGTAGTCTCACTTTAAGGTTGGTTTAAAGGGACAAGTTTTGCCGATAGATGACACTACAGTCTTCGTATCTTTCGCATGTATTTTTTACCTTTCACGAAAATTTACAATGTCTCTTACAAATTTCAACCTAGAGACTTCAAATTTTTAGAGAAGGAACTTCATAACCTATTAAAGAGAACAATCCGTGCCGATTTCTTATTTAGAATTTTCATTGTTGAAATGACTTGATTGTTGAAATTGATACCTAAACCTTTAACAATAGAACTGTTTCAACTGTGAAGAAAATTCTAAATAAAAAATCGGCACGGATTGTTTCCTTTAATAGGTTATGAAGTTTCTTCTCTAAAAATTTGAAGTCTCTAGATTGAAATCTGTAAGAGAAATGGTAAATTTTCGTGAAAGGTAAAAAATACATGGGAGAGATACGAAGACTGTAGCGACATCTATCGGCAGAACTTATCCCTTTACACTAACCTTAAAATCATTATCCACCACAAGGTGGGAGAGCCGAATTGATGCTGTGACTCAGTTATCAAATATAGGAAGTTTATGATGCCTTACTTCAAATAAGTAATGACAATAGAACCGAAAGAATGGTCGTCCACGATGCTCTGTGTATAGCAAACCAGCTGAGTTACTTTTCTTTCCTTTACTCACTCGTTGTCTGATATGACTTTAGAGCATTGATTCTCATATGTTGGATGCAGTAGGATTTCTTGAAAATATATCTGGGTACTTTGAGAGGAGCAGAAATTATGCAAAGTTTAAATCTTACTTAGTTGATACGATGGACTTGGCATCAGCATTAGATACGGGTGATCCACTGATACGTAATACAGTGCAAGCTCGAAGTCGAAAGAAGAGACAGTTTCAGTACGAGGCAGAGGATGAAGCTACTGAAAACATCCACAAACAAGATACAAGATCGATTTTTATTACAAAGTTCTAGAAGTGATTGTGTTAGCTTTTAAGAGAAAGATTTGAGCAACTTAAACATCACAGCGAGTATTTCAATTTTCTTTGCGATATAAGTAATCGTAAAGATATAGCCTACCACCTGAACTTTTTGTCTGAAAAGTGTACTAAACTTACCACCATTTTAACACACGAAGAATTGAAAGATATTAACACCAATGATTTGAAAGACAAACTGAAAGTGTTATCCACTATAATTAAGCCTGTGAAAGTTCAAAAAAAAAAAAAAAAAAAAAAAAAAATTAAGGAACATGACTTTGCTCCCAATGTTAGTATTGTACGTAGAATTTTGTTAATCTTGCCTGTAACAGTGGCAAGTGGAGAAAGAAGTTTTTGGAAACTTAAGTTTATTAGAAACTATCTACACTCTTCTATGTCTGAAACACGCTTGAGTGGTCTAGCGACGATATCAATAGAACACAAATTGGCTAAAACATTGGACTACGCGATGTGATAAAGGAATTTGCTCATATCAAAGCAAGAAAAGTTTCTTTCAATTAAGATATGTTAAATTTATGTATGTCTATTGTGTTTTAGTACGGTACATTATAAGGCTTAAGCTAATCACTTACATTTACCATAATATCTGACTTACTGTATTATCTTCTTGCTCCATACTCTGTTGAAAACCCCTTTTGATATAAAATAAGCCTAAAAATTAAAATTCTTAGTCATGATTAAAGTATATTTTTAAAATTTTATTTTCTGTATGCGCTGCTCTATATTATAGATATACAGCGAAATCGAGCATACTGAATATTGTGTCAGTATAGAATCGTTTAAATATTACGTGAGCATTCCACAAAGGTAGTTTTTTTTTTTTTTTTGTTTACTTTTCCATTTTATACATGTTTTTAAATGACACTTGAACGTTATCTGTCAAAATAAGGTTTGCGGATTAAAGGGGCGGCATGTGAAAGCACCGCCCAAGGCGGCAAAATTGCTAGCGCCGGCCCTGAGTAGAGAAGCTGTGCCTTCTGATTGTTGTCTTCAGAACAGACCATAGATGTTCTATGGGGTTCATGTCTGGGGATTGGGGAGGTGTGCGAAGTTGTTTCAAGGTATTATAGAGTAGCCACAATCGAGTATTTTCCGCTGTATGTTTGGAGTCGTTGTCTTGCTGAACAATAAATTGTTTTCAAGAACCATCTTCTGCCCACTAGTATGGAGATTTTCCTTTAATATGTTAATATACACTTTGTGGATCATCACTCCATCGATAAGGTGGAGACGACCCACTCCTGAGGCACTGATACAACCCCAGACGAGCACGGACCCTCCTCCATGTCTTACTTTAGGGACGAGATTTTGAGGATTCATCTCTGTATTCACCTTGCGCCATACAATATGGCTCCCATTGGACTCGATAAAGTTAATTTACTTTCGTCCGAAAATATGACCCTATTCCAGAAAGAAGCCTGATCCCTTATCTTTATACTCTTTTTCAAACTTTAGTCTCTTTATACGATTTGTCTTGTTCACCCAGAACATTTTTCTGGCTATCCGACCATGATACCCTGCAAATATTCCGCACTGTACTGGCTGATACTTTAACACCGCGTGTTTCCAGATCCGTTGCCAATTGCACAGCACTATTTTTTGGAACCTTTTTTCTTTCCCTAATAATGTAACGTTTATCTTGTTCACTCAACACTCTTGGTCTTCCAGTTCTTTTTTTTTTTTTTTCGCACAGTGATAGAAACATTATACATCGCAATTATTGTTTGTACTGTTGAACGAAGCCTGTCTGCAAAGTTTGCTATCTTTCTCAAAGACTTACCCTTCTTATGCAATTTAATAATTACTTTTCTTGTCTCCTCATTTGTTTCTGTTCGGTTGCTTCCCACTTTGACAGCCCACCGTGCAGTTTTTTCACTCCTATTCACAACTCAACTCATTCTGTTACTCGTCATGCTATACAGAAGTTTATACTCAGGTGAATACTAGTGAACCCCAGTTGTGGTATCTTTGTTTCATATTCGTACGTCAGGTGTACGATCACTTTTTGCGTCTACTCTATACACTTTCTACGGAATTTATTTACTTTCTGACCATTAAACTTGTCTTTGTGGTTCTTTATTGATATATTCATAAAGCTTAGTTTTAATTATTCATATTGTGTGTGTTATTACACTTCTTAAATTTTCTGTTTCTTTTTCGCAGGCATTCTCGTTTCAATAGCATAGGTGTACGAACACTTTCTGCGCTCACTGTATGTACAGTAAATACAAATTTATAATTTTTGACTTTACGAAGTGTACAATGTAATTGTTCAATAATTAACATAAGCAGGCATTCATTAATTTATATTAATATAATAATTAATAAAACTAATAAGCGGGTGATTGATGACTCAGTGGTAGAGTTTTCATCTATGGTATTCTAACCCAGGACATGTGGGTTTTCGATGGCTAATTTTGTGTTCGAAAATTTTCCCGGTGGAAGGCCTACCTTTCTTATATTTGTTCCATCATCACTCATTAATGAATTTAGTTTATCAAAACTTTATAGCCATATATTCATTCTGTCCGTCAGTGAAACAAACAGTCTCAAGAACTATCTGATGGATTACCAATCAATTTTGGCCATGATGTACAGAGTCAATAGTTAAGAATCGAGTTCCCTGATGAATGTAATATTCAAACCGGAAGCGGTACAAATAAACCATTTCCGGTTTTAACGTTAATCATTATATAGTAAATATGGTAACAGATAGCGAGAAGCGGTTTCCAGTAATCGTCATATATATAACATTCATGTAGATAGAATGTTACCCAATTTGTGCATCTGCTGAAAATAATGAGCTTAGGTATTTAGAGAGCATTTTCCGCTTTAGAAAATGTGTGCTTGGTAAAGAATGTAGAGAATTAGCTGAATCAGGCATGTAGCTAGAATATGGTAATAGGAAGGGGGGGGGTCTGTCACGAAATACTGTGGTTATTTACCAGGGGCTCAATCATTCTAAACTATTTTATTGGCAACATATATTGGTTCGTTTAGCCAAGATTTCTAATGGAGGATGATATGAAATACTGTGGTTACACACCAGAGGCTCGATCAATCTAAATATTTTACTGACAACATATCCATATTGATTGGTTAGGACAATAAAATGAGGATATATTAGTAAGTATTTTAACAAGAAGCTATGAAGAAATCTCGAGTAAAAGAATATAAAAAAGTATTGAAAAATATATAGTCTTCCAAGGTCATTCGAACGGTGTCGAGAATTTTGCGTCTGGGAAATTTGCGCCTTACCTCAAGAACAAGGAAAATTGCGCCTGCGATGTACCAAATTTCACAATATTAAATCCCCACGTTAAGCGGGTTTGCATATCCAGGCTCCTAACTATGAAAACATTTACGCTCAGTCCAACCTCAATCATTTCACGAATTCAAACTGTTTTACGTATGTTATTAGGACATAATATCGATTGTGATTTATTCTAAAAACACTTTTATACATTGCAAGAGCTGTAATGTCCAAATATTTACTGAGAACTCGTAGTCGTATCGGAATAAACAAAAGCGAGTATGGAACAGTAAACTGCTATAACAAAAGGCAAAAGAAGATGTGCAAAGGCATACAAAATAGTCGAGTGGTTTGGGTCGATAAACTATCAACCACATGTTTGTGAGTTCAAACCCGGTAGCAAGTTGTTTCTCTTTTAAGTGTCTTCCTATTTTCATCCGGAGGCTGAAAATATTTCTTTGAGTAACTCATTGAAAACTTCTTTTGTTTCAAATTCGATTAGAACGGAACATTATATGAATTGCGAATCTTAAATCCATAGCAAAATAAAAAAAAAATGAAGTATACTCACTACTCTATTATCCTCTGATTTGTAACGAAAAACTATTTATAAACAGTGGTGACTTCAGAAAATTATCTTCCGGGGGAATTTCAATATGCGGGTGGAGGGCAAACATTGGTAGTCCACATTGAGCACGATCGAATATATGGTCCTGAAGGCGGAAATTTCTTAGCTCGAGAGGGGTCTCAAATTCTCCCTCAGATCACGTTCTGAAAGCATCATTGCTTAAAAGCTTTTCGTAACAAATATAATAATACACTTGTTTCTCGTTCTACATTTAGAATTGCTAAAATCATAACTTATAGAGGATTATAATAAAAGCATAAAAATTACAATACCAATCATGTATAAATTATCCTGTAAGTTACCAACTTTGGGTCAGATTAAAACTCAAATATTTGTTTTCGGATTGCACTTAGAAGTAAGTCCTCTCTATATAATCCTGATTGGAAAGCCATGTTTAACACTAATTAATTAATCAATATTTATACGAATATCTTTTTTTATTTTACTATTTTACTATTCAATATTATATGCACTTCATTTCCAAAATCAAAATCTCGAAAATGTATATTGCACGAGTGCAGACTCGCAAATAAATGATTATTTATCATATATATTGGTCTCTACTCGAAATTCTATTTAATCGAATCCAACAAGAACACAGACAGAAACATCGAGAACAGGTGAAAAAAAAGAGAGAAAAAAGCTTTGTACCCGGCGGGGACTCGAAGTAAGTTCGAATAGTGCTTTACAAGCCGAACGTCTTAGACCACTCGGCTATGGTAACAACTAGTGATTGTAGCAAAGGCTTCAGGTAGTAGTTCTTATTACAGAATAACATTTTCTATTGCCTAAAATTTAAACCTAATTTACTTTGATATAATATATCTATTAATTTGTTTCATGAACACGTTTTCGTTACTTTGATGAATGATGTATGTTGTTGATATAGATTCTATTACACGTTCTTTCGTAAATATTATAGAAAGTATCAGGGTTATTTATGATCTTTCATGGAAATTGACTGGCGCATGCGCAGTACACAGACAGTTCAATTGGAAGGCGAGGAAGGAAACGCTAACACACTGTTAGAATGTTTCCCTCGCAAGCAGTAGTTCCCAACCGAGGGACGGCGGGACGCACTTCGTCCTCCTGGGGTGGCGTGAAGGGTTTACGAAGTCCCTTCGTTGTCTTATATTTTTTGAATGATTATACACAATATCCAGTCACATCTTCTATACATTTGGAAGTGATAAATCGTAGAATAAATAAACCGTCCTCCACACACAGTGATTGTTGCTTTTCCAAGATTATAAACTGAAACACTTTTTATTTCAATAGAATATAAAAGTTTCAATGGGAGGGGTTACAACCCCCTGGGTCTTCGATATGTCACCGCCTAAACTGTAACTTTCAAGTTAGAATCGAAAAATGGAGACAAGTGACCTACTAAATATATTTTTAGTTCATTATACATTTCCATAAATAAAATATCCACAAATACAATGACATAAATGCTAAGTAATTATTAAAAATCTTTGTATTTTCATTTTCCCTCTTTCTTCTCAATTGAGCTTGAAAATTGTAAAAATGGGAGGTTAAGAACTTCAAATATTACGTATATATTTTTTAGCGTATTACGGAATTATATTTAATAGAATCCGGCAGGATCACAAACAGAAACGTCAAGAAGAGGTAAAATCAAATTGTACTGTGGTGGGATTCGAACTACTCTTGAATGGTACCTCACAATCTCTAGCCGAATGCCTTAGTACACTCGGCTAATGTGACAAGTTGAAAATACAGTAAGCGTGTTTCATGTTCAATCTTCTGTTACAGTATGAAATTTATTTTGTATTCTCTGAAGTTTAAGCCTATTTTGGCCTGATGTAATAGTCTATTGAAATTGTTTTATGTTTACGGTATTCTTTACTTTGACGAATGATGTTGTTAATATAGGTTCTATTACGTATTCGTTCATAAATATTACAGCAATTGCCAGGATTATTTATGATCTTTCATGAAAATTGACTGTTGCATGCGCAGTAGAAACAGAAAGATGCACTTTACCGACATTTGTCATACACGCCAGAACGCAAATTTCTAACAGGTTCTCAAAATGCCTCGTTCTAAAGATTGTGGAGAACTGTCTGTTGCTCTGAGAGGAGAAATCATAGGCCGAGCAAAAATGGGACAAACTGTGCTTCAGATTGCTAGAGATCTGGGATGTGACAAGAAAACGGTCAAGAAATGGGTTCAGCGACATGAAGAAGGTGGTGAATGGTTCAGGTCTCGGTCAAGAAGTGGAAGGCCAAAAGTGGCAACTGCAGCTCAAGATCAAGCTTTAGTTACAGAAGTAATCAACAGACCTCTACGCCACACGTCAATCCTCTTGGACAAAGCCAGAGAATATAATTGTTCTCACGAAACAATAAGAAGATGATTATTGGGGGCTGGTCTACACTGTTCAAGACCCGCTAGGAAAACTCTTCTGACTGAAACTCACAAGGCCAGACGAATGGAATGGGCACAGAATAACATAACCCAACCTGAGTCATCTGGACCGACGAGAAGGTTTCCAAGTCTAACCAAAAAGGCAAAGTTATATTGTATAGACCGCGCGGAACCAGGTATGCTGAACAAAATATTATCAGAACTTCTTGTTCAGGACGAATATCAGCACACTTTTGGGGATACATGACGGCTGCAGGTCCTGGAGATTTGGTTGCGGTGCCTGAGAGAATGAACAGCAGTGTTTACATTAATATCCTCGAAAATACGTTGTTACCGTCCTTAGAAAGAAACTTCCCCGAACAGGAAGAATATATATTTATGCATGATAACAGTGCTGTTCACACTTCCCGGCAAACACGAGAGTGGCTAAGTGAACATCCAGAGTTAATTTGTATTGAGTGGCCCCCTCTATCCCCAGATTTGAACCCAATTGAACATCTGTGGGCCTACATGGTGCAAGAATGGGAAGAGAGACGTGAAGACAGAGACCAAACGTTTCTTCAAAATCATGTTATGGAACTGTGGCAACATTTTCGTGACACACCGTCGTATTGCTCGAGACTTGTATCTAGTATCCCCTCCAGACTTCAAGAAGTTACTGACTCTGGAGGTGACTACACGAAGTACTAGTGTGTTATTTTTTGTGTAAATATTTATTTAAGTTTCATTTATTTATTATATTTTTTCAAGAGCAATACTTTCGTTCTTCATTCTTTTCCTTTGCTTCTTTACTTATTAGTTCGTTAAAACGTAAAGGAAGAGTAGTATATCTTCAAAAAGTATTTGTGAATTTACTTTGAACGTTTCTAAGAATACATTTACTTTTTTTTCTTACTCTATATCATGCAAAATATTACTTTCATTTCAGTTAATTAATAACTTTATTTCACATCTCGGATAAAAGTATTATTGTCTTTTTAACGATATTTTCCCTTTTGATTGTGTAATTTCTAGTTTCATTGAATTATCTCAATTCGAATGAATAAATCACATTTTGTTTATTGTCCCCTCCTTAGCAAAGTTCGAATTCGAGAACAATGTGGTGTAATATACGTTCTTTATTCTTCATATTGTGCAGTAATGCCAATATTAATTATTTTTCATGAGTCCAGTTGATTAGTGAGAACTTGGACAAACATTAACCTGGTGATTCTTTACGCAATGACAAGCGTAAAATACATTTTAGCTGTTCTTTATACTTCACAACGATGAAACATTCTAACAGTGTGTTAGCGTTTCCTTCCTCGTCTTCCAATTGAACTGTCTGTGTACTGCGCATGCGCCAGTCAATTTCCATGAAAGATCATAAATAACCCTGATACTTTCTATAATATTTACGAAAGAACGTGTGATAGAATCTATATCAACAACATACATCATTCATCAAAGTAACGAAAACGTGTTCATGTAACAAATTAATAGATATATTATATCAAAGTAAATTAGGTTTAAATTTTAGGCAATAGAAAATGTTATTCTGCAATAAGAACTACTACCCGAAGCCTTTCCTACAATCACTAGTTGTTACCATAGCCGAGTGGTCTAAGGCGTTCGGCTTGTAAAGCACCATTCGAACTTACTTCGAGTCCCCGCTGGGTACAACGCTTTTTTTCTCTCTCTTTTTTCACCTTTTCTCGATGTTTCTGTCTGTGTTCTTGTTGGATTCGATTAAATAGAATTTCGAGTAGAGACCAATATATATGATAAATAATCATTTATTTGCAAGTCTGCACTCGTGCAATATACATTTTCGAGATTTTGATTTTGGAAATGAAGTGCATATAATATTGAATAGTAAAAATAGTAAAATAAAAAAAATCGTATAAATATTGATTAATTAATTAGTGTTAAACATGGCTTTCCAATCAGGATTATATAGAGAAGACTTACTTTTAAGTGCAATCCGAAAACAAATATTTGAGTTTTAATCTGACCCAAAGTTGGTAACTTACAGGATAATTTATACATGATTGGTATTGTAATTTTTATGCTTTTATTATAATCCTCTATAAGTTATGATTTTAGCAATTCTAAATGTAGAACGAGAAACAAGTGTATTATTATATTTGTTACGAAAAGCTTTTAAGCAATGATGCTTTCAGGATGTGATCTGAGGGAGAATTTGAGACCCCTCTCAAACTAAGAAATTTCCGCCTTCAGGACCATATATTCGATCGTGCTCAATGTGGACTACCAATGTTTGCCCTCCACCCGCATATTGAAATTCCCCCCGAGGATAATTTTCTGAGTCACCACTGTTTATAAATAGTTTTTCGTTACAAATCAGAGGATAATAGAGTAGTGAGTATACTTCATTTTTTTTTATTTTGCTATGGATTTAAGATTCGCAATTCATATAATGTTCCGTTCTAATCGAATTTGAAACAAAAGAAGTTTTCAATGAGTTACTCAAAGAAATATTTTCAGCCTCCGGATGAAAATAGGAAGACACTTAAAAGAGAAACAACTTGTTACCGGGTTTGAACTCACAAACATGTGGTTGATAGTTTATCGACCCAAACCACTCGACTATTTTGTATGCCTTTGCACATCTTCTTTTGCCTTTTGTTATAGCAGTTTACTGTTCCATACTCGCTTTTGTTTATTCCGATACGACTACGAGTTCTCAGTAAATATTTGGACGTTACAGCTCTTGCAATGTATAAAAGTGTTTTTAGAATAAATCACAATCGATATTATGTCCTAATAACATACGTAAAACAGTTTGAATTCGTGAAATGATTGAGGTTGGACTGAGCGTAAATGTTTTCATAGTTAGGAGCCTGGATATGCAAACCCGCTTAACGTGGGGATTTAATATTGTGAAATTTGGTACCTCCACCGGGAAGTTTGAGCCCTGCGAAATAAAAGAACCTATTGGAGCTTACGCATTTGCTCGGAGGGGCTGACATTACAGCATAAACAATCCTCCCCCCACAACCATGCCATTTGTGATTTATTTTCATTGTGGCTATATAAGGGGAGAATAAACTTCAATATAAGCCAAAAGAACACAACGGATCAACGCAATCACTGCTTCTTCCAGAGATGATTTTGGGGGAACACTGGCCTCCCCAGAGCTCTCAGAGTGCCCCCTCGGAGGAGACCAAAATAATACGTCTATAATATAATAATAAATAGAATAGTACCAGCAGTGACCCCCCTCCGGAATACTAAGTGTGTCCCCCGGAACATTTTTTTTTCTGAAAGAACGACTGAACGCAATTGTGTGTTTGAAGTGTAATTCCAGCAAGTAAACACACTGTACATAGTTTTCTTGATAATATTACTGAACTGATTTTACATTCACTGTACATTTTCTTTTCTATATTTTGTGTCCTGAAAAGCCAAACAACTCGCAAGGATTGTGAACAGAGATATTTGGGTAGAGCCAAACAGCCTTTTGTAGATTAAATTATACTCTTTGATTTATATTAATAAATAATTATATATCAGTCATTTATACTTTTATTGTAAATTTTGTAGTATACGGTAATGAAAAATTGTATTTGTATGGATTGCCCTGTAGTGAACTAAAATTGTATTTTTTTCATTTGTTCGGAATATTATAACGGATGGAGTAACTCACTGAGACGATGAGAGGCAAGCCTAGTTCAAGTGTGAGTGGAAGTTACTTTACACAATACAAAAATAAGTTGAATTGTAGTAACATCCCAGTGCAAATATATAGCCGGCGCATTTTCCCCTCTTTTTGGGGTAGGGCGCAAACATCCCAGTGCAAATATATTGCGAGCGCATTTTTTCCTATTTTTGTGGTAGGGCGCAAATTTCCTGGGCCCAAAATTCTCTCATTCAAGGAAAATATAATGTCCGTGAATTTGACAAGCCACTTATGTCAGACTCCAATTTCGACTTTAAACGTCACTAGTGCTACGTTAGTGTTCGATAGTGACGCAAATCGTTAGTACTCCACAGATAACGTGTGCTTTTTAAAAATAATGGATATAGGTCTTCTAACTGCATGCCAACACGCCCACTTCTAAGAATCATCTCAAAAATGAGGTTAACCGTTAGAGCAAGTAAGTGCTCATTAGTGCCATTAACATTAATGCCTCCATCGTACGGACCTTTGAGTAATGATAATACCACGCTCTTTGCTAGTCTCAATGCGTCCCTATATTCTCGCGAACATTCTGACGTGCCCAAGTTAGTTACTTTTTTTTTTTTTTTTTTGCAACTATTGTTTATCTGTTATTGTTTATTGTTTATTGCTAGTCTGCAGAGTAGTCCTTACATTAATATGCCATTGTCCCTGATAATCATTGCGTATTTACAAGCAGTTTGTTATTACTGTTAGAAGATATCAAAAAACAACAGATAAAATCTACTACTTAACGGTTCACATTTTTCTTTTACAGTACATAAACGATTAATAATAATAATAATAATAATAATAATAATAATAATAATAATAATAATAATAATAATAATAATAATAATAATAATAATAATAATAATAATAATAAGACTATTCCAGCATAAAAGTTATCAATTGCATCACACTGGCAACAAGCGACGCATATTTTAACTTCATAAAAATTAGTTTCTCACGATTTTCTGGAAAACTACGTATGATAACATCTTCATTATGTCAAGTTGTTTATCTCAGTGTGATATATGACTTACCTCTGGACAATATCAAAGTAAAACAAAAATTAAATATTAGAAGTACATCGTACTTTTGGACTACATCTCATTAACCATGGGAAGATTGAGTAGTGTATACTTTAGGATGTAAGTTTCAACTTAACTTGCATCATACATTCTTAGGATTACAAAAAGGAAATTTGTTCGTTTGCGTTTGAACAAAATTCTTAGGATTACAAAAAGAAAAAATAATTTTTCCGAATTCCGGAATTTTTCCGAAATCCGGAATTTTTCCGAATTCCGGAATTTTCCGATTTTACTTTCCGGATTCCGGAAAGTAAAAATTCCGGAATTGGCCATCCCTAATATATATATATATATATATATATATATATATATATATATATATAGAGAGAGAGAGAGAGAGAGAGAGAAAACCGGTTATTAAAAATTAGAATAGCTCCACTGAGTATTACTGCTTCAAATAAACAAGTAAAAAAGAACTTATTTTGCATTAACTGTTCATCATTCAAACACAAACTCAAGTTATCCACTTCACTCATAAGAACTATTAAAACGCTACTATGAAACTTAATCTTGCAGAATAGCGCACAGTACATTGTACTATTACGAGCACAAGTCTACGTTCTGCACACGTGAAGAACAGTGGCGCAAATCTGTCTTCAATATTGGGGGGGGGGGACGGGTAAGACTTTTTTTTAGCGATGTTCAAAATATTTATGAAGTATAAAAGTAGTGCTGTGGAGGATCAGGGGAGCAGAGTTGTCTTCAATATTGGGAGGCGGGAAAATTTAAGGCTTATTCTGGGGGACATCAATTTCATCTCATTTTCTTTTGTGTCAATCGGACACAAATCATCACATTTCTCATCAAAAAAACACATTTCAAATCGGATTATTAGGGGGAACAGTCCCCTTCAGTTCCGAGATTGGAGGGGACATGTCCCCCTCATCCCCCTCAGGATTTGCGCCAGTGGTGAAGAATAAAGTTTAATGAATATTACAGAAATTTCCCTTTAGAAGCGAAATTGTCAAGCACGATGAAACACTTCTTCCCTTATTTCTAATGAAAGGTTTAAATAGCGATTCCAAAGAAACGGAAATTTTAATATTATAAAAATAGCCGATCTTCTCTGTTTAGACAATGAAGCCATATACAGGGTGTTTCAAAACAACACCTACAACGTTTGGGAAGTAATTTTTGACACCAAGATGAGAAAAAGTATACACCACCTTGGGTGCACAAATGCTTCCTTTCGGAGTTACAGGCTGCCGAAAACATGAAAAAATGAACTTTAAAGGTCCATAGCTCCAAAACTATAGGACCTACTGTAGTTAAATCAAGATTTCACTTAGAAACTAGTACGTGCCCTATCCAAATATTCAAGTTTCAGAATCCTGTAGTACTTCCACAACGATTTTTATGGAGGTAGTTGGAGAAATTCAAAATATATGTCCGTAGCCAAACTCCCTCTTTAAAAATTGCTTCGTGAGTACCTTAGGATTCTGAAACATGTATTTTTGGATAACGCACATATTTGTTTCTAAGTGAAGTCTCGATCTACTACGGTAGGTCGCATAGTTTTGGAACTATGGACCTTTAAATTTCATTTTTCATTTTTTGCAGCCTATATAACTCCGAAAGGAAGCATTTGAACACTTCCAAACATTGTCGGTGATATTTTTGTATTTCCTGTATTTCCACATTGTTCTCTTCAGTGTTACCAAAAAAAGAAAGAGTTGTCTGAAAATATCGCTAAATGGGAGATGAGAAATGACTCCAATTTTGAGTAAAAGGCCAGTAAAAAAATATTCATGAAATTCCGTAGTTTTTACTCTTTCTTTAGTATATATATATATATATATATATATATATATATATATATATATATATATATATATATATATATAGATAGATAGATAGATAGATAGATAGATAGATCCAAGGGCTATAGCCCCATCCCCTTGACGCTCAGGTATGCACTGGATAAAATGGGCTTCAATCTTACTTTACACTGGATAAAGTGGTAAACTATGGTTTAGCCCCTCCCTTGATTATATTCTGATCCGCCAGTATATATATCCGCCAGTATACTGATCACACACACTTGTGTGTGTGTGTGTGTGTGTGTGTGTGATCAGTTCGAATCATAGTCCTATCTATGCTACGGAAACGTATAACGAAAAGCGTACTTGAATAAATCTTATATAACTAACAGTGATATGTTATTTATATTTCAGTAGTTTAACAATAATTTCGTTTTTGGTACAAAGAATATTTTTACGTTATCATCAATTTCACTTCAACGAAATCAAAATTAAGTTTAGAGAAACGCATAGAGCAACTTGGGTAAAGATGCCCCACTTTTTCATTATTACCCATTTTCCACTCCTGCAATTGAGATGAGGTTGTTGAATTTATGATCAATTAGAAGACTGCTGTCTTGTTTGTAATATCTCTAAAGACAATTTTATTTCAGTAAATTTAAGAACTTAAAATACACAATTTACAAAACCTTCAAAAACCTTCGGTACGCATGTTGAGGAAAGATGCCCCAGTTTCACAATTTTTCAAAATGTGTTAATAAACATCATAGAAACAGGCAATTATGCTTTTGTATCACTATTATTACTAACTTTTAATTTCTACTAACTATAATTAGCAACAAAATGACAAATATTCTCCATGTAGCCTATATTTTCAAAATTCGTTTGTAAACAATGGATAAAAATAAAAGAGAAAAAATTGAGAACTTTACATATTATTAACATTTGTTTATTTGTTTCAAATTTGAATTCTTGCGACCACAATTAATGTAATGACATGCAGTGAATCTACAGTTTAACCCTTTCACTGTGGAAGGCGACGGAAAAAAAATTTCCCTAACCTGCGAATGTCGATTATAGTCGACGTGTTAAAATTTGTCTGTATCTTGGGTTTGTCAATTGTAGTCGCCAAAGGTTTTCTGTGTGATTTCTATTGTTTATCGAAAACAATAGAACACAAACAAAAATGAACGGTACAACTTTGGCGACTACTCTCGACAAAGCCAAGATACGGACAAACAAATTTTAACACGTCGACTATAGTCGACATTCGCATGTTAAGGAAATTTGGTTCTGTCGACAAAAGTCGACTTCCTCTGTGAAAGGCTTAAGTCCAAAGTTTGGACTTAGTCCAAACCACCGTAATCATTCAAATTTTCCAAGGCGTTGACACCGGAAATTGAACCCAGGACTTCGTGTACTAGCCACTAGAGCAGAGGAGAGGACGGCTTTCTTTTAAAATGCAAAAACCTGCTCTCTGAAAAAGTGATACCTCTCCTTATAACAATTTGCTAGCTACAACACTGGTACACCTATAATGATATCTGATGGGTTAGCAGAAATGCTCTTCATTTTACAATGAAGGTATAATTGATTCACTCAGAGATTTACATTTTCAAAATAATTCAACCAGATAAAGGTAGTTGTAACAAATCAAGTGTGTCACAGGACCCCTTCTTCAAGGATACTTTTTTTTAATATTTTGAACAACCCTCATATTTAGCTCACACAAATGGCCTAAAACTCAATCCATGCACATTCTTTTGATTCAGCTTGCTAGGCAACTAGTGTCATATACATTATGTGAAATTCATTCAACCCAATATTGATCATGTAAGGAGCGAAAAGAAAAAAAAGTTTATAAATAGAATATTAACATCATTGAAAGAAACAACTCGTAAGGTTGCCAGACATCCCGGTTTCCCGGGACAGTACCAGTTTTCAATGAAAGAATTAACTGTCCCGAAAAAGACTTTCGGGACGTTTGTTTGTCCCGGTTTTCGTTCTTCAGATTGAAATATCAACCTGAAAGAACTAGTACGGTATGTCTTACCTAAAAACGGAAGGTTTTCGGAAGATTTGAGCAGCTAATTAATTTTACTAAACAAACAACAAGTAGTTTGAAAATCACAGCAACTTTTATGACCTATGGGTCGTTTAGCTTACAGAGGGGGAAGGGATGGATTTAAAAAATATTCAAAGGGGGACATATGTTATGGCAATAATTTCTTGAGTATCACTTCCAACGGATAATATATATATATATATTCGATGACAGGCTTTAACTATTAGTTATTCTATACGTCAATTGGCAACGCAGAACTACTTCATTGTTGGAATTTTAACACTACAATGCATGATTATTTATGTTCTGTGAAAAAATAGTTTTGCGAAAGGAAACAAAAATGAGTAACGGAAGTACCGGTACGCTTAGTAGTGCTATCTATGCGGAAACTGTGGTATTACAACTATCTTCGAACGTTCCCAATCTGGTCAAAGTGACCAGAACTTTTACTTTCAAAAACGGGACTCATACGAATCGGCGGGGGAGGGCTTATATATCTGATTTCCACATTGCATTTTGGGACTCAGCAGTGTTTTCAATTTACAAAATATACAAGTAAGAATGATAACACACCATTTCTAACTTAAGTACAACCCAAATACTTTTAACTACTTGAACACTCAGAATTCCAACTCAATTCCCACTTGAAGCACAGACCACTCAATCCCCATTTGAACATGCAGAAGTTCCAGACACAGCTGAACCTTCCCAATGAGTACTGGTACGGAAGAGTATAGAATTTGCATTGACCATTTATATTTTGAATAATAATTACTTGACACCTGGGTCATTTCTGCTTAAAAACGGGACATTTAGGCGTCCCGTTTGAAAATCAGATAAAAACGGGACAACAGTTGGAAAAAAGGGACTGTCCCGGCTAAAACGGGACATCTGGTCACCTTGAATCTGGTTCAACATGCATTAGAAACTACACACCGTTATATAGGAAAAAATAGATTATTTACTACTATGTCCCATATCTTTCCCACTATGCATTGTAAACAGTGGCGGCGATTGGACATTAAAAGTGTGTGTGTGGGGGGGGGGATCAAGACATGATTATTTGTGTATCAATGTTAGTTTCCCTGGTGGTTTCTAACACTTTGACGAAAGGTTGTATAACTAATAGGATACTATCTTTTTCAGTTATAATACCGTATATCATCTGATGAATCCAATATGTTCTGATAGTTGGAGATACTGTCATACATTTATTATTTTTTATAAATAAACGTTGCTTTGCTCAGCGATTTATTATTTTAGTGTAAACGTATATCGTCTTTCATATTTTATTAAGTAAATTGACAAGAGCATCGGAGGTAGGTACTAAAGCCCTTTGTACTCCTAAACAACGAACGTGTAAGAAGAGATTTGCTTCCTTGCTCATCAACATCTTAACATTCTCTTTGGAAAATTGTGTGATCAGATTATTTAATAAATTTGCAAAACAAATAAATAGAAAGGATAATATTAATAATGAGGCTTGTTTTGCAGAAGTTACATTGAAACTGGGGATTAATGAACAACTTATATTTTTAATTTCACACATGCTATCTTCGACTGAGATTCAACACCACATATCTCCAACTTTGGCGAATTTGAATTTTTGATACCATTAGAATCAGTATAGGATGGCGCATAATCTAATTAAGTAGTAGGCCTACACCCCTATAACGACAAACGGCTCTGTTATTCCCTCAAAGTAATACCGCTCATAAAGAGGTTAAAGCTAGTTTTTACATAGTTTTTTGTCTCTCCTGTAAAATTGGTGAAATGTTACTTACGCGGTATTGAATCTCAGACGACGATGTTACGACATTTAGAGCAGGGGTGCCCGCAAGGGGAGTCTATGACACAAACTGCGTCATTGAAATATTTGGGGGGGTTAAAAATCTATATAAATATGTTTGAAGGGGGTGTAAAAATTAATCGAAAAGAATATTTTATTTTCATGGAAGAACAGCTACGGATAACACAATTCATATTTTTTTTCTTCTGTCCTTTATACCACGATACTGACCATTTTGGTTAATGGTTGAAACGGTTTTAAGGTTTTCGGTTGCTTTCCTTAGCTGAAAATCATCTTGTCTACGCCACTTCAATCTGCACTTTTTCTGAACTTTATTATATTAGGGGATATTTACGATTTTTTTAAAAATTAGCTGATAGTTTTAATTTCAATGTCGAAAGCCCTGTAATTAAGTTACTAATAATCCAACTTTAGCTTGAAGTTCACGTGTGTTTTGTCCAGAGTTTGGAATATGGAAAGTGTATTTAGATAGCAGATCCTTGACCGTCATTACTCATGTCCATGTTTAACCAGAGTCATCAATCCTCTTTGATTAAAGTGTTGGTTTGATTTATATTTTATATGCGTTAAAATTCGTTGCATCAGACCAGATTGATATTTGAATTAATCGGTTAGTAGAACAGTGAAAATTATGGATAGTAGAACAGACGATTTGACAAGACAAAGTGTTTGTATATACATAACATTTAAATTTCAATTGTCATAATTATACGATCAGGCTGGGAGGGGGTAAGTCAGAGAGTTGGGGGGAAGGGTACGTCATGAACATAAGGGGGCACCACTGATTTAGAGATATACTTTTGCAGCTTCCCGAAACATGTTCGTTGCCATTTAAGTGCAGTTTTCACTTTCTTGGAACACATCAATACACAATACTTAGAATCACTCCACATTCCAGTTATACAAAATAATCCTAAAACTTAGAATTATACCGAATTCACTATGCACACTGGTACATCCCTAAACACACCACTTCATTCGTATATGTCACTGCAAAACAATGGAAAAGATAGAAGTTTTTTTCTTATTACACTCTTTTTAATCAATATTCCTTACTATTAGAAAGAAGAAAAGACAATTTAGAAACTGTCGATATTTGTGCAATTAAAGAATAACTTGTGAAAGGCTTCTTTTTTTCTTTGCGAAATGTTCTCTCAATTAGTTTCAAAACTGCTGACTAACATATCGAGCCCTTGTAAGAAGAAATGAAAGTACTCTGGAATTGTTGCGCTCCAATGGGTTAATTTTTGAACCATTTTCCGTGGCAATTAAAATGCAATTCCTGTAGCTCTCTTAATTCCACGGAAAGACAACCAAGACGTACTCATGCAACCATAAATATTATATGGCATCATTTTTTTTTTCTGTGAACGAGTAATACATACAAAAAATTTACATTTCCAAATGAAACTATATATATTAATGGATCAGTTCAAAAAAGTACCCTAATCGCCGCCCATGATTGTAGGGTTAATCAACAATGGAGGTACTGCTCCCAGTCGCTGCATAACTGCATTTAAACTGTTTATTTTTTCCTGTCTGCCGTCTTCTGACGAATAATTTACAATCAAGCTGTTTATCCAGTCCAGTGGGTGTAGAGTGAAATCATATTTTCAGTAATTTTCAGGTTAAAATTCCGTAACAACTTAGTCTGGCACAGAAGTGGCAGTTTAAACGCATAAAGTATGTTTCTTGTTTAATTTTGATACTGGATTTTTCTGCCGACCTTTTGGAAGAACAAGCATAAGTCTCAAAAAGATTTACTTTTTGTTTATCGTTTTCAATTTAGAGTAAATGTATTTTTTTCTTCCTAAATTTGTATTTCTTTTAGAACAGTGTTTCTGACTCAGGTGATGACGCAACAAAGAAAAACGCATACCTTGAATCAGAAATGGGAGAGTGTGTCGTAATTCGCGCAATATTTAGGATCTGTTAAACAGAACAAATTGGAGTTCGGAAAAAGGAACGCCGTCAGCTCTTCCTATGTTACCTTTTCACATTCTTTATACGTCCCTCGTGGGGATTCGTTTGTGTTAACTGTGTATAGAATGAAATGGAAAATTGTGATTAGTAACCTGGAAAAGAAAGGTAATGAATTAATTCTGACCAAATGAGTAGCTATCCTGACCTTATATATAGCGTGAGATTAGCGTCCCGGTTTTTCGTTTACTAAATCTGGCAACCCTACCCAACCAGGAAATCAAGCCACTATTCCAAATGGGAATTTCCCGTTTGCTTCTAAGTGAACAATTAATTACAGAGCAATTAGTGTTTCATATTCAAACCAAACATTGTTTAAAAATAATGAACGTACAAATCCTTGCAACACGTCATAAACTGGTTGTCCCAAACAGGAATTTTAAACCTTTAATGTTATAAAGTGGGGGAATCTTTACTTCGATTTCACTGGACCAACTTTCCCAATTTTGAAGCAAAGACGTCCCAGTCGATCACGTGACATACTCATGGACGTAGAAAACACAACAAAGCACATTAACGTTTGTAAAAGACTGAAGTTCTTAAGCAATTATGTTTTATTCATGTAGGGTAAGCAGTGACGAAGGATGATAGTTTCAAGAGGGTAGGCCCAATGTTCTTCTTCTTCTTCTTCTACTACTACTACTACTACTACTACTACTAATAATAATAATAATAATAATAATAATAATAATAATAATAATAATAATAATAAAATGAAACAGATTAGACATAAATATTTTACTACAAAAACACAAGAAAACAAATTCACATAAGTTTATCGTAATTCTAGTCCATCGACAGCACTTATTCAATCTTTATCTCAATTTTCATATTGAAATTCACGTATGTGACTCATAGCTTATCTTAATTCGCCGTAATCCAGTTTGTTTTAATTGGGCGTGATCGGGTGGGGAAGGTGGATTATCACATTATTTGCGCTTTGCAAGAAACATATGGGGCCTTATTCAGAGTCGTTCTGACACGCGATTAGTGCCATACTAAAGAGCTCCGCTAACATGTTTCCTGCAGTAGTCAGGCCTTTAGTATGCCGTAAATCATGCCTCAAAACTCCTCTGCATAAGGCCCATGTTGTTTAGTCTATGTCTGAAACAAATCCTGCTTGTAAAATTTCGTCGTTAATTATATTCTTCAAAACACATGACAAGCATTCAATCAAGTCATTTTGTGTGTCACTTAATTCCCCTTCAAAAGCAGAATCATACTTAAATATTTTTTCATACGTTGCTCTTTATATGTCAACAACCCCAAATATTTTTTGTAGTAATGCATGCAGAACTCTCTTACCCTCTGTTTGTTCTATTTTTAACACAGGCGTTAGTCTTCGTTTCTTAATAACACATGAATTTTCATAAGACCACTGATAGAGAAGATTCTTTAATAGGAATTATATTATGTTCATATTCTCCACTTACTGACAGTTTCTCTCATTCACTTTTGCGAATGTATGAAAAAAAAAAATGTCACTCACAATATCTCGAAAACGCACACTCTCTACTCAATTCTAATGAACTCAACGAGTCTAATTCCGTACAGGCTTGCGGCAACGTAACGAAATAAAGGGGCATTAGGTTTGCGATAATAGGCGTAGCACCTTTAGAATAGCTCTCTCCAGCTTTTGCGTTTCGTTAGAGTCCGCAAAATTAAGAAAAGTTGGTACGGAATGGGGCCCTACATTCTCTTGCTCTTTATTTGTTTGACATCGAATCGAAATCGGTCTCAAAAGAAACGCTTTATGTAGAAATGAAAGTCGATAAGCGCTGAGGCCGGTCTCTTTCGCAGGTTATTACCAACACGTTCTCTCGCGGGATTTTCTGAGTAGCTTGGCCGTAGTTCTACAGCTGCTGAGACACTGCTCGGTGAGCCTCTTAGCAGTGGTGCTAACCACGATTTCTTTATCAAACAATATTTTTTTTTCAACAGAAAACTATAATACATTATGTACAAAGGAAATGAATTAATTATAACTTATAATTTCTGAAAGTAAATGGGTAGGCCGGGCCTCAGGGCCTCTTACGACCCTTCGCCACTGAGGGTAAGTGTGCCTAAAGTCAGCCGTCTCCAGTAGTCAGCCATTTTTCAGTAACAAGCAATTAAATAAACATGCGGTAACCTGTTATCAAACAAATAGTCAACTAAAACCTAAATCAGAGCTCTAGTAGTCAACCTCATTTGTTCTGGCCTGGTGTGACTTCTCGCAGCAGAAAAGAAAAATAATCATTTGAGGTCTGCTGATGCAAGTGAGCAAAGTGAGCATTTTGTTAATAAAAAAATAAGGAAGAAGCTTTACTTCAAAGTTAAGTTAAAACTATATTCTTGTAAAAAAAAAAAAAAGTACGAGTTATTGCTTTCTTCGTGGTTCTTGATACAAAACAAGATATTGCGTAGAAATAAGGGAGGTTGACTACAGACTGCATTTTTGATAACGTTTCCTGGTAGTCAGCCATTAAGGGCTGACTACTAGAAATGATCCTTGACTTCATTTTCCAGTGGTCAGCCCTCATTACTTTCAACGGACGACTACTGGATGCATATATTCCAGTAGTTAGCCACCTACCATTCATTCAATATAAATGCACATTTCTACAACTGAGACACTTGTCTAATACGTAGAAGACTTTCCTAACAATTTAATGAAAAAGTAACTGTTATGAAGTCACTAATTGCATAATGCAAGCATAATACAGTTATAATACCACCCATTTCAATTTCTATATTTTCCTTGAACTGAGAGGAAAAAAGGTTAAGAATTTATGGCTGGTCTGAATTCTCTCTCTAAAATTTAAAGGACAGGTAATGAGAATTTTTTACCTTGATCATAGGGCTAGGTTAGTCTTTTAATCTAAGGTAACTATGAGGAAATAAGGGATATCAATATCTAATTGATTTGATAATTTAAATTACTCCGCACAATGTCGCGTTTCTGCATGTTTTTAATTCCAAGGTTGCTCTTTAAGTATTATTATTATTATTATTATTATTATTATTATTATTATTATTATTATTATTATTATTATTATTATTATTATTATTATTATTATTATTATTATCTGTTCCGTTCCTACAGTTGCCTGATTGCCAAAACAATACAGAATAATCATAAATATTTACATTCTAACTCATGCTTCTCATTCAGTACCTCATAGCCTAGCTACACTTTCTCATAGTAAACCGCTTGCTTTCTATCAAAACCTAATTAAAAACGCGGTTTATCTTTTTATAAGTAAATTCACGCACAGATGCGTGTTAGCCTATCTTGAAGAGAGACAACGGAAACCAAAGAGTCATAGTCATTTCAAGCATTCTAATCAAAGAGGACTACCTGGCAGGTGTGAAAGTTATTGAATACTTGAAATCAAATCTTCATGAAAAACCAAATAAAATGTTGAAAAAAGTCTTCTTCAAGAAATTAAGAGGACTGCTGACAATGAGGAAAATATGTCTAACAGTTTAAGAACGCGTGATTCAGCATTTCTTTCAACCAGTCCAAAGACATCTTCCACTGGAGTAGACTCAGTGTCAGATAATTTTGCAACCAGGTGCTTATCCAAAGAGTCTTCTTGTTCTACACCAATGAACACAAATAGGACTATTCTTCTGTCCGAAGAGGATCGATCTGCTACATCTGTACTTGCTAGTGAGATATTCGATAATCTTAGTCCTAGAACATACCAGCTTTCCGTAATTGGACTTCTAGAGCCTACAAATACATCTGCGATATCAGATATAGGCGTCTGACTCAAACCAGGAAACCAACACATCCGTTGTGGCATCTTATGCTGAAACGACGCAATGTGAATAATCTGCTTCGGTTTCTGCAATCGGTAGTGCCATAAATAACTTCGTATGATCTCAGAAGAAATTCAAAGAGAACCTTCGTCAGACATTTCTATATCATCTGCCTTTGATTAGTATTTTTTCTAGCCAGCTCCAATCAAAAACAAAACTATCACAAATGTGCCGAGAGAAAAAGTTCCAAGTGCGATATCCTCCCAAGAGTGGATAAATTATCAGATGCCAAAGAATGAAAAGAAAAGAAAACTAGAAGAGGAACGCTTAAAACGAAAAAGGAAGAGAATAAAAAAGAAAGAAATATCTGCAAAAGTCAAACAGAAATAAAAAGACTGTCAAGCCAAGTAGCGCTAGTAGTTCGGAAGACGAGATGCAAGAAGTTGTTGAAAGCCGTGTAAAGTGTAAGGTCTAAGAAGAATTCATAAGTGACATTGAGGGCGACCACTTAAGTATATTGGGTGTGATTTTTGTGATCACTGGTGCCACCTGAAATGCACGTGCCTCAGTTAATTATCGTACGAAGAAGCTAGGGATGCGCTCGAGTCGAGACATGTCTCGAATCTCGACTCGACTCGACTCGAATTCGAGTCGAGATTCGAGTCGAGACACTCTTTGTAAAATTCGAGACGAGTCGAGACAAACGTATTTCTCGACTCGAATTTTCGAGTCGAGACTCGAGTCGAGTCGAGACAGCTGCTAAAATCTCGACTCGACTCGAATGTCTCGAAAATCTTTCTATAATTTTTAATATTATTTTGAAGAAAGTACTCGCTCAGAAACACTCTTCACGAGAATTTCGGAAACTGCAAGAATTGTCAGGTGTTCGAAGAGTGCTGTGGTGATTGTCTTCAACAAGTGGCGAAACCAAGAGGAAAAGACGTCCAAATGTCGAAGGGTTGGGCGCCCCCTACTTCATTAAAGATGTGGAGAATAAGAACGAGGACAGAAAAAGAGAAAGAGAACACTGACCGTTGGGAATTATCCCTTGTTGAAGCGATGGTTGGAGTAATAAAACCAGTTAGTATTTCCGCTGTTGTATTGTTGATTTCACAGAAATGTTCAAAAATAAGCAAAACGTGACTCTGCGCACGATGTTTACTTACCCATAGTTTTATTATTGTCAACTGAACCCTGAGTGTCTGGGATGTTTCTGTCCCTTCTCACTTTACAACTTGAGAGGGGAGGGGGTATTATCATCAGGGTACCACTAGTAGTATACCGCTAAAAGAAAAGCTTTAGTGCTGCGTCGGAAGCGGCATGTTTTGTATATATTTCTTAAAATGTTATCCATTCATAAAGTATAAATTCCCCCACCCTCCCCTCATTCTGTTTCCAATACAGAGAACCGACTCTTTAAATGAAGAACGAACCCTGAACCTTCGCGAAAATGCTAAAATGATTGATGCGTACAAATAACAAATCTGTGGATGAATCAGAAAATGCAGATACATGAGAAGATACTTGATGCAGTGCAGTCCAACACATGTAAATAGATTTGAAGTGTTCATATTTGTGTATGTGTACGTGTGTATGTGCTTGTTTCTGAGTATTTATATGCGCGTGTGTCTCGTAATTGTTATATTAATATCCACTGGATTAAGTGAAAGTATAAAATGGATTTGATGACTGCCAAATTGACGTCACATTGATAAGTCATTATTTTTTAATATTAATAATATTAAATTAGATTATAGTTTAGCGTCGTGTTTAGGAGCAAAGCTCTACAAGACGTGAACGTACAGTTTAATGTCAGATTTGAAACACATGAGCTCCTATCATGAATCAAACCTCGTTCGAGAAAGGCGCATCGCTAACAACATAGCAACGGGGAGCTAAACATTTAGTAATATGTATATTAAGTTGTAAAATTATATTCGTTTAATTTTCACTAATATAATCTTCACAATGTAAAGCATTCGCTAGACACGTTATCTTGTTTAGAAACAAAAAGCCTATCTCTTATGTTTCCGTCTCGGGGTTGGACTGCGGGATGATAGAAATCCGAAAGAGATGTTTTTATTATATTTTGTACAGTAGATCTGTTCCTTCATAATCTCCGTGTTTGATAAGAATGAACCTCCCTGGCTCACGAAAATGTATACGTAATATAACAAACCATGCACATTAAATGCCAGACTAATATAGCAAACATTGAAGATGTTCCCCTAGAAAATTTTCTTCGGCCGTCCATGTCTGGAGGTACACAATTTCGCAACTCAGTGGATACGATGTGGATGTATTCAAAGTCCACTGATTTACCCATCAAATTTAAATTTTATAAAAATATTATCAGTGAATACTAACCTGAGGAGAACTATTTCTTTTTTTTTAATTCGAACGCAAAAGCAGTTTTTTTTTTTTTTTTTTCCCACCAGGTCTCGGTAATCATCCGGTACGAAAACTGAAGTTTCTACAAGTGTTTCCCCAGCAATTTCTTTGAGAAAGGGATCCTCCAGGAGCGTTATTTATGGGGTAATTCCTGCGTTTGTTATATACATATATAGATATACATATAGATATGCTGTATACATATAAAGATACGTAGGAGCGGGTCTTTAAAATTAGTTCGGAAAGATAATATGAAAATTTGGTATAATTTCCAAGAATCTATCTAGTCTAATATAAATAAAATAAACAGTTTGTTTGTGTGTTTGTGTGTTTGTCTGTCTGTATGCGGCCTGGGGACCAGACGAGTGGACCGAGAGTTACCAAATTTTGGTCAGGGGAACCTTGGCCTAGGCCCGAGATCAAGACGAAAAGTTGTTTTCAAATTTCGAACCAGGGGAGTCTCATGGGGAGGCGTTTACCGGAACCGGCTTGGGAACCAGACAAATTGACCGAGAGTTACCAAATTTTAGTCACGAATACCTTGGTCCAGGCTCCAGACCAGAGTTAAACGATTTTGTCAAAATTCGAACCAGGGGGGTCTCAGGGGTTGTTTACCGGGACATGTAAAAGTAGTAGAAAATAACAGATATTAGTGTTGAATTCATAGTTTTCGCGGTCGCTGAAATCAATGGTGAAACTCTGATCGCATTAACTTCCAAATTCATGCTATGAGGCACCGGGTCGGGGGTCAACGGGAAGGGGGAGTTGAGATATCGAGACATATAAAAGTAATCCACAATGACCGATATTAGTGTCAAAGCTATAGTTTTCGCGGTCTCTGAGATCAATAGTGACACTTCCATTAGCGATGATTTGCAAATTCAGCTACAATCGCATGTGGGCCGGGAGTCAGCGGGGAGGGGGGGAACCGAGACAAGTAAAAATAATCCAAAGTGACCGATATTAGTTTCAAATCCATACTTTTCGCGGTCGCTGAGATGAATGGTGACACTTTCATTAGTGATCACTTGCAAATTCAGCTACCATTGCATGCGGGCCGGGAGTAAGCGGGGGCGGGGATACCGAAACATGTAAAAGTAATACAAAATGACCAATATTAGTGTCAAATCCATAGTTTTCGTGATCGCTGAGAACAATGGTGACACTTCCATTAGCGATGATTTGCAAATTCAGATACCATTGTATGCGGGCCGAGAATCAGCAGGGGGGGGGGGATATATCGAGAGATGTAAAAGTAATCCACAATGACCGATATTAGTGTCAAATCCATAGTTTTCGCGGTCGCTGAGATGAATGGTGACACTTTCATTAGTGATCACTTGCTAATTCAGCTACCATTGTATGTGGGCCGGGAGTCAGCGGGGGGTGGGGATACCGAAACATGTAAAAGTAATACAAAATGACCGATATTAGTGTCAAATCCATAGTTTTCGCGGTCGCTGAGATGAATGGTGACACTTTCATTAGTGACCACTTGCTAATTCAGCTACCATTGTATGCGGACCGAGAATCAGCGGGGGGTGGGGATACCGAGACATGTAAAAGTAATCCAAAATGATCGATTTAGTCTCAGATCCATAGTTTTCGCGGTCGCGGAAATGAGGGTAATACTTCCACAGGCCTTGACTTCCATGCGAAGAATGGGTATATTTATCTAATATATATATATATATATATATATATATATATATATATATATATATATATATATATATATATATATATATATATATATATATATATATATATATATATATATTGATCATAAAAATTAGGGAATCAGATGAAAACACATGTAAAACTTCTTACGAATAATGTGAGAACACTGTATCTTGTCCAGTTCAGATTAAAATCCTCAAGGCCCAACGTGCAAACGAACCGTTTGAAACATCTGTGCACGTGATCAGTGACGTGGCGCTAACAGATATCATTTTGTAGTGTGGCGCTGCCAACACATTCCAGCTCCAGGATACCTTTGTTCTCATTGTGTTTAGTGCGTCACAAATCTACGTAGTGAAATTGCGCAACAACGTGATTTGCCAGAATCGTTGGCATGGCGAGCTGTCGGCAGGTTGGAAGCTGGTCAGTTACAGCGGGAGGTGTCACATGCCATAGGAGTGGCACAAAGTGTGATTTCCCGATTGTGGAATCGATTTCAAACAACTTGAAGTGTTCGAAGAAGACAAGGACAGAGCCGTCCACTAGCAACCAAAGCCAGAGACGATCGTTATCTCTTGTTAACAGCCCGTCGAAACCGGCGTCAGAATACAACTCTGCTCCCGCAAGCCTTCCGAACAACAACAGGACGCACAATATCCACTCAAACGGTCCGCAATCGCCTTCGAGAAGGTGGTCTCTACGCACGTAGGCCTATGGCGTGTGTCCCATTAACTGCACGACACCGTATTGATCAAAGAGCGAAGGCATAGGAACATCGTGGGTTGGGACGCAATGAATGGGGCAATGTTTTGTTCTCTGACGAGTCTCGATTCAGTGTGGAGCCTGATAATCGACGTGTTTTCACCTGGAGAGATTGTGGAACACGGCAGAATCCCATGTTTGTGCGAGAAAGATCCCAGTATCATGGTGGTGGACTGATGGTGTAGGCAGGAATCAGCATTGGTGAGCGTACTGAGCTCCACATCATCCGAAATGGCTCTTTGGCGGCTCTCAAATATAGGGATGAGATCATGAAAACTCTTGCTCTTCCCTATGCTGGTGCCATTGGTGATTCGTTCCTTTTCATGGATGACAATACTCGTCTTCACAGAGCTCGGTTAGTGGATGAGATGCTGGATGCTGAGGGTATCGCTCGGATGAAGTGGCCAGCATGCTCTCCGGATCTCATTCCAATTGAGCGTGTCTGGGATATGCATGGCAGATGAATTGCCGCTAGGCCAGTAAATCCATTAACCATTCCAGAGCTGGAAGTCGCTCTTCTGGATGAGTGGCACAACATTCCCCAAGAACTCATGGATAATCTGATCGAATCCATGCCACGCAGGTGCGAGGCTCTGTTGGATTCTTCTAGTGTATCTCGATTTTTCTAGTGTATCTTAAAGCATTCCTTCTTGTATGATATATATGAGTCAAACACAAGCTTATTCATACACTATCTTAAGGTCTTGTGTGATGTTTCAGCTGAACCCCTAATTTTTTTGAGCATTATATACAGTATAGTGGCGGATCCAGGATATGATCAAGTTTGCAGTTTTATCCAGTGTAAAGCAGGATTGAAGCCCATTGTATGCAGTGTATACTTGAGTGTGAAGAGAGGGGGGCGATAGCCCCCTTGGATCCGCCTCTGTATATATATATATATATATATATATATATATATATATATATATATATATATATATATATATATATATATATATATATATATATATATATATACAGGGTGGTCGTGCATGAATGTCGGAAAATTCGTGAGATGAATCTACAGGTAAAAACAAGCAAAAAATGTCATATGAACATTGGGTGAATGCGGCTTCCTTTGGACGCTAGAGGCGTCTGAAATGTCACCTTCCGAGGCGGCAAGTTGCAATATCTCAAGAACAGAGACAAATACGAATGTCGGGTCAAAACATATCAAAGGAAACCCCATCCGAAGAATCCAATTATGCATAAGTGGTGGCGAAACAGTAGCGGCGCTAGAGGGGGGCACAAAGAAAGTGAATGAAACATGGAAAAAAGTGAACAATTTACACTGAAAAATTGTAGGAGGGGATGTTACTTGGAATATGCAACAACAAATGTTAATGAACAAAGGCAACAACGGCTAGTCTGTAGGGACTTTATGATAGGCGGATTGTAGGAATACAGTATCTTTGTAATGGTGAGAAATAGGAATGTCGGGTCAAAAGAAATCAAAGGAAATGCCATCCGAAGAATCCAATTATGTATAAGTGATGGCGAAACAGTGGCGGCGCCAGGGGAAGCACAAAGAAAGTGAATAAAACATGGAGAAAAGTTGAAATTGGTGAAAACACAACTATTTGAAAGCAATCAGGAAACAAGGAATACAATTCTAGGTGTACTGTATGATACATGTCCGATGACAGAGGGTGCATAGCTACAGGAGGTGGAACAAGGGGGCGTGCAGAGCGTCGCGTAGTAGAGTTAGTTATAGGAGTAGTGAAAGCGTGGGTAACGAGAGCGTTCGCATCGAAGGTGCAGAGGACAGCACACAGTTCATTCGTACTGAATGGGGCAATGACAGTAACAGCACAAGCGTTTTAATGCTACACTCTACAGGCAGGGCAGTAATCCATGTGTATGTGGTTTACTTTGTGTCGTATGAAACAGTGTTGATGTTGACAAGCGTTTTGTGTAATGTACCACAATGAATAGGGTAGTATACACTAACGCCGAAATGGCAGATATGCATTTGATGTACGGCTTAGCGGAAGGTAATGCAGAAGAAGCACGTAGGTTATATGCGGAACGCTACCCAGATCGACAAATTCCAGCACCGGGGATGTTTATTCGTATTCATCAGCGATTGCGGGACACTGGGTCATTCCTTCCCAACACAGACATTCCGAGACGATGACGCGTTCGAACACCCCCCTGGAAGAGAGGGTACTCCGACATGTGACCCGGAACCTGAGTATTAGTACCCGACGAATAGCAAGGCAGGAACACGTTTCGCATCAAGTCGTGCTAAGCATCTTGCATAGTAATAATCTCAGACCATACCACGTACAACGAACGCATGCGTTATACGATGGTGACTATGAAACCCGACGACGTTTCTGTCGTTGGTTATACCGCCGCTGCCGTGTATTACCAGCCTTTCTAACACAGGTATTGTTCTCGGATGAGGCATTATTCACACGGGATGGCATCACAAATTTCCACAATGACCATCGATGGGCACTCAACAACCCGCATGCAATTGTAGAGACGAAGCATCAACAGCGTTTCCAATTGCATGTGTGGGCTGGTATTATTGGCGACAACGTTGTGGGACCACATTTCTTACCACAGCGATTGAACGCAATATCGTATCTCCAGTTTCTGACTCAGAACCTACCTATTCTGCTTGAAGATGTGCCACTGAGGAGACGACAGTGTTTGTGGTTTATGCATGATGGCGCTCCTGCTCACTCATATCACACCATTCATGCATATCTGAACAAAACATTTCCACGCAGGTGGATAGGTCGTGGTGGAAGACAAGCATGGCCCCACGTTCACCCGACCTGAATCCCCTAGATTTTTCCTGTGGGGTTACGTGAAGAGTCTCGTGTATACACGGCCCCTGCATGATGTTGAAGATCTTCGCCAGCGTGTATGTGCTGCATTTGCCACATTACGGCAAACGCCAGCGATATTGGCACCAGTCAGACAATCCTTACGCCATCGTGTAACTGTCTGTGTCGAAGAACAAGGAGGACATATTGAACAGCTGCTATAGAATGGCATTATGTTGACCATGGTAAGTACAATACCTCTTGTTTTTACAGTACACTGGTCTCATCTTCCATACGTGTTTTTTACGATCTGCACGTTTCATCACTAAGAGTGTTTAACAGTTTATTTGCAGCTCCCATGCGCCGCCACTGTTCCGCAGTACGTGTGCATAATTGGATTCTTCGGATGGGATTTCCTTTTATATCTTTTCACCCGACATTTCTATTTCTCTCCGTTAAAATGATACTGTATTTCAACATTCCACCTCTCATAGTGTCCCTACAGCGTAGCCATTGTTGCCTTTGTTCATTAACATTTGTTGCTGCATGTTCCATATAACATCCGCTCCTACAGTTTGTCAGTGTAAATTGTTCACCTTTCTCTGTATTTCATTCGCTTTCTTTATGCTTCCCCTGGCGCCGCCACTGTTTCGCCATCACTTATACATAATTGGATTCTTCGTAGTGTTGCCACGAGACGAGACATTTCTCGTGTCCCGTCTCGTCTCGTCTCGTAAACGAGACGAGACACGAGACGAGACGGAACCCTTTTAGACGAGACACGAGACGGGACAGACTACTTGTCCCGTCTCGAAAACGAGACGAGACACGAGACGAGACGGGACGTCTCGTGAAATGTCTCGTCCCGTCTCGTGTCTCGAAAATGCAACCGCTGGCGGGAATGGCCAAGATTGAAATTGCCAGTGGTCATATAGATTGCAAAAGTAAAATCCCCTTTGTAAGAAAACATGTTGAAAAGCCTTCATAGAAAAGTGTCCTCTGTCTATTGAATGAAACAATCGTGACACATGAGCTTCCAGGAATATCATCCTTAATGTCTTGTCCCCAATTCCCCTTGCTGTAAACTGAGGAATTCTCATTTCTTTTTTTCATTTCTGGCTGGAATGATGACAAACAAAATCAAAGACAGGGAAGATTATTACAAGGTCAAGAAACCGAACTACCACCCCATCTATTCAATTTGAAAACTGGATAAGGTCTACACTCATTACAGGCTGTAGTTGAAAGTTCTGGTTGAGATGGCTGATTCTCTGGTGGCGGTATTCTTTTTGCTATATGAACCGAAATTAACCGAAAACGGCAATTCTCTCTCTCTCTCTCTCTCTCTCTCTCTCTCTCCCTCTATCTGTCTCTCTCTCTCTCTCTCACACACACACACACACACATACACATAAAAATACACTTTTACCATTTTACCAATCGCTCGCTTATTATACAGCAGTCATGTTGTAAAATTCACCTCTTCGTTTGGAAGGCGGGCGCAGGACAAAAAAAGCAGATATTATCGACGAACCCTTCAAATTGTTTGCTTTCAGCAAATTTATGATACTAACAATAACACTTTAAATGAAGAGGTTTTACAGGGGGACCTTCGTTTTGTTACGCGGAAATGTTTGATCTGACCAGTGTGCGAAATTGCCCTCTGCTTCCAAGGTTCGCCGACCCTACTGTTCCTTTCCTCTTTTAAGGTCGCGTCATAACTACCCTTCTTTGAAAAGCGAAGATGCAGTAAAATTGTGACGTCACGGCGGGAGCAGAAACAGCTTTCGCCCAAGGTCGTTGTCATTCACCCTTGTTTGTTTCTTTGATTTTTGCAGGAAAGTGAGTGATTCTTGCTTTCCTGTATTAAGAAAACATTAATTACTGTAGTGCTCGTGTTAGCCTATAAGCATGTCGAATTCTACACTAAGTATTTGTCGCAATTATAGTAGAAATACTACGGGTTCCAAAGTTATTTATCATATATTTCCCTCGGTTCCTTTGCGGAAAGTTTGGCGAAGGAAATGCTGTCGGAAAGATATCTTTAAAGTTGAAAACGCCAGCGTCTATTCCGATCATTTTATTCCCGAAGCTTATGGACATAATTTAAAATGTGAGCTTCTAAATATTCTACCCAAGAAAAAGTTTAAACAAGACGTGCCTTCACTAAACTTACCTTTACTATACGGAACCGTGTTGATGTAAATAATGAAAGAATTAAATGTACGGAAGTTAGGTGTTTAAAGAAAAAACAAATCAGACATTGGGGTGCAGCCAGATGAAATAACTATTGTGACTGAAATAAAAAATAACTCTTTGTTTATGTTATTTTTCGTTTGTTTTGTGGAGAGTGAGGGGCATAAATGAAAGGAAGAGCTCTCCTTTTTGCGTAAAGAGAACGAAAAACTGAAGTCTAACAGTATGTACAAAGCCAAAATAATATGTTTACAAACGAAGTTAAAAGAATTGGAAAGCAAATATAATAAAGAATTAATTTCAAAGGCCAGTTCTAAAATATAATATTGTGATCGTTTCAATAAAGGGGTTAATAACCGGTAGTGGATATATTACGAAAAAGTTTTATACAGGGCCAAGTAAATATGCTAATGAATGGCAAGAAAAAACTAAGATGGATTGATTAAGATATCATTCGTGCATTAACACAACATGCCTCATTGATAAACTATACAATCATCTGCGGTTACAAGTTCGAATCCCCATACCCAATGTGTCAATATTTCGACATTGTATGATTGCGAATAGATCACGACAATATAAGAAACTTTAATCCAAAATGGCCACCCAAAAATCAACTTTTTAGACCACTAGCTAATCTGGGTGTACTGTCATGAGTTTGTTACACAAACGGGGCAACCACCATATAGTGGCACACACCCCGCAGTTATGGGAACAGATTTGTACCATGGAGGTGAAGACTGGCCCCAAGCATTCTTTGGTCCGATGTGTCGTTCAGCTCCCATTACTATGGCACTTTTAAGTAGAGCTTACTGTGCAGTAACATATGAAATTTCAATCAAATACTTTCCATTACTCAGTAAAATTATTTGGTTCCGAGCTTTTTTTTTAAAAAAAAATAATTGCAACAAATCTAAAGATGCTAAAATGAAAAGTAGTTTCTGGATTGGTATGGAAACCTAAAGGCTGGAATATATGAAATCAAAGTGTACACACATATCTACCTCTCTATCTCTCTATTTATCTATATATCTTTCCATCTCTCTGTCTGTCTCTCTCTCTCGCTATATATATATATATATATATATATATATATACAGACACTATAAAGCAAGTGGGCTGATAGTATACGATAGTGTCGTGGATGGTGACACCTTTACATCGAACTTTGCTTGTCGTGTAAACATTATTTGACATTAGTGTCTTCATCTTCAACGTACCTATGAGCAATTTACTGTATATTCTTGTATTGAAACTGGTGAAACAAATTTCAATGTTTCAGAATGTAAAAAAAAAAAAAAAAAAAAAAAAAAAAAAGGTCGAGAAGCCTCAGACAACTAACAGCAGAGATATATTATCTTGTAAATTATTTGTCCTTGCCTTGTGAGCTTATTTGAATTTATTTTTAAGACCTTTAGGCAACTTTGGCCCACCCCGAATGGATGATTATGAGAAAATTAGTGGAATGAAGAAAGTGGTAGGATACTAGACAACTTCGAGAAAACACACACATTCGAAAAATGAAATGAAATGAAATGAAATATTTGAGTTTTAGGTCCCACGGTAATGCCGGTTAGGCTAAAGGAGACGGTGATGATGAGTAATGAATGAAATAGTGGAATGAAGAAAGTGGGATGAAACGGGAGAACCCCGAGAAAACTCACGCACACGGTGTTTGTCCACCACAAAGTTCACTTGGCAGGGGCTGGGATCGAACCCGAGACCCCAAGCGCCAGAGGTGAACGCTCTACCACTGAGCTACCGCGGCCCCCACACACATTCGATGTTTGTCCACCACAAAGCTCACATGACACTAACCGAGATCGAACCGACTACCACATACACCAGAGGTGAAGGCTTAACGGTGTAGTGACCGTGACATTCCTTGTTTTTGTGTTCTGGTTAATACTTGTAACTTAGTTGTATCTTGATTAGCATGGTGCAGCCAGCTACATTTAACTTTCGTTCCCATGGTATGCTGCTATATTTTTTACGAGACAAAACGAGACAAACGAGACGAGACGAGACGGGACGGGACAGAACCTCTCGAGACGAGACACGAGACGGGACGAGCGCATTTTTTCGAGACGAGACACGAGACGAGACATGCTTTGCACGAGACGAGACGAGACAGCCTGAAGTCTCGTCTCGTCTCGTCTCGTGGCAACACTAATTCTTCGGATGGCATTTCCTTTGATATCTTTTGACCCGACATTCCTATTTCTCACCATTACAAAGATACTGTATTCCTACAATCCGCCTCTCATAAAGTCCCTACAGACTAGCCGTTGTTGCCTTTGTTCATTAACATTTGTTGTTGCATATTCCAAGTAACATCCCCTCCTACAATTTTTCAGTGAAAATTGTTCACTTTTTTCCATGTTTCATTCACTTTCTTTGTGCCCCCCTCTAGCGCCGCCACTGTTTCGCCACCACTTATGCATAATTGAATTCTTCGGATGGGGTTTCCTTTGATATGTTTTGACCCGACATTCGTATTTGTCTCTGTTCTTGAGATATTGCAACTTGCCGCCTCGGAAGGTGACATTTCAGACGCCTCTAGCGTCCAAAGGAAGCCGCATTCACCCAATGTTCATATGACATTTTTTGTTTGTTTTTACCTATAGATTCAGCTCACGAATTTTCCGATATTCATGCACGACCACCCTGTATATATATATATATATATATATATATATATGATCGAAAATGGCCTCGAATCCATACTCGCTGAGATGAACAGAAGATGCCGTTTAAATCCACAAATTCAGCCCCATTAGTACTCTAAGGGGGATGGTGACATGTAAAGATAATTGAAAAATTATCGGTATTAATGTCAAATTCATAGTTTTCTGGCTCCACAATTTCATTGGTGACAGTTTTGGTGCACTTTGCGTCCAAAATGAAACGTATTCTCCCCGTGCGAAGAACGGATATTCTGCTAGTCTGTAATAATAACTAACGGAAGTTTCACTTAATATATTTCTCGCTGCTCAAATTTACTCACTTGTGCGGTATATGTGTGTAAAGTAGATTTAAAACCTGTTGCTTTAAGTATTTTTCCGTTAGCGAAATACATTGTATATATAGTAGGACGTCGATAATCCTAACGTCAAAAATCCGAACATGATCCCTAGAAGCTTTTTACATTTTGTCTTAACGCTAGCGAGAAACAAACAATAGCGTGTCCATCGACGTTATGTGAAGTCAGTGTTTTTACAAAAGTTCATTTATATGTAATTGTTCGTCATGTATTTTTATTTTTATTTTTTTCTTAGGCCTATAAATTTTAAGTGTGACTTACAAGAACAGTGTTATTTAGAGTACAAGCAGGTTCTTCAGAAACATTAAATGTAAGTAGCCTTACGTACGGTATTGTAATTACTGTATGTACTGAATAACCACTGTATCGATAGAAGAACATACCGTACAGTATATGTAAGCCTAAATGGCATTTTCTTGGTCATTTTCGAAAATCCGAACAATTTGAAAATCTGAACTACCTGTGGTCCCAATTAGTTCGAATTTTCGACTTCCCACTGTATATGTTGCAGACATGTTACAGCAAGTAAGATTACTAGCATCAGGCCAACAAATAGTTTTTAAACTATATTTTCCTGTTTTTGCCAATATTTCAGAACAAATGATTTTTTTCTAATGGTTTCAAAAATTTCCGGAATTTTACATAGAACAATGAAGATATATCTATGAAATATGTTTGATTTAACATATTAACTAAAATGATTCTGTGATTAGCAAAAATGATGATTCTGATAATACCCAAATTTTCCGTTTTTTCCCCAGCTCGGGAAAACCGTAAAAAACTGTTTTTTTTACCCAAAATTTCTGTTTTTTTTTTCACAGACCTTCACAACACTAGTCTGAACACACAGTGCACCGAACACTCCTACCGATGGCGAATGTTAACACCACGACATCGGCAACTACAACTGAAATGAATACGTTACCATCGCCACTAGAGCTTGGCACAATGGCAGAGCGTTGCATTATCTGATGAAGCCCGATATCATCTTCATCATGACGATGTAAGGGTGCGAATTCGTCGTGTTCCAAGGGAACAGCTCCTTGACATCTGTACTGGGGGGCGGAGACAAACTGGCTGCGGCTTAATTATTATCTGGGGAACATTCAGGTGAGCATCCATGTGTCTATTGGAGCTCGAGGAAGGCACCATGACGGCCGAGGCGTCACACGCTGCTTGCAGACTACGTACATCCCTTCATGACGGCCATGTTTCTCATCGGTAGTGGCATTTTTCGACAAGATAATGCACCATGTCACAAGGCCAGGAGTGTGATGGAGTGGTTCGAGGAACACAGGAGCGAGTTCCAAGTGATGTGCTGGCCCCCAAACTCTCCGGATCTGAACCCAATCGATCACATCTGGGATGTGATTGAACGTGACCTGAGGGCGCATCACCCCCTCCCCGGAATTTACGGGAATTAGATGACCTGTGTGTGCATATGTGGTGCCAACTCTCTCCAGCGACTCACCGAGGAACATTGCGACCACGCCAAGACGCGTTGCCGTTGTTATTCGTGCCAAAAGGTGGACATACTAAAAATTAGGTAGGTAGTCATAATGGTCTGGGTGATGTGTGTGTATATTTTAACTCGTATATTTTGTCTCGACTCGAATTTCGAGACGTCTCGACTCGAATTCGAGTCGAGTCGAGACAGAGACTGTCGAGTCGAGACACGAGTCGAGACATCAACATATTTTCGAGTCGAGACACGAGTCGAGACAACATTTTCTCGAGTCGAGTCGAGACAGGCTTAAATCTCGACTCGACTCGACTCGTGCGCATCCCTAATGTTGGCTACCATGAAACAGGCCTTTTTGTATCATAAGAACGTTTATTTTAACAAAAAATAAAGGAAACTGAAAAAGGGTGAAAGTCTCCGTTTTATACTACTAGTCGGGTAAAATGGGGTCGCCTTTAAAAACTTACCAAATACTTTCAAAACTTACAAATATCTTGCTTAAAACTTTTTACATCTTGTTTACAACTTGTTTATATCTTATACACGTATCTAGTTTACTAATATCTTGTTTATAATTAATCAAAAAAGAAATAAAAATGAGATTTTCCTACTAAATAAAACTAATTAGAAATAAAATACTTTTGTCTAGTAAGCAACAATTTAAACTTTACGTGCTACAAAAGTCACAAACAGATATACACTGTATCATTCTTTTCGTCCACGTTAAAACAGGCATCGTGTGCCCACCCATTGCAGCCAGAACACTTAATCCATTCTTCTTTTGCTTTTGAATGACTATAGAGTCCATTGAAAAAAACACACAAGCCACATCAGAATTCACTTCCTCTTCCGACTATGAAGATAGTATTGTTTCCGTCTTGAGTTTAATTTTGATTTCGGATCTCTGAGTATAACCCTTATCAGACAAGATCTCACTTTTCATTCCAATACGCTTACTCACTTTTCGTTCTTTACTAGTAGATCCTAGGATTACCCTTATTTAGCAAACTTTCTGTAGATTTTTCTTATTTTCTTCCTTTCGTTTTTCTTCTGCTTCTAATTCAACTTTGTATGGTGAGGCAATGAGAACTACCGTCTTACCCCTTCTTTTATTATTTTTATGTTTCTTAACTCTGTTCAGCTCTTTAGGTGAAGGTATGAGCAATTTTGATGAAATGTGAAAACTTGAAAAATTTCCTATCGGATCCCAATTAATCCCAGATATTGAAGGTTGAGAAGGTTTAACATTTTTATGTCGGAGAAGTGGCAGCCGCATATGTGGAGTGTTGAGATAGTTCTGCAGTTGGTGGCAGGACACAAATGGGCACAGAGGTAGAAAGTTGAAAAACCTCAGCAGTTGTTGTCGATCCTCATGGTCTTTCGTTCTTAGATAGAGTGAATAAGTGATCAGTAAATGCATCTCTGTTTAAGGGGTATATTCCAGTTTTCTTAAAGCAATTTACTGCCGCTTGCACTGAAGCTGCTTTACAAAAGCTACATTGAAGAGTTTTCCCGACTTGTTAAATGGTTACTTTCCGGCCAGGATGATTTATCAACCATTTCCTTACTTCCCCAAAATAGTAGTTACTTAGAGGTGCCATGGAACTAACTTCCAGAGGTTGTAATTTGTGGGATGTGTAATGGAAAGCAGAACAAAATTACATTCCTTTTCTTTGCTAGATTTGATCAGTTATAAGCTGTTGACATGTTAATTATGACCGTCTAATAGAAGTAGCACAGGTTTCTCAGAAGTAGGATTTGCAAACTCTAAATATTTATTAAACCAAACCAAAAATTTTCCTTATTTATGCAACCACTCTCGTGATACACAACAAATAAACCAAGAGGTGCATCATCCATCAACATATGTTTTTCCCTTTTCCTGGAGAAAACAAATATGGCAGGCACAAAATTACCAGTCGCGTTTATACTGTGCATATTTTTGTAGTCACTAACAACCCCTTTTTCAGATAATGTCAAATCACCTACTTTTTTTTTTTTTTTTTTTTTTTTTTTTTTTTACAAAGAGCGCAAGCACTTTAGACGGCTTATTGGGTACCATCATGATGCCTGTCTCGTTAACATTATAAATATCTTTCGGAGAGAAATGATATTGTTCATGAAAGGACTCCAATAGATCAAAAACTTTTTGACAGTCTCAGGATTAAATCCCTTTGCCCTTACCATAGATGTCTTCTCAGGATCACGCGAAGAAAGGTTAGGGTGCCTAAGAGAAAACCGTAAGCTATGTTTTCGTGCAATCTTCTTGTCCTTGTTAACTGAGTGGGAAATACGGTTCGCTTCAGTTAACTCGGACGCAAGAGAACGTAAATCGGTTAGTGTCAAGCCAAAAAGACTTTCTTCTAGTGTTAGTATATGCTGGACTGTAATACGCAGCCTCAAGCGGACTGTAATACGCGAACTACAAGTAAATTGTAATTATGTAACATGTAGTTTAAAATGGGGACGTCCCCAATTTGTACTACCTTTTATGTCCCCGTTTTGGCAGAATGTGACATACATGGAAAAACATGGCTTCCCTATACTCATAGGTTATATAACCCAATAAGTGAAACGTGTAAACAATAGCTTAAATCTAATGAATACATTAGTGTATTTACCAAATTTATTTCTACATGTAATTAGGGAGTAAGTCAAATAGTAGAAAGGCGACACATCGAAAAATATTTCTCCAAAAACTTCAAAGCAATACACATCCACACTAACTGTACGGTGATGTTTTTATTCCTGCCCAAAATGGTGTAATCGTTGTCTTGAACAATAATGCATAGCCTTGCCGCTGTAAGCAGCGCCAATCACGTAGAAACACCATGTCCCCATTTGAACCGCCGTCCCCGTTTTATACAACTATCCCCTAAACGCATTTGTACCAAATTGATGAAATGTGAATTTGTATTACAAACTCAAAAACAATTTATATCCATAATATTACGTTTGATTAGTCCCTTCAAGAACTCAAATGAGTTTCATTTCATTGTATGTCCATTCATTAATGTTTTATATCGTTTTAATCATTTCTTCACGATTTCTCCAACGCTGAGGGAAAACAGGGAATTTTGAGACAGCGTTACCATCTTGTACAGCACAAAATTCTCAGCTTTTACAAAGTACCGAATATCTCGGTAAGTACTTGACTTATCGATCTCAAATAAACGTGGCAATGCTTCTCATGACATAATGGTTTGCTCTATGAATTTTAAACCATACTGTATTTCCCCGACAATTCCAGTTGATTTCAGGACCTCTTGATTTTCTTATATCGTTTCAACTTCTCTGAAATTAAATCAGCAATCATATACCACCATTATTTTACTACGAGTATATCTACGCGATATCTGTTGGTCGTCTACAACTTTATTTTTATTTTTAAAAAAGTCACTTTTGATAAGATAATTCAGTCAATATTTCCTCGTACAGAATCTGAAATATTAAGAATAATAATAACATAAACATGTAAATTGAACAATAAGACCTAACAGATTAGGTTGCACATTATATAAGCAATTATAGACAATCAGTCTTTTACTGTATGGTTAAATTACCGATCTCTGTCGGTAGCCTAAATAACAATTAGGCTATTACCATAGGTACAGTAAGGTGCTGTATATAAAAACTCTTCAGTTGTGTGGAATTTAAGTGTTTTAATATGTAGTATTTTACCAATGGTAAAAAGAATTATCCATCTGAAAAATGTAAACAAATGCTTGTTTGTGATTGGTCAAAACTAATGTTTATCCCTGATTGGTGGAACGCCTGTTCACGATATTTAAGTTTTTATCCTTAGACATTTACCGGACAGTGTGTATTAGAGAAGGAAAGAAGAGTAAGAAAGAAAATAGGAAAGCGCGCGAAGAATTTTTCACTTCTTCATTGCTTGGGTAGTAGTAGGAAAACCCCGGAAACACATGGAGTCCAGGGAAACCCCCCTTATTGGTCATGCACATGCTCAAGCTATTTACATGGTAAACAACACAAAGAAGGGGTGGGGAAAACCCATGTAAAAAGCATACTTCACTCTCTGTAATTTTTCTAACTTAAAAAGCTGGGTGTGAGTTTAATTTGTTATATGTTCGTAGTTTGTTAGGAAAGTTTGGTTAGTGGGATATTGTATGATGATCTCGATCAGTTTCTTCTTCTTCTAGTCGTCGTCTTTTTCTGGGTTTTGGTTTTTCACCTGTGCTTGGTTTCTCTCTGTGTATGCGTTGTGGTTTCTCACCTGTGAGGTTTCTTCCTGTGTGAGTCTAGCTAGCTGGCTTTGAACAGAGCCAGTTTCTTCTTCTCCTTCGGAGTTTTCGACGTCTTCTTGGTTGCCGAACTTCGGTCATAGACCAAACTCTTCCTCCTCGAAGATATGTAGAAATATTTCTCGAGCTGCTTGAGTCGGGAAAGCTATCAGGTATATTCGTTTTCTGAGATGTATAACTTCCATCTCCTTACCCGTTCTAAATCTAGAGCCGACACGATACATCACTACAGATAGCGGTTGCAGTTCACTCTGCTCGGTTTCTGGGTCAGTTGCGAGGCATTTATCTGCTTCTGGATACTGCCGATCTTGGCTTGTTAGTTCCTTCTCCATGATAGGGTTCTTCTCCCCCTTCTTCTTGGTTGATTTTTCTGTTTCGACATCTTGAACGGATTTCTGTCTTTTCTTGAGGGTTTGGCTCTAAAAAGGGCCGAAGTACTAAAGTAGGGTTTTGGTCCTAAAAAGGACAGCGTTTCCTCTAATATTGTGTTTTTGCCTCTACAGCACTCCTAGAGAAATGTATTGCACCCACGTCAGTCGACTGTCGGCAAAACCGGTACAACCTATATCACCAGTGCGATTCTTGGTCCACAATAGGAGGACAGACCCAAGGGCGCCAAAGCTCACGTGGGCCCCTATTGTATTTATGAATATACAATATTTGGCATAATTTGAGTGCAATTTGTCTTAAAATTTTCATATATATACCTTCTGCATCTGAATGCCCCCCCCCCAAAACTTACAGAGAAATCGGCGCCCTTGGACAGGCCGGCGCAATGTAATACTATTTTTCCCGGTTATTCTTGTGTGTGTAAGATACCGTCGTTTTTGAAGTTCTCTTTATTATTAAGGAAACCTATCTCAAAAGACTGATTCCTTTGTTTGTGTATGCTTTTGAAAGCACCTCATTTAACACCGAAAGGCTTACTAAACGGCGTGGCAAACATCTTGGCATTTGAAGGAGGCGCTCCAAGTTTCCTTTAAATGCTACTAGCAAATGAGAGGTCTGCGATATTGCCACGTTTATTTTGTATAGACTCACCCCCCTGTCACCTGATCGCGCTGTAGTTCTTCTGCGTAGCCAAGCCATAGCCACACCCCTTTCTCACTCGGCAACGTCGTTTCAGAACTTGCGTCTTATTCATTTAGCTGAAATGCCAAGATGTTTGTCACAGGCTTTAGTGTGACACATTCTCTTCATTCTGCCACTGCTGCTGCTGAAACTTCATTCGACCGGTGATATCTTCTCTGCCACTGAAATGTTCTATCTGCCGCAGGTAACAAGAATTTTTTAGATCTCGTCTGTAAGTCTTGTCTATATGAAGTTTCTTTCTTCAATCATAAACTCGCGGTTCAATAACGACATATCCATCTATTGGTATTTCTGTCTAATGACTTAAAAAAAACTCTGATTGAAGAAGAAGCAGCGCTTCCAGCCAATCACAGACCACCATTTGTTTACTTTTTTTGGGAAAATACCAATCAAAAAACAAGTGGAATTTCTATGACTCACAGTTTAGAATGAAATTATGTTTTAAGTGTGAAGTCAGGGTGAAAGTTTAAAATGCAATCAAAGTTCTGAGGGTATACTATTTGAATATTAGTGTCGACAGTGTAAAGTAGGGATGGGCACTTCGAGTCGAGTCAAAGGTAATTTTGTCGAGTCGAGTTCCGAGCCGAGTCACTGTTTCGAGGTCGAGTTTCGAGTCGAATTGAGTTTGATAACTGGCTCGCTCGTTTTAACTCGTTTTGAAATCATGGCCTGATTAGACTGCAAAGCGAAGGCTATGAGAAATGTATGCAGTAATGTGCAATAGTTTAGTGTTGCTCACGGGATGGGACAATGCTTGCATCTCGTCTCGTCTCGATTAACAAGACGACAGTTGATTTTTATAACGGGACAGTCTCAAATGTCGTGAGCACCGACATAAATATATACAGTAGTTCTTACCACCAAGACTGAGACCTGCACGGTCGATGTTTTGAGCCGAAGCAGAAGCCCAACCCGGGTAGTGATGTTAAGCGTGTGAGCTCGGTTCAACTGAGCCAACAGCTCGGTTGAGATGAGGCACCGACTAGGCTCAGGTGAGCAACCGGCTCGAGCCAGATCGGTTGGGGTGAGTCATCATCTCGGTTTATTTCGGATCGGTTGGGCAAGCTGTTGGCTCGATAGTATATGAGCTGTGAGCCGAGCCGCTTGAGCCTTTGAGAGCCCTAAACCCAGGCCGAGCAGTTTCGAACATGTTTGGCCGGCGCCCTCTAACTTTTAACTATTTTTGGTTCGAGCCCGATACTTGCTCCTCCAGAACTCAAACCCAGAACCTCGTGAACAATGTCCTTGCCTCCTAGACTTCACGATTACCAAGGTCGGCAGTCAACTAGTTTTTAGTATTCAGATACAAAACGCCTATCTTTCATCGTTTATACACGATAGAGGTCTGCACGGGACGGAATTTTTAGCCCGGGCTCGGCCCGTGGATATATAATTTTAGTTCGAAATATGTTTTAGCATTTAGGCCCAAGCTCGTGTGATAATCAAATAAGCCTGAATTACAGAAACTTAATAATAAACGCAAAATTACATTTCTATTTACAGCAATTAGAAGTTTGATTTTGAAGTTGTGCTTTAAAATTTCTCCAGAAAGAACGATCCAATAAATATCCTTGTACAATATATTTACAAAGTTAGGCCCGAGAAGGCCCGAGAAATATGGTTTGTATTTTAAAATTTACGGCCCAAGCCCGGCCCGGGCCCGAAGTGACATATCCTTAGTAGGCTCGAGCCCAGCCTGCGGGCAGGGCCGCGGTGGCTCAGTGGTAGAGAGTTCACCTCTGGTGCTTTCGGGTCCTTGGTTAGATTCTAGTTCTCGCCAAGTCAACTTTGTGGTGGACAAATACCGTGTGCGTGGGTTTCCTCGGGGCTCTCCCGTTTCCTCCTACTTTTTTCATTCCACCATTTTATTAATTTCTCATCATCACCGTCTCCTTTAGCCTAGCTGTCATAAACGTGGGACGTAAAACTTAAAAATTTCGCTTTTTCGCGCTTGAGCCCCTGCAGACCTCTAATACACGGTGGTATAATAATAATAATAAAATAATAATAATAATAATAATAATAAAATAATAATAATAATAATAATAATAATAATAATAATAATTATTATTATTATTATTATTATTATTATTATTATTATTATTATTATTATTATTATTATTATTATAAAATTGTAGTAGTAGTAAATATCATCGATAATAATTATATTGTCTATGTAGTATACTTGAAGAAAGTACTTAAAACTACACGCAGCATCTGGCTCGTTTTGGCTCGACTCGACTCGAAACTCGAGTCAATTTCGAATCGAGTTTCGAGTCGAGTTGGAGGAAGTTTTTCGAACCGAGTTCTCGAGTCGAGTTCAAAGATGTCTGTTTCGAGTCGAGTCGAGTTTCAATGAAAACTCGCTCATGCCCATCCCTAGTGTAAAGTCAGAATAGCAGTATTTGTGAATTGAAAGTATGATGGAAAAATTTTATATTATGAAGGGCATTTATACCGTATTAATAGATTTCCTATGTAGACGCTTTAGCTTACTGTTTAGATTTATAACAATGAAGATTGTATGTGGGTTTAGTACGCGCTCAAAGTTTCGAGGTTTTGTTCTTTCGAATTGACAAGATATATATGTTACTTTAAGAAGTTAAAACTGCATTTCCTTTCCGATCTTTTAATTTGTTATTGTAGAGCAAACTTTGTTCTTCTAAAGTTTCCTTTATAGATATTTGGAAGTATATATCTGCAATAAATTGTGTAATCATTTTACTGAACATAACTAGTGTTTTGCTTTTTACATTACACTGGACACTTCCATTACATTTGTTGTACTAAAAATGATTTTCAGGGGTATTTCGTCACATGAAACAATTCTTTCCACTCCCATGTTCAATCTAACTAACTAACCTCACTCGTACGTTAAAATTTTATTTAAAGAATTCTGGAATGATATTTGAAAATCATGGGGAAATAGGTACTAATAAATCTCCCTCAAATTTAAATATTCCTTTTGCGTGAATTAGGTACAACAGGAATTCCTGTTCTGCCTAAAGATAAGATTAGATAAAAAATGCGTTACAAAGTGCTGGAGGGTCATTAGGCACAACATGAATTAGGCAGAACAGGAAAGAATCTACGGAATAACTATGGCGCAGGTAGGAAGGGGGAACTCGAGCAGTGGTCCTCCTTCGTATCTTTGCTTGGTCATAGACTTCTAGCGGGTTTCAGGATAATATAATCAGTCAGTATTGTGAGGACCGTACGTTTTTGGTCTATGTATAATCGTTTCGGTTGAAGTCAACAAATGGTTGCACGTTTTTTGTTATCTTACACGACCCTAATTTGTTCAGTCTCTTTCTTTACCTCTGTTGTTTTCCTTGTATTTCTGATCAACGGTGACTCCAAGATAACGATTATTCAAATTTAATAATCTAGCGTCATTAGAAGTAGGAAAAGATTAACTCCCTGATATAGATATATTTTGTATTTATGATAGAGGCATCTTTAACAGATGACATTTTGAATATATATATCCTATTCATTGATATGCAACAATTTGCATTTTATTTTGTTTCTTTTATATATAAATATTTTCATTTAAAGAGCTTATAACTGATGTTCTGGGAATTTTAGTTCCGAAATAAGTTCGTGATTTTAGAGTCGTTCACCATTTTGCTGGGAAATTATTGTCCACTAGATATACCTGTAATCCGATATTCACAATGGTTCGATAGACTGTATTTCTGCCAGTCATTGCAGAATAGTATCATTAACATTAGCTAGGCCTAGCTAATCACAAATAAACGAATATTAAGCACATGCGTACGCAATTAACAGTATATTTTATTTTGTAAAATATCTCGATGGGTTAAAAAGGAACTTGTCTATTGATTAAAATTTTGGTTGGATATTTCCTGAAGTTATTTATTTAAAATGTATTATTTTGATTTTAATGATTGATGTTTTCACGAGAATACTATTGTCCATATGTGCAAACTTTCGTTAATACGAATTTAAATATTTATTTATTTATTTATTTATTTATTTTTATCTTTCTATTCGCAAGACTTTTATTGATATCACATCACAACATTCACAAAAATATGGAAATATTCACAATATTGTTATATTAGAAACTTTTTTTTATTATAATATCTTTGTAACTAATTTGGTATATTCTTTTGCTAGACTGGGACTGTACGGCAATATCTGTAAGTGATTATAGTTATCCGAAATTCTGTTTCATACCGTAATACCGATGTTTAAAACTCCTGTTTATTAAATTAGAAAATCTTTGGTAAATTGCTTGTTTTTGCACATCAATTTCAATTTTCGTCTTCCTTAATCTGCGATGAGTATACTGACGACATTTTCTGGAATTGCAGCTGTTCCAAATTTTTAAACATTATTCGAAATAAATTGATGGAAAAGATAAAAATATTAATGTTTATGTTCAATATTGCCATGTAAATTCAATATTTCTGTATATGATTTCTCTGTACGGGCGAGAGTACCTTTGTGAACTATACAAATTTTTCGTAAACAGTGAAGAATCCGTAGCAATCATAATACCCCAAAATACTTCAGACAACCAAAGCCAAAGTTTAACTGGTATTAATTTAGTGCGTTTACCCTTATAAAACAGTGTTTCCATAATCACTTATTTGGAGCTGCCATAGTACGAAATCACATCCGATTCATATCTTTCTAGAAGTGCAAATAGTAACAACGCAAATATTCAAATATGTCTGAACCAAAATAAAATTTTAGAAATCAATTACCACATAATTTGGATAAACAGAAATAATGTACCGAGAAGATACTTAGGTTATGAATTACCATGATTTCGAATATGTCCAAACTAGAGTGAAACAGTTAACTGAAAGGAATTATTTACTTACCAGAACTGTGATTTACTAAATTTTATTCCTATATACGCCGTCTTCTTCACAAACAGATAATTTGCTTAAAGACATATATTGACAACATAGTGAAACAGTTTATATATACATATTTTATATTGTTCTGAAACAATTCTGGAAGAATCTGGAAAAATCACAATATATTTAATGCTATGGAACATTTCCCTGAGAACTAAAATTCAGAATATTTGTTTTTCTACTTTTTTTCTTTAACAGTGCAATTTTGCCCAATGTTATTAAAAATTTCATGACACTTTCTGTGACAAGAAAAACTATAAGAATTTTTTTTTAGCCATTGACTGTTTTGAAAATTACCTGAGATTACGAATCTTATGTAAAATATTGCTGAAACAATATTACTGTTTATTTCCCTAGCGGATGGAGGTATTTTCACTTTGAAAAATGTTAGTGGGTTTCGCTAAGTTTATTATATTTTTTTAAACAATTTGAATATGTCGAATTATTAAGTGTAAATAAAATTCCAGCTGGAAAATTGTTTCTTTATTTCCTATAAACTGTAGAAGAATGCATCCTAGCAGATGATGGTAGTTTAGTAAGATTTTAATTTTATTTCTGTGTAAACTTTTAGGTTGATATAGTGGTGTGGATTTACTGTTTTGTTCATACAGAGTACTTCGATAGTGAATGATTTAAACTAACATCTTAGCAACCCTTCCTTTTATATATGAAAGTAGAATCAATACCCATCTTAGGCATACACTGAAAACAATGTCAATCGAACTCATGAAGTAATATCTCATTATTATTACTATTTCATTTAAATATGATCGAGATATATTCAGTACTGCATAGCACAGAAGAAGATAGAATAATCATTGAAACAGCGTCTAATCAAAAAATGGTTAAATAATTTCATTACAGAATTGGATTGTGAATGTTTTCTTCCTAGGTTATTTTTTTAATGTGGATAAGTTTGATATATTCTCTTCTTTCTCTTTCTATTTACTTCTCTTCTTTCTTTCTTTTCCTTCTTCCTTTCCTAGTCTAACTGACATACTCATGTCATCTTATTCTAAAGATATTTCCTCTGGAATGTTCTTTTTTTCTTCGGTGAAGTGGCCGCCTTATCTAACACACAATTAAAATATTTACTATGGTTTCTACGGAGACCGTTGCTATGGAGATGAGGGAGAGTCGTAGTCTAAAGAATTTAGGTGCTGACTGCATTCAGGCAAAATGAAGTCAGGAATATGACGCTGAAGCCACCCTTGAGTTGATCTGGCCATGTGGGCGGTAGCAGAATCCTGCTGGAAGATCCAGGATTGGTTTGAAAGAGTGTGCTACTTAACGTCTTCACAATATGCTCCTAAACGGGCCGCTTTCGTACACTCGGGCACTGGTTGTAACTCCATTTTCGCAAAAATGCAGCTGGGTGGGACCGGAATAACTCATTTCCCACAACACTATCACTGAGGAGGGATGCTGGGAACTCTGAATTTTTGGTACCTTCTTAAAGGTTTCCTGAGAGGTTGATGCGTACACTCGATCGTTTTACCGATTGAACGACTGTTCAACGGTGAATATTTTCTTATCGGTGAAAAGGATTTTGCGATGACCATTATGAGCATATCGCTGCAGGAGACGTCTACATTTTATCATTCTTTTATCATTCTTAGCTTCTTTAGGAGTGCGTCAAGGTAATGTCCTGTATCTCGGCGATAAGCCCGTAGTCGAAAGTCCTCAGATAGAAGCCTGGACACGGACCGTTTCGAAATGTTCACTTCACTGGCCATGATAACCTGCTTTCTTTCCGCATTTGATTGATTGATTGATTGATTTTGAGTTTTACGTCCCTTTCGGCAGCGAGGCTATATGAGACGTGGACCTACTGATTAACGTGGAATCCGAACCACATGAGCTCCCGCCGGGAATCAAACCCGGGTCTCCCGCGCCAAAGACGCGTACGCTAACCGCTTAGCCACGGTGGAGCTCTCTTTCCGCATTTCTCAGCACACGAACAGCCACTGTTTTTGTGGCTGCTCGAGTCCTGACACTGCGTGGACGACCCGTTCTCGGATGATCCTTCACAGTCCCGATTTCATTGAAGCGCTCGGTTTCACGATACACGAACACAAGACTGATTTGGAGCTTTCGTAGCGTTTGAAAATGTCACTTGCAGATTGTCCAACTTTATGTAACGGTATCATAGCAACATGGTTTTCATAGTCGCCCTATCCCATGGATCCACCTGCGACCCAATGCTTCCTCTTGCACAAACAAGCACACAATGGTTCAAGGTTCCTATGAGCACACTTGCGGTTCTTTCCTTCTTCTCCCAGATGTAGAGTGTGCGTCAAAATTTTGTAACAGTATTCATTTCTAGACTAGGTATACAAAGTAATACTACATTTTAATAACAAATAAAACATTCATTACTTCCTACTATTTCTTTACTTTTTCCATGTAAGTACTTTCAACCTTTATCTATTTCCTCTTCTATGCAAAATTTTTGGGGAGATGCGTCTGTATACCCCGCCAGAGACGCTCACGTTTTTCAGTGGAATTCCACTTCAGTGAAGATAGTGATCTGACAACATTTATGTTTCTTTCTTGCCATAATAATAGGCCACTTGGTACAAATTTAGATGCTTCGATACAGAAATGACATTAGGAACCTCTATCTTGACATAACAATTATCTGTTTTAATACTATCCATTAGCTGAATATTTCTCTACCTCCTTGTTTTACTTTCATCACACCACGTGTTGAGAAAACATTTTTTTTCTCAGAATATAGGTTTCTTATAAGTTGATAACCATGTAATAAACATATGTCATTAATTTGTTCTTTCTTCCTTCATTTCTCTACTTCTTTTATATGACAAAAAATTTCGTTTCCTACACATTTTTTAAAAAGAGAACTATCCCCCTGTCCTCCCACCGAGACACCCGTGTCTCCTCCAATTCGCTTCATCTCTGTGTACTGAAACAAAGTACTAAACTTTACATTGCAAGAGCCTATGAAGAACTCTGGCCGGACACATGCTTCACCATCTCGTCGGTGACACGTGATTATTACATTTGCTTTGAACGTCATATTTCTAACATTGTCAGGCCAGGGAAGCTTCTCAATTAATACGGATGAAATGTAAAATCAAATATTTATTCTGAAGATCATTCATACATTCTGAATTAATACAATAAATTATATTTCAATAATATCTTACTTAAATCCCCCTGGAGAAAGATGTTATCGGAAATTAAAAATTTACTGTATTAAGTACAAAAATCACACTTGTTCTGAAAAGATATGAGACTGAATTCTTGATACCCTGTGCTAAAATTCCGCGTACGCCACTGTCCCCCTACGTTCGCTACTGTTAATTTTAATGTTGCAGATAGGCCCATGCTCTGTATTAATATACGGTTGATAAATATTTGTAAAAATCCCCCCCCCATTATGTTTCTTTCACAAATAGCATTTTGGGAATAGCCGCATATTCTTAACATAAAAAAAATACTGGACTAAGCTTACTCAGTTCAGTGATTCTTTCAGGGGGTGAGCCGGGGGGTATTACCCCCCCCGGAATTTGAAGGCTACTCCCCAGGCGCATTCTCAAAGAATATAAGAATGTTCAGAAACCTATATATTTCTGTACTCGAAAAAAGAAACAACACAAATATTGGCTTGAGTACGTTTGTGAACGGGAAAGAGAACAAAATGTATAACCATCAGATATATTACTCTTCAGCTTACACAAGAACTTCATTTCTTGTCGCGCAAACTAAGAAAGCAGTTTGATTGCATTGGCGGTCACCCCCAACAGAGCAAGCACCAAATACTAACTAACTCTATGGCCTATGGAACCCGCAGGTTCAGTGCCGCGTTCACAAAAGCTCTCCACTGACTTCTATCCTTAGCTAATTGCATCCATTTTCTACTTTGTATTCCTATCTCTGCGACATCCATCTTAATATTATCCTCCCATCTGCACCTAGGTCTTCCTAATGGTCGTTTTCCGATCGGTCTTCCAGTCAAGACTTTGAAAGCGTTTCTACTTTCTTCCATTCTAGCTACATGACCTGCCCACCTAAGCCTCCTAGACTTGACGACCCTAACAATGTTGGGTAAACCGTATAAACTATGTAGTTCCTCGTTATGAAGTTTCCGCCATTCCCCATTCTCGTTCCTCTTGGGTCCGAATATTCTTCTCAGGATCCTGTTCTCAAATACTTTCAGTCTATGTTCTTCCCTCAGAGTAAGTTACCATGTTTCGCAACCATACAGAACAACAGGCATGATTATCGTTTTATATATTTTAAGCTTCAAATTCTTCGACAGAATTCGCGACGACAAGAGATTTTGAACCGAATAGTAACACGAATTCCCTGCTTTTAGTCGACATTTAATTTCTTCGCACCAAATACACATTACATTTTCCTTCCTTTGCTGCTACAGACGCGGGGGTGGAGCGGTTAACAGGTTTTGTCCTTTCAGCTGAACTCCCGTAAACAGTAAGGTTGTTCACGGGAGGGACACTTCCAACCTCTCTCAATTATATTTTTGACTCGTAAGGTTCCTGAAGGTATGAGGTACATAGGGTATAAGAACAAACGACACATTTTGAAAAACATGGTTATAAAGGCAGCAGAGTTGGCGTGGGTCAATGAAAACTTGACGCACCGCCCACCGTGACCCACGGCCATCACCCACCATGACCCACTTTGACCCACGACCCACCATGACCCACCACCCACCGTGATACACTGTGACCCACCATCCACTGTGATCCATCATGACCCATCACTCACAGTGTCCCACTCGGACCCACCACCCACCGTGACTCACCACCCACCATGAACTACTCTCATCCACTGTGACCTATTCTGACTCACCAAAATCCATCGTCATCAACTCTGAACACGATACACGGCCTCTTCTGTACTGACTAAAGAGTTTACACTTGTAATAAAACAAGACTGTGAAATTGTCACTAATCGGAGTTTGAATTTCTGTTCAATCGCTCAAGCACCACTCTGTTACAACAAAGGTGGATCTGACCTTTACAATATCAAATGGTAAAGTGTTTGTCAGTGAGGAAATTGAAACACTTCGAGGTGGGGGAAAATTAGTGTGTGCCTAAAATATACTTGTACTAAGAGAGTATTCTTGCAAGTGTTAATTTCTGAACGCATTCCAAAAGAAACTTCTATTCGCAGGAAAATACCCCTGTACAATATGGAAAGGGTTATGGTTTCTCAGTTTACAGTATTTTTCTCACAAAAAAAAAAAAAAAAAAAAAAACTTGAAAAATCAGTTTTTCATAGTTTATAAAGGTTCTCGGGTACCCTATGTGAGAGCATCTCCATAAAGTATGCTTATAATTGTAATTTGTGTAATCACTATAACACCACGTTAAATTACAAATATGCATAATTGTAATTATTATGAATATTTATTCAAAGTATTTTACCAAAAGCATAGAAGAGACTTACTAAAAAATAGGTACAAAGTTGAATAACATAAATAAGCCATTACTAATACAAGTATACATTTTCTATAACTCGTAATTTTCCACCTTAAAACAAACCTGAAATCGGGTTTATTTCCTGTTGGTAACTTTTTCGTAGTAAATCATCCGCAGCGGAATGATGTCCATCCTTCAGCCAAGAAATAACTAGCTCGTGTACTTTGCGCTTGTCTAGCGGTGGGCCATTAACATTGATGAACAAGTTAGGCAATGTTTGAGCACTTAGTCTATTTCTAATATCAGTCATTTGTAAATGCATAAAGTGAAATCCCCGTTTGCACTCTGTCGTGGAAATTGATAATACTTCTACCCGATTTCTGCAACTCCTCATCGACAATCTGCTTGTTAGACTTAAGTCTGATAACGATTTTTCTTAGTTTTGAAATACTCAGCAAGAAGTATCATCACTCTATCACCATACAACATATTTTCCATATCGACCATGTCAGTTGGAATGTTGACTCATGGAGAACAGAAACTTCATCTACCACGCCTTCGATAGGGAATCTTTTGAATAAATTATCAGTTAAAGCCTGATAAACTTATGATTTCTTATTTGTTTATAAATTTAATTTTTACACATGAAGGTTTGATGCTATTACCAAGTTCCCTACCCCGTCTAGAAAGCGAAAGGGAACGAGGTTCCTGAAAAGTGTTCAGAGGTGAATGGGAGTTTCCCTCCTTCTTCCGCTTCAATTATCACACTGCTGTTTGCCATGTGCCAAATTACGATGAATTTAAATTAAATTATCATAGTATAATTATTTCCTTACTTTTCAGTGGAAAAAAAGGATGAAATTTGAAAGTTTCAAATCAAGGTAAGTAGACCAACGTAAAGGGAAAAAAGTGTAAAATTTTCCATATAATTATGCGTACAATCCAAACTTAAAATTTCCGTGTAATTAAGCTTACAGTACAAATTTTATGCCTATTTTAGTCACAAGTTTTTGGGTTGATTGCCCTGTGCTGTAAGCGCTCCATATAATAAACATAAGCTTCAGCAATTATTATAGTAGAAAGCAATGGATATATGAAGCCAAGCACTGTATTTTTTGTTTCTGATTTTTTTTCTTAAATAACATTGATCGTTTTCGATCATTTTTATAAACCAACTCACTACCCATTTTCCATATATAGAAAGTGCCCCCGACACATAAACATAAAGAAGAATTTTTTAATAAATGCTGGGACGCATTCTGTTTATTTTCAATAAAGAGTTAATACACTGAATTTCAGCTCCGTAAGTTTAACGGTTTGCGAGATACTAATTTTTTTTCGCAAAAATTCATATCCTCTCTATCTCCTTAGGATATTATGCATTATAATAAAAGCAATATAATATCCCAGTTTGGATTAAGGCCTAACTATATACCAAAAGTAATTTCATTTTGACTTTGCAATTTGACCGTGCTGATCAGGCACACATAGTTATATTCCATTTTTTATATAATAATTTATATACTACAGTGATTCAAAGATGTATTTTTTCCAGTAATTAGCTCCTCTAAAAACTCACAGATCTCGAAAGCCAAGTAGTAGTTTAAGTACTATTGCTATTATTACAATTAAAAATATCAATATCCAAAAGTGCCTGAAGTTCTTTTTTCACTTGGTTAGATATACTCACGTCAGGTAAGTAGACAGAAAGAAATGGAAAAGGAAGAGAAATGAAGGTCTTGAAAGTAAAACGAAGATAAATTTACCAGTCTTTAGAAGATACTGTCTACAATGCAGTGAGCAGAGAGGGTCGGTAGATCATACTGAGTCGGTGGGTCGCAGTGGGTCACGGTGGGTGGTGGGTCACAGTGGATCTCGGTGGGTGGTGGGTCGCAGTGGGTCATGGTGGGTGATGGGTCACAGTGGGTCACGGTGGGTGGGTGGTCACAGTGGGTCACATGCTGTTGACCCACGACCCACTCAGAAAACTTGACCCACCAACCCACTGACCCACTCCATCTCTGAAAGGCAGCTTACCTCTCCCTAGCATTCAAAAACCACTTGGTGCTAAATAAAAAGAGAAATATTGACCGTAGATCACAAAAGAAGGAAGAGAAACTCGTGTATATATATATATATATATATATATATATATATATATATATATATATATATATATATATATATATATATTGTATTGTATTGTATTGTATTGTATTGTATTTATTTCGTCCTTTTTTTTCATACATTTAGCACTGTATTGCAATGCATATGAAGTGGACACGTCATTTATATATAAACACAAAAGTAAAAAGAACAATAATAATGAAAATTACACATACTAGGTTTATAATTAAACATTACACCTTACATCTTATCCATTACATTTTGCATGATATTTTTAAAATTAAAGTAAGAGTAATTATTACTTGCAGTGTGCGTAGAAATCCTTGAACATATATCAAATGCTAAAAACAAGCAACGACACTGGTTACTGTAGATAATGTTTGTTTTTATTTTATTATTATTATTATTATTATTATTATTATTATTATTATTATTATTATTATTATTATTATTATTATTATTATTATTATTATTTTTGTTTCTGTTAGCAATTCATGTATTCCTCTATCGAGTAAAAGCAGTGTTTTAATAAATATTTTTGTAGTTCTTTTTTAAATTTAGCAACAGATTCCTGAGTCTTTATATCTTTGGGAAGTTTATTGTATAGCATGATACCCGCGTATTTACACTCTTTTTCATATAATACGGTTCTGTGTTCTACAATGGAAAAGTTTTGTTTATTTCTTGTATCATGATCATGTTTTTCTTCTACCCGCGTAAGGATACCCTCTAGATGTCTCTTTACAAATATCAGTAGACTTAAAATGTACAAACAAGGTACTGGGAGTATACGAATTTTTTTAAATATTGGTTTGCAGTGATCTTTTGGTTTAGCGGCCGCCATCATTCTTATTATTCGTTTCTGTATTGTAAAAATTACCTTGGCTTTGTGTGTATTTCCCCAAAATATAATGCCGTATGTTAAATTTGACTGGAATAATCCAAAGTAAATCGTTTTTAAAGTAGACTCTTTTAAAACATTTTTAAGTACTTTAATTGCGAAATAAATTTGATTTAATTTGTTTACCAAGCTTAGTTATTTGTACATCCCAGGAGAGATTTTTATCTATCCAGATTCCTAAGAACTTAGTTGAGTTCACATAGTCTATTCCGTTATTTTCAATTAAAATATTAACAGGCTGCGTATGTTTGTTGCGCATATGATGAAAATTGATTGCTTGTGTCCTTTTAATGTTTAATTTATGCTTATTTTATTTAATCCACTGAGATAGTTTATCAAGGATTTCATTTGCATTACCTTCAACATCCTCATTTGTGTTCCCTTTTACTATGATATTAGCATCGTCTGCATAAAGGGATGGTTCTGCTGGAGCAATATTACATGGTAGATCGTTAATGTATATCAAAAATAATAATGGCCCTAATACGGATCCCTGTGGCACTCCATATGATATTTCTTGTTTTTCCGATGTATAGTATGTAGTTTGGTTTGCATTTTTGTTACTGTATGTAATTTCTACTACTTGCTGCCGATTTTCCAGATACGGCCCGATATATATAATGGAGACAACGGTTGTAAGCTGTCCTTTTGCAAAATTTTATTGGGCAGAAACAATGAAGTTAGGTCGTATGGCGGTAGTGATAGTTGCTTGGTGGCAATCGGCTCGTAGCTGGAATAGATGGTTTGCTTTATCCCTCCTCTAATCCCAGGCCTGAAATGCTCCTCTGTATATATATATATATATATATATATATATATATATATATATATATATATATATATATATATATATATATATATATATATATATACTAAAAAACATGCCTCTTTCCCTGCCTGTTTATCTTTCTATATTTATTTGAAATGCATTTTATTACTATAAGAGAGAGAAGTGGGTTCGAACAGAACTTGGCTGGCGTCTTTCGCTGTGGACAATTTTGAGACAGTTCTATAACTGCAACGTACTGTTAGCGTGTGAAGTGTTGTGTGGCTTACTTCAAAACTTTGAATGCAGGCTGTTTGACAATTCCACAAGAAAACTTAAATTTTCTGTTGTTCTTGAAAAACCTGAAAAATGTGCGCTGGGAGGAGACGGTAGAGACAATAGTGTTTATTGAGTGATTGTTCGATTTTGCGTGCTGTAACTAACTTTCAAATTACATTTTTGATGTTCTCTTTTAGTATTTATTTATTTATTTAATCTACTTGAAGTGACAGACTGAAAGTCACAGTGATGAGCACAAAACGAAAAGCAGGTACTTTACTGTCATACTTTACCAAAAAAATAAAGCATGAGTCATCGCTCGAAGAGAGTTCAAGAGTACCAGAAGGCAGTCCCACTATTTCCTCATCTCACCCACAGGAACCTCTTCCTTCAACTTCTTTTAACACCGGATGTTCTTCTGTACAGGGAAGATCGAAACATGAATATCGTTTCATGACTTCTTGGACAGATAAATACAAGTGGTTAGTTTATGACGAGAATCGGGGAGGTGTATTTTGTAGTGTGTGTTCAAGATATTATCAAAATGATTTAAATGTAGCACAGAAAACTAAAGGCGTATTCATTACAGTTCCGTTCACAAATTTCAGGAAAGCAACTGGTACTACAGGGAAACTCCACAAGCATGATTCCTCTGAATATCACAAAAGTGCGATGGTGAAAGAAAATCTTCGAATTTTACATGAATATAAACCTATTCATTCAATTTTACAGCAACAAAGCAGCACTGAAATCGAAGAAAACAAACAGGCTGTAAAAATTCTCTTGCGCAGTTTATATTTTCTTGTGAAAGAAGAAGTGGCTCATACGAGTAAATATAAACATATTGTAAGAAATTTGATGGCTCCGTGTATTCAAAGTTTAAACGACTGGCTTCAGATAAAGAGTGAGCGTGCAACATACTGCAGCAAAGACACAGCTTGTGAGATGTTGGAGTGCATGGGAGAAGTGTTAGATGAGGAGTTTGCTGCTGAACTTAAAGATAAATCTTTTACGTTAATGGCTGACGAATCGACTAACACAGCGAATAAATCAGAGCTTTCTGTCTGTGTGAGATATGTTACTGACAGCTGCGTAGTGAGGGAGAGATTTCTATGCATAACTACGCTTCAGGACACTACCGCCGAAACTATTACAAATTTTATTGAAAACGAAATAACCAAACGAAATTTGTCATTTGATAATCTTGTGGCATGTGGATTCGATGGGGGTTCTAATTTCTCTGGTAGTGTTTCTGGGGTGCAGAAGAGAATTTCAGAAAAGGCAAAGAGAAACGTCCCGTACATACATTGTAGAGCGCATGTTTTGGCCCTTTCAGTGACAAGTGCAAAAAATTTGTTTCCATTTGTAAAAATATTTTTTTACGTTGTGAGGGACATTTGCAAGATATTCCGCCAATCTCCGAAAAGAGAAGCTGCTCTTCACGATGTTCAAAAAATGTTACAGGACCCTACTTTGAAAATTCCAGAACCCATGGATGTACGTTGGCTCAGTCATCACAAAACCATTCAAACCATTAAAAAATGTTATGGATCAATAATGATGACGTTAGAGCACTTATATAAAGAAGGTGGACATTTTTGTTCCTTGGCAGGTGGAATATTAATTGAAATGGAAAGCTCGACCTTTCTTCTAACATTGTGCTTGTTGGTAGAGATACTGGGATCCGTGTCAAATCTAAGTAAGTACCTACAAAAGGAAGACTGTCAGCGAATTTACCCAGCTGATTTCAAGTACTGAGGCTCACCTGAAGTCAATTTCTGAAGATGCAAATAAAGCAGCAAGACAAGAGTCTAGTACCATTTTTACTACTTACGACGAAATGAAAGTTAAACTTTCAGGAATCCGAACAATCAAGTCAGATCCATCTGAAGAAAAGACATTTTTGGGAATGCTTGCTAAATTCGCTGATGCTGTAGCCACTGAAATGGGCAGAAGGTTTAACACTTTCAGCCCCATGTGTATCTTTTTGATACACAGTGAGGGTTTACTGATGGACCACGTGTATCAAATAGATACACATTGGCTGACAGTGTTCATAGCAAACTGTAGTCTGGTCCCGGGATGAAATTTACTCAAATAGGGTTGGGGCTGAAAGTGTTAATAAGCAAGCTGTTGATTTGATTTCAGCGTGTTCATTTTTTCAATCATTTGATTCTATTCAACATATCAAAGAATCAGATGTGAAAAGTCTCTGTAGCATTCTGTCCGGCATAGATGAAGATCACTTATACGCAGATCTTCAATCTTTCAAATTTCTGGCACCAAATGTGAACGACAAGGTATCGCCATTAAAATACACTTTAACATCTTCTTTTGGATACGATGAACTTAAAAAAGCCAGTGTAAACATTCTAACAGTGCCAATATCAACAGCCACCGTTGAAAGATCTTTTAGTGCCATGAACAGAATAATGACACCGTTAAGGAATCGATTACACTAGTTAACAAATTTAAACTTTTTGTTTGTTACATGAGAAAAATCACCTGATCTTAAAGGAACTTTTTGCGCTGAATTCGAATATGCACTCGGTTTCTCTCCATCACGTACAGTTTTCCCGTAACAGAGGGATTTTCGGGAAATTCCCTCAAAAATTTCCCTTTTGCAGATATTTTATTCCCCTAGCTCCTGTCCCCTTACATATAGTAACATAGAAATTATACCTAAGTATACCTTGATTTATATTTAATAAACCCTAAAAGTTTCGTAAAAATCGCTTTGTTCTTTCTAGAGAAATAAATATATTTGTATGTATACTGTGTGCACTGTTTATTGCACCTGATAGTAATGCTTTCAGATCTCCCGAGTTGGGGTAAAAGAGGACGGCGTTCGTGTGTTAACTCACCAAATAGTTTTTGTTATGTGTGTGGCCATTTTTTAGTGCGTCGTGCTACGTCACTTTACTTGCATGGGCCAAAGGGAAACGGAGGTTCATGAAATTTGCTGTACCAATGGTGTGGAGAGAACCCACCAATCATCTGGATGATTGTTACTTTTGTCTCACAGTAGTTAAGGGACATTCTAAAAAAAGCAAATACACAATAAGTTATCCCAACGTTAAATCCGCAATTAGACCTATTCCGCACGGGGATGAACTTCCACTTCCCGAGCCCCCTACCAACTGGGAAGAGATATGGCCAAAAGACTCTGATGATGATCATGACCTTGATGAACCATCGACATCAACATGTACTACCATGAGCAAAATAAATGACGCGTCTCTTTATTTTGAAGTTTTTTGAAAATATCTCCGTTTTCTTTATATGTTCGAAATTTCGGAAGGTTTCCCCAGCAGGACAGGTTAATAACAAACCCGTTTTTAATATTTGTGTTAGATATTAGCTTAAAATAAAGAAATTAGAAGCAAAAAACATTAAATCGACAGAAATCTCGAGAATTACCAACTCTGCTAAAGTGGGAAATTTTCAAGAACGCGAGGGAATTCTGCATTTCGACACAAAGCAGCGACATCTATGTCATTGAGAGAAATGTGGATTAAATCTACAAACTAAACTTTTAACGAATATTTCTAGTATGTCTTATTATATGCATTATCTGCAAACTCCAAATATATGAATATATGCTAAGTATTAACATAAAGATAGAGCAAATAGTGGAAATTATCTATGGAAAAGGACGAATTGGTAGGACGATCGTAATGAAATATCGTCTTTACCGGAACAGGCTCAGTTCACATAAGAAAACAAATAGTTCAGTGAGTTAAAGCAATGAGTCTGTATGCTGAAGGTAGCGGGTTCGATCCCATGGAAGTGCCGTTGTCATTTTTATCACTACACTACGGTTATTTTATTTATTTTTTTATGTGAAAAAGAATCAAATTGTAACATATGTGTAAAACTCATGACGATACCCAAAAAAAAAAAAAAAAATGCCATTGTCGTACTTGCATTAGCGTCCCTAATTTTGTTTGCAAACAGTTTCGTAATTATTTCCCCTGTGCTCACTGCTCATCATATGCTCGCTGGCGCATAACGAATGTTTCCCAGTAAATGTTAATTCTAATTTGGAGAATTTTATAAAGTTTCACAATATTTCTCACTAGATAGTCTTCTATCTACGTGTTTGGATATTTTGATAACAGATGTCCCTATTAAATGTTTAATTTTCCCTAGATGTTTAATTACGGAAAAGTTTTACAATGTATTTGTATTGAATTGAAATTGTTTTGAATTTACTACATAAGGTAAGTAGACCGAAGGAGGAGAACTCAAGTAATTGATATTCTACGTAAAAGCAACCTATTGTAGAATGATGATGCTTCTTACCTTCAGCACATAATCTTTACGTTAGAGAGTCAGACAGAGAAAAATCCTGGTTTTTCCTCCTCTATGACCACCCATCTTAAACCTCTACATATCATTGTTCGTCTCACAAAATTTCGGTGCTCCAAAAACATTCAAATAATAATAATAATAATAATAATAATAATAATAATAATAATAATAATAATAATAATAATAATAATAATAATAATAATAATCCTGAATATGCCATCCTTACATAATGTAAGGATATCTTAGTTTCCTAGTTTAAATCTTAAATATCTTAGTTTAAAATGCTTTCTTTAGTACTTATTTGAGCAACCATGTAGGAGGGGGTACGACTTTTTATTTTGCCCCTTTCATTTCAGTACCCTTCCAACAGAAAGTATTTTTTGATAAGCAGGAAAGACAAAATGAATAAGAAATATAGGGGGCTACGGCTCCCTTATGGGAAAAGGCAAAAATATGAAAATGCTTATAACTTCCGAATTTTCCGTCTATTTTAAAGAAATTATTGGCTTCATATTAAAGTCTTGGCTTCAAATGACAATTTCAGTCCGTGTGGACAATGATCAAATCTCGAAGGGCTCTTCGGTGTAGGGGTTTCGGCTTCTTTATGGGACAAGATTCACGTAGTTGATATTGCAAAATTGTTTTGTGTATATATAAGTGGAAACTTGCACCATTTGGTTAATTTTACGTCTTATGTTTTGCAGATTCATATTCCAAGCAATAGTTACTTCGCAGAGCTAAAAGAAGGCACTTACTAGTTTCATTAAAATGAAATGTCTTTTATGAGAGGAGCAGACGAACCAACAGGCACCCAAACGTTGGTTGAGTTGTACGGTTGAAACTCGTTAAGCTCGCTTCAATTATTATTATTATTATTATTAATGATAATAATAATAATAATAATAATAATAATAATAATAATAATAATAATAATAAAGCATTGCAGGGACCTTTGGTGCATGGGGTCCGTGGCTCGATTCCACTTCGTGCCAAGTGAAATTTGAGGTGGACAAATACCGTGTGCATGGGTATGTGTTTTCTTGAGATTTTCCATTTTCCTCCCACTTTCTTCATTTCACCATTTCATTCATCATCATTCTCCCTTAGCGTAGGTGCATAATAGTCCAACGTTAAACTAGATATTGCAATTTCAATAATAATAATAATAAAAATTAATTCAACTGAAAGGACTGTAATTTATGTGGACAACAATTATCATAAATATGCAACCATTATAAAAACAATGCTTTGAGTAGAAAGATAATCCTTTCCAAGTGTTAACGAATGCGCACGAGATAAGACATGTCTCGAGAAAGAGACAAGACGCGCTTTGTGACATCCAAGATAATACGAGGCAAATGTTTTGGACACGAGATAGCTTGTAAAATGTCTCGTCTTGTCTGGAATGTCTCGAAAACAAAAGTCTAAGTTTTAAAATTATTTTTCAAGATCTATTCTCTCAGAAGTAGTTCTCTGCCTTAAAATTAATAACGACATTTGTGATTTAAAAAAAAGATAAACAATGCCTAAAGTTAATAGTGAACTTTTCGAAAAGAAGCTTCATTAAGGGTGAACCTGAAAGATGTCCACAAACTTTGGGAGGTGATTCGTGACATCAAAAGGAGACAAATGGTCCTCTTGCAGTTTTCGAATTCAGCTTCGTTGTCGAGATACAGGGTTGCCAACTGGTCGTGTTTGAGAAACTCACTGGGAATAAATTCAAGTCCAAGAATAAACTATTACTCATATATTTTTCAGGTCAATTGACTTATACCATGCTGTAAGGTCAAATATTTATTTATGAAGTGTGTACAAAATTCGCCAGGGTCTTTTCTGAGAAAATCGTCGAGAAAAAGTCACCTCCAAGAATAAACTACCCCTCGTAAATTTTTCTAAGAGAAATATCTGATACTGCAATATAGGGTTGTTAATTAGATATTGATTAATGAAAAATAAACAAAATTGTTAAAACCATTTTTGAGAAAATAGCGTTTTTCGATTTTCGGCTGTTTGTAAACCACACTTATTTTAGGTGGTAGGAAGAAATGGAAAAGCTCCTGTAAGAATACTAAGTAAACCCTAAGTTTAAAATTTGGTGTAGATAAGTTGAACGGTATGGCCTCTAGGCGAGTGCATATAAAAGTGTGCCGAACGGACGGACCGGAAGGACGGGTGTCGAAAAGTCACATTTTCGGTATGTAGACGCCATGAAACATGTAAATCCGTTGAAATCTGAATTTGATATTATTTTCACAATCACTATATTTTCTTCTCTCTTTTGTCGCTCGAAAAAGAAAAGCATGAGTTTACCACAAAAAGCTAGGGAGTTTCTAAAAAAATATTCAATTACAGGGCCACCGCACTAAACTTTTTCAATTCAATTTCTTAACTGTGTTAGGCCGCAGTTGTTACTGAAGTGTGTATTTGGATAATACGAATAAAATTATCGTATTATTCAAATACATCGAATGTCAGATTATCGAATAAAAAACTTCGATTGAAGAAAATCCACACTACAAAACTAACTCACACTTTGAGCACATTTTCATTAGACATATAATAGACCAATTAATGCAATCATTGTTTATGAAATATGAAAAAATTCAAATGAGTCACTTTGGGAAAGTCGTTCAAAAAGAACACGTCGGGAGTAACCTACCTCTTGTGAATTGTTTCGGACAATGAGTTAAGATATACTTTTGGTTATTAATGAAATATTTATTTGCGAAATTTGAACAAAATCGCCTGTCGTTCGAGAAAATTGTCGGGGAAATAACCTTGACCCCAAAAATAAACTATCCGTTGTAATTGTTTTTGATAGAAATGACTTATACTAAAATATAGGGTTATTATTGAAATACTTATTTATGAATTATCAATAAAATTGTCCGAGTATTTTTTGAGAAAATCGTGAGGGAAAAATAACTCCCCGAATAAACTATCTCTTGAGGATTCTTTCAGGGTAAGCGAGTAATTCCATATTACTAAGTTTTTAATGAAATATTTATTTCTGAGTACGAACAAAATTGCTTGACTCATTTTTGAGAAAACCGTGGAGGAAAAACACCCCAAGAGTAAACTACCCCTCGCATATTTTTTCAGGACAAACGAGTTTTGCCATATTGTTCGGTTATTAACGAAATATTTATTTTTGAAATATGAATAAACTCTTTTGAGTCGTTTTTGAGAAAATCGCCCAGACAACACTCCACCAAGAATAAACTACCCCTCGCATTTTTTTTTAGGACAAACGAGTTATGCCATATTGATAAGTTATTAATGAAATCTTTATTTATGAAATATGAACGAAAACATTTGAGTCCATTTTGAGGAAATCACTGAGAAAAAACTCACCCCTTAGTATAAACTACCCCTTGTAGATTTTTCTCAGATAAATGCCTTATACCACAAAATAGGGTTGCTAATTAAATATTGATTTATAAAAAAAGAAAGAAAACAAGATCGTTAGAGCCAGTTATGAAAAAATATCTTTTTTCTATTTTCATCTTACAGGAAACTACCCTTGTTTTGGGAGTAGGAGGGAAATAAAAAAAACTATAGGAAATACTATGAAAATCTTAAACTAAAATTTGGTGCAGATAAGTTGAACGGTATGGCCTCTAGGCGAGTGCACAGAAAAGTGTAGCGAATGGACGGACGAACAGATAGACATGTATCGAAAAATAACTTTTTCGGTGTTAGGGGCTATAATACGTGTAAATTCGTTGAAATCTCAAATTTGATTTTTTTTTTCGATCACCATACTTTCTTCTCTCATTTGTCACTTCAAAGTAAAAGGAACTCAGAACTACAGATAAAAGACACCCACTTTTACACATAGACATTTATTGATTTAAAACTGTTTTAGTTTGTGTCATTTCACTTCCAATTGAAAGGTTTTACAATGATTAAGGGCATACCAATGACGAGACGGAAGTTTTCAGGAAGTAAATGCATTCAGAAGTCTAGACTGCATTACAGCTATCAGCTTGTTTTTATTTCTGCAATTGTTAACAGCTGTAATTTCGTCCAAACGCTACATGAAATAATTTTTGGTTGACGTCATTGTGTTACTATTTTGGTATTCTCTTCAGACTTGGTTGAAGTTTTGTCTTAACAGTTATACATTTTTTTTATTTCATCGTTACACATAAGAACAAAATGTTATGGTGAGTGGATAGATTCGAACCTACGAACATTGAGTTTATATTCTTCCAACACTTTATCAATGGACCAAGCTTTGTCTTCACGTTAACGCCCGGTTACAGGGTTTACTACGATTTAAATAAAATGGCTGGCTGTTAGAGTTCCCTGCTCACATATTTCGATAAATAATTTTCATTGCTTCGTAGATACGTAGAGCAATGTTTAGATACACATTTTAGGAGAGTGAATTTTAGTGTATATAATAATTTCATGCCAGGTAAAAGCTAGATAAGTTTTGATAAAATGTTTCATATGTAGTTCTCAATAATAGGCTTGCTGTTCGGAGTGAAGTTCCAAGGTTCAGCATTGACTAGCAGTTTTTGCTATTAATATCCCTTCTAACAATATTGGCAGTGGACAAAAGTTAGCCCGTGTTGAAGCTTTTTGCTCCTAATTTAGTTATTTTACTTTATTATTTAACGAATATATTGAAAATTGTCAGCAGGCACGTATGCAGTAATTTATTTCGGAGAAGTCCGACTTCAATATTAGGATAAATTATAATAAAATTTAAAAGATAATCCTTAAATTTAGGCTAAATTTACAGAAAAGTTGGGATTTCAGAAGGGAGTCCGGACCACCTGGACCCACCCCTAAATGCGTCCTTGTTTGTCAGTAACGTTTCCTCATTTTGAAACCCTCAAAAACTTCGGATATATAAAGGAAAACGAGTTATTTTTGATAAAATATCACTTCAAGGAGACGCGACAGTTTTATTGCACATGGTGGTATGCCAAGTTCACAAGGGCAAGAATTCATTAATTTTGGTTCTCTGTCATTGTGCTCTATCGAAAGGTTAGGTTTGTAACATATTACTCCTACAAACAAGCATGACTGGCAGATAGGAATACTGAACACAACTCCAGAGAAATGCATGCTGAACTTACGTTTATAGCTACGCTTTGGTGATTTGCCCTCAAGGTCAATCGAGTGGTAATTCAGTTCCGTCTCTGTTCTTAAGCCATGTTCGTATTACTTCGAACAGTTTTGATAATGAAAAGCATGCCTCTCAATATAACAGACTTCTTTCGCGTAAGAAATCGAAACTCAGTTGGTCAGAGCAACTAGTCTGTAAGAATTAGATTGTTAGTTAGTTAGGAGCCCAGTACGAGTAAGGGTTTTTATTACTATTGTTTTTATCTTTTTTATGTGAGGAAAAATCAAATTGTGACATCGCGATATCAAATGTATTTGATTAGGTAGCTTTGTCTTAGCTAAACTTTAAACATCAGTAACCGTCGAAATTATTTCACTAACCGATCACTTACTGAACATTTCAAACACGTCAAACCAGTGGCATAACATGAAGGTTAACCTCTCCTCCGCAGTCCTTGGTTATGCGTCCGTACTTTCAAGGGCGGACTAAGGGCCGGGCGACTGCGCGGGGCGCCAGAGAAAGAGGGGCACCAAAACGAGCCTCAAAAAGTAAATTTTATAATGTGCTTTCTACTGACGTTTTTGGTTTATATTCTTGTAAAGTAGTGGCAATTATATGATCTTTTTCCATTTCACTATGGAAGAAGAGAGTTTCATAGTACTAAGGGGGCTGTATCGAAAAATTGAGAAATGGCATGTAGAATAAAGAGTGCCGGGAATTAAGTATTGTTTCTTTGTTTGCTTGAGTTTAGCGTTCCACGGTTATGCCTTAATGGGCAAGGGAGATGTGGATACTAATTATAGTGGAATCCGAACCACTTTTATCGTTCAACAGTAATCCACCGGGAATTGGACCCGGTACCACAGAAGGCAGGCGTGCTAGCCACTAGACCAGGGGGGTGGAGTTGGTATTGTTTATAGCGGGCCATATTCTTTGTGCAGTTTTCCTAGGTAATGGATTTCTTTTTGAAAATGGGTTTAAAACAGGGGCGTCATTTAGGGAGGGCAGGGGGGCATTTGCCCCCCCTGAGTTTGAGATGTATATAGATTTTATCATTAGAATAGTAGTAAATCAGTGAAAAACGCTAAATTTTACTTATATCAAGAGGTCTTGCCCCCCCCAAAGCAAAATCTGAAATGACGCTCCTGGTTTAAACTATTAAAAACACTATGATAAAATGTAAAATATAGGCTACTACTAGGGGAAGGGCGCCAAAAAGTCACTTTGCCCGTGTGAAAATTTGGCCTGCTCCGCCCCTGCGTACTTTCTGTATATTTTTTGGCCTTGCAGCTTGTGCGGTCCCCACGCCACATTGTTGCGGGGGCGCTATTTACGCCTACCCTTCGAACGTAATTCAATAACTGTTTAAGAAATTCTACCATCAGCGTGGAAACGGGAATATATTTTTCTAATAGTCCCATAGAACTTTCACTCAGAACGCCAGATGCAATTTTTCAGAGTGGGCTCTGGCTAAGTAGAAGGAAGATCTGTTTCCTAAGTAAGTTCCTTTCAGAAAGTTTGCTATTTCTTTAACAGTGATGTAAATAAACATTTTCATAGTTATTAGCTCGACACCAAACCATCCTGGACAAATCCCTCTAGAACAATGATCGGCGAAAGTTATTCTGCCTAATTTTATAAGCGACTCAAAGGTGAAACACTTGTTAACGAAAGCAATGTTGTGTATATACTGCCTTGTTTCTGACAAAATATAAAGTCTTTTGTAATCTTTAGACACTTTTCCTATTCTTTTTGTCACCCTTGGTTGTGTAGGGAAGCCTCGAACAAATAAAGAAGAGGTAATATTACAGTTTAGGGGCGCTATAAATATATTAGGTATTTCTTTTGTTACCTAACCATAACGGCCTAGGGTCGTCTTCAGTAGAATAAAAAATGCTACGTGATATTACATTCACGAAGAAGGAAAGGATGCTCTAAATATATTTCTTATTCATTTTGTCTGCCCTGCTTCTCAGAAATTATATACCTTCTATTGGAGGGTGCTGAAAAGAGAGGAGGGGAAATAAAACGTCGTGCCCCCTCATACATTTTAAATTTTGTGACGTGGTTGCTCAAATTATTACTAAAGAAAGCACTTTAAACCAGAGATGTGCGTCTACGCGTAAAAGCGATAGTTTACGTTTACGTGTCAACTATGCGTAGACAATGTAAACAACGTAGACTATGTAGAATATGTCAACAACACGTAATTTAATATGGCATCGTGGGCAATAAAGGAGCTTTATTTTGTCGTTACCTTGCGAAATTGCGTACAAAATAAAATGCCTAGACCAGCGAATAGTAACTTTCGAATACTTAGTTTCGTCTTGATGAAGGAAAATGAAAAATATTATGCATTTTGTAAAATATGCAAGAAAAAAATTGCCAAATACAGCATATTCAAGACTGAAAGCTCACAGGTGAGAATTAGTTTTGTAAATTTCATTATAAAAGCAGTGCTCGAAGTGGAAAATCTAAGGAAGTGGTATGTGCAGAGCAGAGTAAACATACAGGTTAGATAATTCCCTCTACTTTTTATATGTTACTGGTTTCCCTAAGCTTTCGCTGCACGCATATTTGCGGATCCCAAACGTTTCAGATATCCTCTGATCTGATTGGTCGATACAGATAAGATATCACAAGACATGATCTACATATAGCACAAAGAAACGGCAAACGGTATCGGATCTGGTAGCTGAGTGGGGTAGCGCAAAATGCTAGTGAATAAAATGTTTTTGGCGTGGGTTCAAATCCTGTCTACGGACAGTTTTTTTTACTACTTTTAAAAATTTTTATAACACTTCTTTCGTTAAAATAAGATTAAAAATAATATTCAAAAAGTGATTTAACGATCATTTTTTAAAAATTTTCATTAAACTTCTTTCATTAAAATAAGTTTGCCCTTGTACTATATAGATCCACAGCTAATGTAGTAGTAGTTGTAGTAGTAGTAGTAGTAGTAGGAACGGGTTAGAAGCCCCGCAGGGGTTGTTTGGGTTCTGTTCTCGACATCAAATTGGCAAGAATGCTGAAACGTTTGGGATCGGCAAAAATTGTCGCTGCACCGAAGCGAAACAACTGAATGAGGAAATATGAACAAACGAGCAACGAAATTGTTCCTTACGTTTGATAGTGGTTGTCTTCATAGTCTACACGGGAAAAGGTGTAATGTAGATTAGGTATAGATTACAGTAGACAATCGCGTAGACGTAAAATTATAGTTTACGGCACATCACTGCTTTAAACTAAGATGTCTAAAGTTACAACATTATGTAAGGGTGGCATATTCAGTAATAATAATAATAATAATAATAATAATAATAATAATAATAATAATAATAATAATAATAATAATAATAATAATAATAAATATGAATGTCTTTGGAGAGCCGAAATTATGTGACACGAATCATTATAGGTAGAGCTTTAAGATGAGTGGTCATAGGGGAGGAAAAACAGGATTTTTCTCTCTCTGACTCTCTAACGTTAAGATTATGTGCTGAAGGTAAGAAGCATCATCATTCTACAATAGGTTGCTTTTACGTAGAATATCTATTGCTTGAGCTCTCCTCCTTCGGGCAACTTTGCTTATGTAGTAAATTCAAAACAATTTCAATTTAAGACAAATATTTATAGAGAAAATTAAACATTTAATAGGGAAATCTGTTATCAAAATATCCAAACGCGTAGATAGAAGACTATGTAGTGAGAAATATTGTGAAACTTTATAAAATTCTCCAAATTAGAATTAACATTTACTGGAAAACATTCGTTATGCATCAGTGAGCACAGGGGAAATAATTACGAATCTGTTTGCAAACAAAAATTAGAGACACTAATGCAAATGCGACGATATTTTCTCTCTCTCTCTCTCTTTTTTTTTTTTTTTTTTTTTTTTTTGGTATCGTCATGAGTTTTACACATATGTTACAATTTGATTCTTTCCCAAATAAAAAATAAATAAAATAACTTTAGTGATAAAAATGACAACAATACTTCCACGGGATTCGAACCGTCTACCTTCGGTATACAAACTCCTTGCTTTATTTAACTGAGTTATTTGCTTTCTTACGTAAGCTGAACCTGTTCTACAGTTTCGAAGACGATTTTTCGTTACGATTGGGCTAACAATTCGTCTTTTTCCATAGGTAATTTCCACTATTTGCACTATCTATACGTTAATACTTAGCATAGATTCATATAGTTGGAGTTCGCTGATAATGCATATAATAAGATATACTAGAAATATTTCGTTAAAATTTTCGTTTGTAGATCTAATCCACGCTTCTCTCAATGACATAGATGTCGCTGCTTCGTGTTGAACTGCAGAATTCCCTCGCGTTCTTGAAAATTTCCCACTTTAGCAGAGTTGGTAATTCTCGAGATTTCTGTCGATTTAATGTTTTTTGCTTCTAATTTCTTTATTTTAAGCTAATATCTAACACAAATATTAAAAACGGGTTTGTTATTAACCTGTCCTGCTGGGGAAACCTTCCGAAATTTCGAACATATAAAGAAAACGGAGATATTTTCAAAAAACTTCAAAATAAAGAGACGCGTCATTTATTTTGCTCATGGTAGTACATCCAAGGATCCAACGTTCATCCCTGACTGTGTTCGCGAGCCACATTTCATCCGGCAATGTGAACTTAATGACCTAGTCCGTGATTTGCACCTGACAAAACAAGAGGCGGAACTTCTGGGATCAAGGCTCCAGCAGTGGAACTTATTGGATGCAGAAACGAACATATCAGTGTACAGGAAAAGGCATGTTCAATTTTCAAGCTATTTCTCAATGCAAGATAATGTGTGCTTATTAGGGTGGTCCAAAAAATTCATTTTTGTGCTACAACCTGGGGCACCCCCTAAATTTTTTACATTCATACATAGCAACTTTAGGGTAAAATTTTGGATTTCTAAATCAAAGGGAAGATGGTGCTCAACGACCCCATAAAAGATCACATTTTCCCCATTATTTTGTTTTGTTATATATAGCATTTTTTAAAAGCATATCATAAACGTGAGACATTCCTTATTTCTTCTATTACAAGGTATACACATACAATTAGTGAGACATGGCTAAGGTTATTGTTTTTACTCAAGTGTTCAATATTTAAGTATATAGACTTTATTATTAGTAATTATTAAATAAGTTATAGTAAGTTAAACTGAGTTCGGGACAAAACTGTAAATACGATTCAACCTAGGTTTCGAAGTGATTTTTTCTGAACTTCTCACAAAATGGCATCAACTTGCTCGAGTAACGAAGTTTTCCTGTTTGGTGTTCGTGACTTACTGCCGCTATTAAGGTTGAAACAGCATTCCTTACCACTTGAAGAAGCATTTCTTACCACGGATTCATTATCACCTAAAGGTATCACACAATAATTCGGTGCGAATTGCGAGCCAGGTGACAACCGAGTAATTGATGATTTTGTGGTCTAAGGCTGCAATTCCTACAACTCTGAGGAATTATAAAGGTAAAAATATAAAAAATCTATTGCAATTGGTTGATGCTGAAAAAACAAAGGGCGCACTTCTGAAGCCCAGTACAGTTGGAAATTGGAGTTTGTAAAGTTATTGGAACCACTCTTTGATATCGCCCACGCTGATGCCTTGACGGTTATGAAAATAAAGCAAGCTTGCGATTTTCTCCTAGACCAAAGGGGGAATCGTAAGATGTTTCTGGCTGCAGTAGACAAGGCACTTGTACAAAAGCAGGAGATACCTCTTCAGCGACGAAACAAAGAAGAACGCAGACAAAGAGCAATTGCTTTAACATCATCATCAGCAGCAGCTTCTAATGTTTGTTTTACAGATGAAGAAGAAAACTCCGAAAATTCTTCCAGTTCGGATGAGGAATTTGAACCAGCTGGATGTCTTATCCGGAAACGACAGAAACGGGAGGAAAAGGTCACAACACCTGGATTGAAACAAAACATCTGATCGCCAAGCAGTCCCGTTAATGGTCCCGATAGCAACAGCTCTCAGTTGCGACAATAAATCCCTTCCACTTTCACGAAGCACAGTCCGCAGGGAGCAAGAGAAATTCAGAGAAAAGAGAGCGGATTCCCTGAAGAGAGAATTTTCTCCGGAATATCCTCTCGTGATCCACTGGGATGGGAAAATTCTACCTGAAATTTTCAGTGGGGGAAAAGTTGACCGTCTGACAGTACTTGTTTCTGGCGATGGTCACGAGAAGCTTCTTGGTATGCCAAAATTGTAGTCAGGGACAGGGCAAAATCAAGACAAGATCGTTCATGACCTTATCACACATTTTAACTTAATCGACAGAAGTGCAGGCCATGAGTTTCGACACCATCCCTGTGAACACAGGTCACATCAATGGAGTGTGCATTCTTCTTGAACACAGGATTGGCCGAGAGTTTCTGTGGTTAGCCTGTCGTCACCAGGTGAAGGAATTGATTTTGGAAAAAGTCTTCACCCTATGCTATGGTTGCTTGAGTTCACCTGATATCCCTATCTTCAAGAGATTGAAGGCGGTTTGGGGCAGGGTTCAGAGAGAGAATTTTTGGCCATTGGAAATCAAGAAGGAAAGTGAAATCTGCATGGTCTCAACTGTAGACTTCCTGAAGAAAACTATCGAAAGGGAATTACAACGCAGAGACGATTATCATGAACTCATCGAGCTGACGATGCTTGTTCTAGGATCTTCCTCTAACAAGATTCATTGAAGAGCTCCAAGGCCAGTTCACCACGCTCGGTGGATGGAGAAGTTAATCTACGTAATGAAAATCTTCCTTTTTCAAGATCAGCGTGATGTGTTCAAGCTGCCGAAGGAGGAAGAAAACCAATTTGTGCGTTTCGTGCTGTTCGGAGCCCTTCTCTACACGAAGGTATGGATACAACCTCCATTAGCAGCTGAAGCTCTTGGTGGAGATACGAACTACTGGAATCAGTTGCAGAAATAGCAAGATATCAATTATGAGATCAGCATCGCCACGAGGAAAGCCCTCTTACGTCATTTGTGGTACCTTTCTGATGAATTGGTAGGTCTTACCTTGTTCTCAGACAAAGTTATGGCAGAAGAGAAAAACAAAATTGTCCAAGGAATGACACCTGAGTCCAGAGAGAGGAACGTGAGAGATGATGCAACCTTACTTAAAGAAGGAGTAAGTCTCGGAGATTTTGCAACCAGTCTAACGGCAAAGCTTCTCTTCAGTTCACAGATTGGAGATGAATTTCTTAACCTTCGGCCGGGTGAATGGAAGAAGAACCATGAATATTTGGAAGGCAAAGAGCGAGTGAAACAACTTCGAGTCGTGAATGACACAGCAAAAAGAGGGATCAAGCTTTTCGTGGAGTTTAATAATCTCTTAACAAACGAAGAAGAAGATAAACAGTTTCTCCTGCAAGTTGTTGAGGTAAATCGGAAAGCACTTTCGACACAGACAACTAAAAAGTCCGCCATAGATTCCTTGCAATTGTGAATTGGACATTGTGGAACTGTTAAGCATTCACTGTTTTAACAGGATAAGATAGAGATAAAATAATTGTTTTAGTTTTCTTTGTCGTTTATTACTTTGCGCATTTATTCTTATTTTGCACTTTTGAGTTCATTCTATCGACCATGTCTTTCTGTATCGTAATCCACCATGGAGGACGTCACTTGTGTTTGGTATACTTTCCATGTGTGTATACACCGGTATAAGGCATCTAAATATAGTATGTAAATTGTACAAATGTAATTGTGTGTACAATATACATGCTTCTCTAATTTATGTCGTTTCTAAATAAAAAATATAGCGTGTAAAAACTTAACTTTTTTAAAATTAAAATTTCTATATACCTATAAAAATACAGTAAAACCTGGATTATCCGACAGTTTCCAGGCTATTTCTCAGCTTCTATTCAACCGATATATTTTACATTTTAAAGAACAAAACTAGATAGCAATAGAAGCTAGCCCTCCAAATTTGGTGCAAATCGGTTGAACAGGCGCTGAGAAATAGCCCGAAAACTATCAGATAGTCGAGGTCCTACTGTATTTCTAAGGAAAAGGGTGGTTGAGCACCATCTTCCAGTGGGACTAGGAACCTGAAATTCTACCAAAATAATACTAACATTGAAAGTAAAAAAATTAGAGGGTGCCGCGGTACCCTGCACAAATTTCGTTTTTGGCCATATGTTTCTGGACCACCCTAGTGCTTATGTACGGATATAAATGGGTTGATGGCGGAGCTAGGAATTCCTTACGTTCCAGAGGAATGGAGGTTATTTATCGACGCGTCAAAGGTTAGCCTTAAAGCTGTCCTTTTACATAATGGAAATAAAAAACCTATACCACTTGCGCACTCAGTGAAGATTAAGGAATCCTATGACACCATGTCAACTTTGCTAAATCTTATAAATTACAAGGACCATTGTTGGCAAATATGTTGTGATCTCAAGGTAGTTGGTATTTTATTAGGACTGCAGTGCGGTTACACGAAGTACCAATGTTTTTTATGTTTATGGGATAACCGAGCTGATGACAAACATTATGAAGTGAAGGAATGGGAACCTAGAGTGAATTACGTATCTGGAGAATGCAACGTCAAATACGCTCTTTTGGTAGATCCTAATAAGATATTACTACCGCCACTTCATATCAAGTTAGGACTTATGAAAAACTTTGTCAAAGCCATGGACACATCTGGTGAAGGTTTCAAGTATTTGCGAGATAAGTTCCCTAAGCTGAGTGATGCTAAGATTTCAGCGGTAGTGTTTATTGGTCCCCAAATTAGGAAATTAATGCTTGATGATAGCTTTGACAGCAAGTTAAACAGTGCTGAGCTAGCTGCCTGGACAGCATTTAAGTGTGTTGTGCGCAACTTTCTGGGCAATAACAAAGCTGAGAGTTACACAGAAATCGTACAGGACATGATACAGAAATACAAAGAGTTGGGTTGTAGGATGTCTTTAAAAATCCACTTTTTGCACTCCCACCTCAGCTTCTTTCCTGCTAACCTAGGTGCTCTCAGCGACGAACAGGGGGAAAGATTCCACCAAGATATAATGGCAATGGAGAAAAGGTACCAGGGACGATGGGATCCTTCAATGATGGGGGACTATTGTTGGGGTCTTGTTAGAGAATGCAACATTTCTTACAAAAGAAGGAAGTAGTGTACGTTTTTGTAAGCCAATGGAAGTTTCATATATTGTGATAGTTTTGATTGTCTTTTCATGACCTTTTGGAACATTTGTATTATTGTTTATTGTAAATTGTCACACTTGTAAATTATATTGTATTATATTTTATATATGTGTTTGTGGTAATAAAGCAAAACGTTTTACCTCAACTTAAGAGATCTGAAAGCATTACTATAAGGTGCAATAAACAGTACACACAGTATACATACAAACATATTTATTTCTCTAGAAAGAATAAAGCGATTATTACGAAACTTGGAGGGTTTGTTAAATATGAATCAAAGTAGGGGGTCTATACTTAGGTACAATTTCTATGTTAGTATATGCAAGGGGACAAGATCCTGGGGTGTAAAATAAACGAAAAGGGAAATTTTTGAGGGATTTTCCCGAAAATCACTCTGTTACGGGAAAATCGTACGTGATGGAGAAAAACCGAGTGCATATTCGAATTCAGCGCAAAAATTTCCTTTAAGAACAGGTATTTCCTTTTATGTAACAAAACCTTTGTTAGCTAGTGTTATTATACACATGTCTAGAAGATAAACGACAGGTGAGTTGATAATAATTTCTTTTCTTTTCTTTTCTTTTTAATATTTTAGTTAATTCGTTTGCAAAATTTACTATAAAATGTTCAGAATTTGGATTCTTGGAGAAAAATAGTACGTATGCGAGATTTTCAATAGGTAATACTTTTCATAACTAATAATATATAATCTACGACGAAGTTTGAATGACTGCTTTTTTTTAAGTATCCCTGTATATATGTAGCTATATAGCTGAATATTGTGAAATTTGGCGGTAATTCTCATTTAGAATTGGCTATGATTGTCCTAATCTAACAGTTAGGAAGATTAACATAAATGTAGTAGCTATAGACTCTATTAGGGATTAGGAATGGACGCCACTATTTAGAAAAAATAGGCGTAAAATCTAGTAATTATTGAAATAACAAGGAGCCTTCAAGCACACAATTTCATACTTTTTCAGGACAAGCGTGATTAGTAGATATATATACGAGGATTAATTGGAAACTTCGTGGCCTGATCTACAAAATTAGAGGCATTACTGCTGTATCGCCGGACCAATTTGAAAATCGAAAAAAGTACCAAAATGTACTGCATTCGGTTATATTTGGTTGGATTACATTACGTTATTAGGCGTATAGTTTTACTATACAGATCCATAATATAAGTAGTAGTAGTAGTAGTAGTAGTAGTAGTAGTAGTAGTAGTAGTAGTAGTAGTAGTAGTACTAGTAGTAATAGTAGTAGTACTAGAAGTAGGAACGGGTTAAAAGCCCCGCAGGGGTTCCTTGGGTTCTGTTCTCGACTTGAAATGGGCAAATTAAACACTTACCCAAATTTTTCTGTGCATTTTACAGTCTATGGATCCGTATAATAAAACAAGTGTACCTCTCCGCGAAATAGTCCATCCGCCTCCACATACAGTGCCGCTTACAACATCAAAAACAATAAGGAAATACAACCACTTTCTTAACTTCTACTATTCCTCTTACCTGACTTTCACTCATTCTTCCTCACAAACTTAAATAAATAATCCAATTGACCCGGTAAATTTCCTAAAACTGGTCCGGCCATACAGCAGTTAACCTAAATTAGAAAATATTTGGATAAGTTATGTTTAATTTTTCCACGTAATTTCCCTTGAGATACATTTACGCCACTTCTCCGGTAACGCTTCTATACCACTTTTAAAAAAGTGATTCCTCGATCCCTGCAAAATATTTCAGTACAGCACTTTTCACCTCTGGATCCGAAGAAAATCGCTGTCCCCTCCCCCTCAAAATTTTCAGATTTCTATTAACAAGGGAAAGTCCGAGGGGGATAGATGAGACGAATAGGGGTGCGGCAACAGTTCGAACCCACAGGAATGAATTTCTACCATGAATGCAAGGGACGTGTGAACGTGCGCACTGTCCTGGTAAAACAACACCTTTCTTTGCAGCATTCCTGGCCTTTTAATTCTGATTTTCTCATGCAAATGTCGCAGAAGGGTGGTAGTATTCAGAATTATCAATCTTTCCCTTTTCCAAGAAACTAATCAGGATAATGCCCTTAGCATCCTCAAAAATTGACTCCATAACCTTGTTTACCTATAAAACGTGTTTGGCTTTCTTTGGAACAGGAGATGAAGGTCGTTTCCATTGCTTCGATTGTTGTTTTGATTCCAGTGTATGATGCTGTATCCATGTCTCGTGCATATTTACAAATCTGACAATAAACTCCTCCGGATCACTTGCAAACAGTTACAAACAGGGAGTCAATTTCGTGTTCAACTGAAAGTAACTTGGGTACCCATCTCGCGGACACCTTAGGAAACCCTAATTTCTTTACGACCAGTTTTGTGCTCGCTCATAGGTAATATCTACAGTCTCAGCTATCTCTCGGTTTGATTCTGCGGTCATTCAAAATCAGGTCACAAATTTTATTGACATTTTCTGTATTGGCTGGCGCTGAAGATTTGTCATTGCGGGGGTTATCTTCAATGCTGTTTCTGTCACGTTTAAATTCAGCTACCCACTTTTTCACCACGGAATATGAAGGCAAGGAGTCTTCTAATGCCTCTACCATGTCCATATGAATTTCCTGTGGTGTTAAACTCTTTTTATGCAGGTACTTAATGACAGCTCGATTTTCTCGATGCTCGATTTTCTCTATGTGAAAAAGTTTCGTCACTTCCGCTGACTTTGCGCCTTACAAACTCCTCCCTTGAAAATAGAGAAGTGAAATTGACAAAGTGGATATATTTTTCACGATAGATGGTGTTGATATAGCTGTGGGTTAGCTGTGCAAGCGTGTTTATACTATTCGTTTTTTAAAAAAATTAAATTGAGTATCCAGCAAGATGTGCATTTTACAATTCTATGGTGGTTTATTTATGAGGATATAGGGCTGAACATAATTACACAGGCTGTCATAAATTAAGCAACAAATGGATACTCAGGTGTATAAGGAAAGTAAACGCATGCTAGTGAACAAAATGTTATTGGAATTAAAGAAACACCTATTTTACGTCATACAGCAAGGAAAACTACCAAATGAAAGTACACTCGTGGGGGAAAATATTATGCTGGACGGCGCTGGCACTGAAACTGGAGAACTTTGGAGCCGCAAAAGGATGGTTTACTGACACTAATAAGGGATATGATCACCGTGCATAGCAATACAGGATTCACAACATCGTCTCATGCTGTGATAAGTGTTTGTACCAGCTTATTTGGTATCTGCATCCATTGTTAACGAAGAGCCCGTTGAAGATCTTTGAGAATTCGTGGAGGCTTACAATGCGTTGCCCTAGAGCATCCCACATGTGTTTCATCGGATTAAGGTCCGGGTACCTCCATGGCAACTCCATTCGTTGAATATGATGTTGCTCCAAGTACTGATAGACCAGTTGTGCTCTATGGGGACGAGCATTATCGTCCTGTAGAATGAATCAATGATCCTTAGCACGTGCAAAGGATACAACGTGACGATCCAGAACGTTATCCCTATAGCGTTGAACTGTCATTGTACCACGCGGGAGAACATACAGATCAGTACGTCCTCCAAGCAAGATTCCACCCCACACCTGCACCACCATATCTATCGCTTTCAAGAATATTGGATGTATGGTAACGGGTTCCTGTTTCTCGCTAGACCAACTTGCGTCGAGAATCACTGTCCAGAGAAAATCTAGACTCATCTGTAAAGAGAACTAACTGCCATTGTTCCTGGATCCAATTCACATCCGCTCTTGCTCAATTTAATTGCTGCCTCTTGTGACACTGGGTAAAGGGTACATACACCATTGGTCTTGTTTGGCATACAACGCACCTTCGTAAAGTCGCTTGTGTACTTTACTCGTTGATATAGGACGTCCAGTTGCAGCAACAACCTCCACACACACTTGAGTTGCAGTTGCTGACCTGTTTCTTAGACTTAAAAAATGGATATATCAATCATTCCTGGCCGATGTCACACGCGGTCTACTGCCACTGTAACTTCTCGAAGCATTTTGATGTCTCTAGAACTTGCTTCATGACCTGCTGACCACTGCTCGATCAACATTGAGTCACTGGGACACGTCTGCCTGACGCTGCCCTGCTTTCAATCTTCCTATGGCATGCCAACGTAATTCATCCGGCAAATGATGCCTCGTTGGCATATTCGCCTGTTTCACTCCACTATACTTGCTTCTGCACTCTACACACACTGTCAGCCAACAATTCCATGCGCTCATGTAGTCCTCGCCTGTACCTATGAAGTCGTGTGAGGGCAGCATAATCGTCAGTTCTCCCGCACAACGTTTCCCCGATCATTCGTCAATGCTCGTTGTATTAAGATATTCAATTTCTTTACATTTCATCCCCTTCCTCCATCATTTCTTTTTTATTGCACATTTTGTCTGTTGCTTAATTTATGACGGACAGTGTGTATTGAGCATGAGCTTGTCTATAGTCTCGGATAGTTGTTGACAGATTTCATAGAATATTTTTATTTGGAGGTTAAGGGGGTCCTTTGAGTATTCAATGTTTGTGTGTGTGTGTGTGATTTCTATTTAATTCTTAAATACTGTATTATTGAGGCGTTTATTTTTAATATGGCGTTATATTTAAAATGTTCATAACTTTAGAGTAGTGCCAGTTTCGGTTGCTCAGAAGGTTACCAGCTACTGCGGGTTGTAGCTGATGAGGCTTTTTAAAGTTGACCATTCAATACTTAATGTAAACATAGACCTACGTAATTCATCATAAAGAGAAGAAAATAACCACAATGTAAACTCTCCTCTACCTAATATGCACTTTTCAAGCTAATTGACTAAAAATGCCTGGTCCAGCGCTTCCGGCACCCCATTCCTCGATACTATTCACCTGCCTTCGATCTCTCAAGTTTCACAGTTTATCGCTACCGAAATAGGCCCTCTTGTTCTTGATAGCTGTCATGTAGTAAAAGATTATAGTGGTGGCACATGAGGAAGTAACCGAAGTCTTCAGTATATTTTCTTTAAATTATTATTAAAACTTGACGGTTGTAGAAATTGAGAATGGTTATTATAATTTGCTACAGTCAAGTTAATTAAACATGATTAAAAACGTCGCAATTATTAAGGAATCATTTAAGATATTACTATATGATTGGCTTTCTAGCTTTGCTTGTGAATACCTAGGAATGCCTATAGTTTAATGGTAATGTTCCAACTAGATCAATTGAATTTGAGGAAACGTTTGAACACAGTTGCTGGCCTGTTGAGGGATGCAGGAAGATCGTACAGCGATATTGGCTACCTACCTATTAGACGCTGTCGAGGTGAGCGTAATCTGGTAACGTATGTCGAGTATCATGGTAGCCAAAGACATGCATGGTAGTGTGAGGCGACAACATTGAGTACAACGCAAGACATCGTCTGCTACCCATTCAGAGCAACCTCACCAATGACCGATACATGAGAAAAGTTCTTTTACAGAACTTCGGATGCTATTTCAACAGGATAATACCCGACTACATGAATCTCAGAATGTAGAAGTCTTCTTTAAAAAATGACAGGTATAGTTGTCATTCTATATTGTCCTTGTCGCTAATTGAAAAGAGTATTATTGCAGATAACATATGTGTTTGAAATCAAAGCCTACCAGCTTTTTTCTTCTGTCTCCCACCCCACTTTCCATTAGCAGCTGCAAATGGAGCTTATAGCGCATTATTGCCTATAGCACGGCCAACAAGAGATGGTCTCTGACATTTCTTACCTCATGCGGTGGGACATTGCAGCCCCTACTTTGATACCAGTGTTACCAACCACGATCACTCTGTCCTATACCATTAATTAAATTGCCACTACAGTTGCACCGAAAAAAACCTTGACACGCGAGTAGTGGCAATGTCACTGCGAGCTGTCAGAGACGTTCTCTTACTGGACGCACTATAGTTTGTACTTAACAATTTTTTCAACTTATTAAAAGTTGCTTCAGAATAGATGCTTAACCGTAACTCCAATATTTTTTAAATGTCAACTCACAGATTTCAGTCACAATTCCCCATGTGAAACACTGTCAGACCAGCTGAAAGCATTTCTAACATATTTGACAGAACTTCGAGATTGGGGAACGAGGGTAGGAAATAAGAATTTAGAAGGGTGTGAAGTAGGCCTACTTTTACTTTCGTTTTCATAATTTTCGGGCAGGTTATCTTTTGGCTACGAATTAGTAGCTTGTAATATAGTGGCAATTATTAAAATAATCGAACCTCAGGGGGGGCACGGTGGCTCAGTGGTAGAGCGTTCATTTCAGGTGCGTGGGCAGGGAAATTCAGTCCTAGTTCGCAACAAGTGGACTTTGTAATGGACGAACAACATGTGGCGGGTTTTCTCGTGGTTTTCCCATTTCCTCCCACTTTCTTGATTTCACTATTTCATTCATTTCTAATCATCACCATCTCCTTTAGACTATAGGCATTTGTGTAGGACGTAAAACGTAGGAGATTTCATTTATTTTTTTATGTAATCGAACCGTAAGGCAGTTTGAAGAGCGCTGGCTTCGTATTCAGAATGTTTTGACCACTCTGACTCGGGTTTTCTAAGATTATCCTGAGTCGCACCAGTTGAATGTCGGGATAATACCTTAGTTAAAGGCTCTGCCTAATATCTTCCGCATTCTTCTCCCTGGCTGGCTTGCTTGTAGAGGCACGTTATTCATGCAACGTGACAGGTTTAAGCCAAGTTGCCAGTCTGCACAGAAATATAAATTTCACGTCATTGTGGCCAATACAAAACATCCTATAATTCCATCCCATCATTGCTATCATCACTGTCACTAATATTATCGGTTTCTATAATGATCTTTCGAGTATCGCACGTCTGTTCCATTCGGATTAAAATAGTAAAACTTAATAAGTAATTCAAACAAAATAATAACCAGATGTTGTATACGACCAATTAAGAAACAATAACTGACATACATAGTGACATTCAATATTTTAATGGTAATTAAAGATATGAGATTTATCCTAAAACTTAAAATAAGTTACCAACATAGGTAATTCAAGAATGCAATTAAACATTATAATTATGATTAATGAGGTTCATATAGCTGTAACTTTTCACTAACAATTATTTCCAGTTGTGGATTGAGTGGAAATTATGTGTTGTGGATTAAGTAACGTGTTCGGCATCAGAGGGGTTACAGAAATAATAATGGTATTTCGAATACGGTCTTCAGTTTTTATAGATTATCTATCATTTCTCTAAAATACTTTATATCTTTGTCGTACCCGCGAAGAAAGAGAAGTCCAGAGGGATAATGTGGGTATTTGCTTACGTAAGCTACGCTTGAAATAGTCCTTATCGATTCTATATGTTCATCGCACACTCGAGGTTTAAAACTATCGTGACGTTTTACCTCACTCCCTGTCTATAATAACGTTTTCCTTCCATACCTTGACTTCGTGAGGAAGGATCCTTGTGAAACACATGGCGAAAGTTCCATTGTATTTGTAGAATACTTCTTGTCTCTAACACCACACATACATACTGTGGTGTTTCTTCAATCAAAGCCATTTTCTAAAGCTCCCTTATGGCTATGTGGATAATGTCCGCGACTTTGGCTTTGAAACCCGGATTCACGGCAGGAGCTCATATAGTTCGGATCCCACATTAAGTTGCAGGTCTACGTCTCATTTCGCCTCGCTGCTAAACGGGATGTTAAACTCAAATCCACTCCAATTAAGCTACACTAGCACCAATTTCAGAAATTAACTACTGCTTTTGCAACGTTCAGCTATCCAAAAGATTTATTTGTTAAAATGTGTAATGACTATTTAAAAGCTGTCAGTTAGAATACGAAAACTCTGAGTTATTTTGAGTTTTAGAATAGTAATTGAATTGCTTTAAATTGTATGTTAGTCGTTATTTATTTGTTTCATTTCCAAACTATGTTTTACTGAAACATTTAAGGAAAGTAGTCCTTCAACTGGCGAAAGAATTTGTCTTGAACCGAGTGGGTCACGTGCGCTGCTTAGGCAGCTTTGGTAAGCTCCTTATCAAGTAGAATAAAACAAATGTACAGCTCACAGATGACGAGAAGAACCATAGCAGAAGTAGTGTGACGTAGGTATGGGCTCGCCCACTTCAAATGACACCACAGAATAGCACACAGATAACTACCCAGAGTAGCAGACGACATCTAAGTATACCTCAAAAACCGAAAATGGACTTGACCGTGTCGTTGACCTTTCCCCTGTTTTAGGGTTCTTCTCGTCATCTGTGAGCTGTAATTCTTCTGTGGGAACCTTGATTAAAGAACCATTGTGTGCAGGTTCATATAACAGAGAAACATGTCATTAGGGAAAATATATTAAAATCATTATGTCCAAATTAGCGTATCGAAAACGTGAATACAAAATTTCAATTATAATACTTATTCACAGTAGAATTTATTTTTAGTTTAATGTTTCTTTTCAGCATTAACACTGTATGAACCATGTACCGACAGTTTGATGGAATCCGAATCAGTGTAAATCTCCGTGACTATCGGTTTCAAATTTTACCAAATCATACATGAAGATCTAGACGTGTATTGGGAAATTCGAGCCGAGGATTCACACACAGGACCAGAAGAACTCTCATGTTACCATTAGAGGGAACTGAAGAAAACAGCTTCGAATGATCCGACAATTTTGGCCAGTATCATAACGGTTAACGGATACAGAAAACCGAGCTGTCATCCCATTGAAAGTTGCCTGAATTCCCAAGATTCGACAAGCCCGAATCTGGTGAAAGTGCAGGTTTTTTTTTTTTTTTTTTTTTTTTTTTTTTGACATATTCGGGATCGTACATCACAAATTTCTTCCATACAACTAAACTATCAATAAGGAGTTCTACGCAGCTGTATTATAACGATTACGCGATTCCGTTCGTCGTGAACGGTCTGACAAATGGGCTTCTGGATAGTGACATTTGCATAATGAAAGTGCTCTGTGCCACACTTAAGGAATAGTGTTTGACTTCTTGCTCAAAGACATAAAATGAATATGCAATTAGGCATCTTGGTCCCAAAACTAGATATATTCACAGAATCATTACAACAAATAGTGTTAATTATATTCAAATTATTGTCCTTTGGCACATCAACCGTCCGTTGGTACAACTATTGAATTATTCATAAACAAAATCCAATTTTTGAAAAGAAATGCATAATAAATTAAAATTATCTCAATATAGAAACAGTAGGTGGACTTCATAAATATACTGAAATATTTACTTGCCACCTTCGTTTATATGCAGCAAGATAAATAGTTGCAAATATTGAACAGTAAGAATAAAAATGATCTTCCCGCTAACTTGTTTTGTTGCTGTACACAATTATTTCACGATATACAAATCACTCTTGAGAAAATGACTTTACAAAGAGAGGAAAGAATTACCAAAGAAATTTAGGAGGACTGTAGCTGCGGTATCTTTAGTATACGTATGCTACTTGTGGGATAAGCAACCTCTCCTATACATTGTTTCTTCTAAGTTTAATCTGGGAATTTTAGTAACATTCTCACTGTATTATTTTATTGTTTCCTTCTCTGGGTGTCTTACATTCTAATCACTTCATTTGGAAAACGAAAACAAATAGGGATATCACAAACAAAAAGATCTATTGCAACTTCATGTTACAAATGGTCTAGGTCAAAACTCCCACACTCAAGAAATGTCAAAAAGCCCACACAATCGGTCATAACTCCCACACAAACGGACAAATCTCCCAAATGCACGAACGGTCAAAATCCCCACAGCCAAAACTCCCACACTCAAGAAATGTCAAAATGTCCACACAATCGGTCATAGCTCCCACACAAACGGACAAATCTCCCAAATGCACGAACGGTCAAAACCCCCACAGCCAAAACTCCCACACTCAAGAAATGTCAAAAAGCCCACAGAATCGGTCATAGCTCCCACACAAATGGACAAAACTCCCACACGCAGAAATTGTCACAACCGCCCACAAATGGACAAAACTCCCACAAAATCGGACAAATCTCCTACACTTTGAAATGACCCTGGTTGCAAGTCTCGCAAGTTTCACACTCTAAAATAATAAAAAGAACTACAAGGGTGTTTTGACCGTTTGTGCATTTGGGAGATTTGTCCATTTGTGTGGGAATTATGACCGATTGTGTGGTCGTTTTGATATTTCCTGTGTGTGGGAGTTTTGGCTGTGGGAGTTTTGACCTGCTTGCGTTACAAATGACAACCTTCTATAATCGAATTCCCTGCTCAGATTTCGATTCCACTAAGGGGATCATACTGTTGTTATAGAATCTAAAACAGTGTCTAGTTGTTATGAAAGTAATATTATAACTTCTGCTACAGTTCTATGTATTATGATTTTATCACGTGACGCATACAGGTACATCTATACGTAAGGAACAATTATTTTATCGGTACTCTTATTTTCCGTACTGTGTACTGGCTCAACTATCATTCATTCTCTACTTTTTATATACTGTGCACTTGTCCAACTACCTGTAACTCTGGGTGGCGTAACTAAAGAAAGTTTTATCTAACTAACAGAGGTTATAATTTCCTTCTAAAATTATTAAACTACTAATATGTATTTACAATTAATTACTGTACTTGGGTCATACAGAGTTTATTTGTATCATACTTGAACATGAAAATCGTTTCGGAAAATACAGTATTTACGAACAGATAAGACTTCAAAATGTTGAGCGATTAGTATGCTCTGTCTTGCTGTCAGAGATTTCGCACAATATTGGGTGTCCGGAATGGGACTGGCGGTTTTTAAAAGTTTTAATATGGTCAGAGATACAGAAGAAAGAAAACATGCATTTTAGAGGAGAACTCCAAAAGTTTATTTGATCTTACTTACAAGTCTACTAAGTAACTTGAGATCATTCTAAGTAACTCTACATGAGCTCCATTTGTAACTACGTAACCGAGCTCCGTTTGTAACTGACAATATCTAGCCTGAACTCAATCTCTCTTCACGTATTCTGTAACATCTGAGGTGTTACTGAAGCAATCGCATTCCTAATACGGTTCTTCAGTTCATTAAGGTTACGCATCTTTTCACCAGAATACACGAAGTCTTTCACATACTCCCACAGGAAGAAGTCCAGGGGGCAACATCAGGAGAGCATGGAGGCCACCTAATTGGCCCATCACGGCCTATGCAACGGCCAGGAAATTCAGTATCAAGGTACTCCCTCATTTGTAAGTTCCAATGTGGCAGGGCACCATCCATTTTGAATATCACTTTTTGTTGCTAATGTTGTAACTGGGGAACAGCAAAGTGTTGAAGCATGTCTAACAATACATTTCCTATTATGGTTTGCTCTATGAAAAAGAAGGGGCTCATAACTGCATTATGTGTTAAAGCACACCACCATTCAATTTGGGACTGTCTCTAGAATGTTCTATGTACGCATGCGGATTCTCAGATCCCATTATCTTAACATTGTACCTGTTAACACAGCCAGACAAGTGTAAAGTTGCTCATAAGAGAAAACAACGTTCAATAGGAAATTACGGTCATAATCAATCCTGTCCAGAATTTCAGTAGCAAATGCTGCTCTATGTGGCTTATCGTTGGGCTTAATTTCTTTCAACAATTGAACCTTATACGCGCGCAAACGTAATCGCTTGTGTACCATCGTGCACTGTTGACTTTGGAATTGACTTCCTCGGGCTACGTGAAGTATAGCTTACACACGCAAGCATGGGCGGCGATTAGGGGGGGCAAAGGGGGCAGTTGCCCCCCACTTTTTTGAAGTGACACATTAATGTATATAGATTAATTTCGAAATTTAAAGTTATTGTATGTATTATTGATCCACAGAAAAAATTATGACCCCTATCGGTGCGTGACTATGTATTTTTGTTTTCCTGCGGAGTTAAGAAAGCTGCAGGAATTACATTTTAATTGCCACAGAAAATGGCCGAAAAATAACCTATCGAAGTGCAATAATTCCAGCGACTTTCACTTCTTCTTACAAGGGTTCGATATGTTTAATCACCCGCTTTGAAACTACTTGAGATGATATTTTGCAAAAAAGGAAAAGTCTTTCACAAGTTATTCTTTAATTGCACAAAAATTGGCAGTTCCTAAAATGTCTTTTCTTCTTTCTAATAGTAAGGGATATTGATTAAAAAGAGAGTAATAAGAAACAACTTCTACTTTTCCATTGGTTTTCAGTGTAATATACGAGTGGAGTGGTGTGTTTAGGGGTGTACGAGTGTATATGCAATTAAATTTAGTTAATTCAACATAATTCTAGGTTTTAGGATTATTTTGTATAGTTGGAGTGTGGAGTGATTCTAAGTATTGTTGACTTTTGATGTATTCCAAGAAAGTAAAACTGCATCTAATGGCAACGAACATGTTTCGGGAAGCTGCAAAAGCATATATTTCTTTAAATGTCCTAGCATATGCTTGTAATATTTAATGTCTTTCATTTTCTAAGGGCAATAACACATTTATTAGCATGTGTGGAATTAAAAATGTAAGTTATTCATTAATCCACAATTTCAATTCAACTTTTGCAAAACAAGCCTCATTATTCACTACTATGATTAATGTTATCCTTTCTATTTATTTGTTTAGTAAATTTGTTATTAAATAATCTGATCACAGTTTTTTAGACAGAATTTTAAAAGGTTCATGAGCCAGGAGTCAAATCTCTTTTTACAGATTCGTTATTTAAGAGTACAAAGAGATAGTACCTATTTGTGTTGCTCTGTCAATTTACTTAATAAAATATGAAATACGATATAATGAAGGTATTTTAACTGAAAAAGATAGTATCCTATTAGCTATACAATCCTCCGTCAAACAAAGTGATAGCATGAACCAGGGAAACTAACATTGATATACAAATATTAAGATCATGTCTTGCCCCTCCACTTTTAACGTCCAATCGCCGCCACTGCACGCAAGCTATATTCTCTTATAGCTTCCACATTTTCTTCTAACACACGCAATTTACCATTGCTGTATTGTTTCACTACACTCCCCGTTGATAAATATTGATCCTTCGACCCCTGGATGCTGATGTGTAATGGAGGATCCTTGTGGTAAACACGTCGAAAGTTTCGTTAAACTTGAACAACACTTTTTGTCTCTGCAAACCACTACACGCATTGCGCCTTTTTCGACTGCCGATGCCATTTCTGATTACACTGCTCTACAATGATTTTGCTGTTTGGAAACTATCAAAGTTTTCTTAATGTTTTTGACCTGAAAAATCCAAAAATGTAGTTAGTTTTGCTCTATCACGTACAGTTTTCTTAAAATAGAGGGGAGGGGGAGAGGAAAATAACCGTATATATGTATGTTTCGGAAGAAGTACTGATTATAATTACAAATATAAAAATATAATTTCGATGCCATAGCCTTCTGATTATCTTTGAATTTGTAATAAAAGACGTGCAGCTACTTATTTTGCTAACATTGAAAAAATATGTACTGTATCTGGTAGCACTGAATGATATCCCAACGCGTTACACGTTGGGAACGCAATAACAGCGCTGTGTAAGCTGTGATTGCGAGAACTATAATGCAGAGGAATGGAGGCTATTCATTGATACCAACAAGAGAAGTTTGAACGGTCTGCTTCTTTACAACAGCAACCAACAACCCTCTGTATTCTATACTCATTATTCATTCTGTATATTTAAAGGAGATTTACGAAAATATGGATTTTTTTTTAATAAAATAGGAGGATCATTAGTGGTTATTGTGCGGTGATTTGAAGGTGATATGTATGGTTCTTGGACAGCAGTAAGGGTACACCAAATATCCATGCCACATTTTGCGAATGGAACAGCAGAGAAGGCAATAAACACTGGACTCAAATTGATTGTCAGCGAAAGCCGCAAAATAGAAAGTAAAAATGTGAAAAACATCTGCCTCGTAGACCCTTCACAAGTCATATTACCACGTTGCATATTAAACTGCGCCTAATGAAACAAATTGTCAAAGGTCTGAATAAAGATGGGCAGTGCTTCCAATGTCTAGTGACAAAATTCCCACAACTTTCAAGTGCTAAGCTAAAACAAGGAATATTCATCGATCCTCAGATCAAAAAGTCTCAGATCAGTCAGACTTTGAACATTGTACGACAAGTGTTGAAAAGGAAGCATGAAGTGCATTCGGAGACGTGTGTCATAATTTTCTCGGGAACAACGGAGACGAAAATTACAAGTACATTGTGTCTAATATGCTCCAGAAGTTTAAAACATTAGGGTACAAAATGAGTCTTAAGATTTATTTTTTGTATTCACATTTAGACAGCTTTCCTTCTAACTTCGCTGATTAAAGTGAAGAACATTATGAAAGATTTCACCAGGACATCAAAGCAATTGAATTCTACTATCAGGGACGCTGGAGAACAACAATGTTGGCGGAGTACTGTTGGCGGAGTACGTGAAGATTCACAAACTACTCACAAAAGGAAGTCTAGTTTTAGGAGCTTCCAAGTGAAAAAACAGAGACAAAAATGAGGTCAGTTGTTTATCAATGACCTTCAGCGAAGTAAATACGCTAGTTGTCGCCTGGGGCAAAAACGCGCCTTAGCGCCCCCCTGACCAACCAAACCAAAACGCTCTCCCAAATATTTGCCCAATTTGGGCCCTCCCAATTCGGCGCCCGGGGCACAAGCCCCGTTTGTCCCCCTAGTTACGCCACTGATGACCTTAATTATTTAGAATATCGATGTTCAGATTAGTTCTGACGCAAAATAATGTTCCTTTGTTAGAAATAGATAGTCATAATGTTACTCTATATTAGCAGCGTTACTGTGTAAATAGCACAGTTTACGTAATCATGTCTTCCGATTTGTGAAAAAAACCTGACGTGATGGGGGAAAACTAATTTCATTTTCGTAATTAGCAACCTCAAATTATATAAAATCAGATATCAAATCAAAAACAGCTTTCAAAAACTTTCATTTTGTAGAGCAGTGTTATCGGTGATACTAGCGCCGTCACCGGTAGTTGTTCAAGTATGAAAATGTGCTGAACAAAGCTTTTTGAGTTTTCCTTCAATATGAATGTTTTTTCTGTATCTTTGACCATATTAAAGCTATAACTTTTAAAAATCGTCAGTACCATTCCGGACACCCTGTATTAACTACTAAATATAAATTATTGCTGTTGTTCATTTTCGTTAGATTTTTAGACTGAAATTATGAATATACAAAATAATTCATCCAAATGCTTATAAATTATAAGAATTTGAATTTATGAAGGTTTGCTCAAACGTTAACAATAAGTGCGTTTCTGTATTGCTTACTCATTGACAAAATCACTTTGATGTTTTATACTTACTGATAAGCTATGTAATCTGAAGTACAATAAAGAAAAGAAGGATTAGAGCTCCCTCGTGGCTAAGCGGTTAGCGTACGCGCCTTTGGCGTGGGAGACCCGGGTTCGATTCCCGGCGGGAGCTCATGTGGTTCGGATTCCACGTTAATCAGTAGGTCCACGTCTCACATAGCCTCGCTGCTGAAAGGGACGCTAAACTAAAAATCATCTCAATCAAAAGAAGGATTCTCAGCTAGTAATCAGTTTCTTCCAAAATGTGATGATGGTGCCAATGATTGATATATAAGATAATTGAAATATCTAATATTTTAAGATGTGTAGATTCTTTCAAGCGTTTAATCTTTACAGGCAGATTCTCATTCGTCAGATCTACCAATGAAAGGTATTTGTTTGGATCCAAAAATGAATGAAAGTTCCTTAAAGAATCAAGATCGATGGAAGAAGGAGTTACACATGTTTTAAGGAGTAATGGATCAAACTTACTATGATTACATCTTTCATATTATGGAATTCAGAAGAAAAGAACTGACATTCTTTGGTACAGAGGGAAATTGTGTTCTTATAATACTTAATTATGTCTTCAAGAAATACTTGGGTTGGATGATTAAGAGAATAATATATCGCTTAACTTCAAAATATAGGAAGAGCTTTGACATAATCATGATAAACATAATGAATACATCTGTGGAACAGATATGATAATTCCTTGCTTTTAGAATACAGTGATCTTATGTATCTCTAATATATTTTTTTTTTAAAAAAAAAAAGAAAAAACTGTTCATTTTAAGACGGGTTTCAGAATTCTTGTGATTCGTTTAGTCAGAAGAAGATTGTAATGTAACTAAATTTGGAGAAGTAACATTCAATATGAACTATTATTCTCAAAAGCAGTTATTCTTCTAATTTATCAGGTTTTATATATAAAAGAAGCTAAAACTGTCTAAATTAATAGTATCTATTACGCATCAAGACAATTTTTGCGAAATCAGAATTGCCAATAGATGTCAATGTAAAGTGAAAGAAAAGTCAATCAAATAAACGTCCAGAAGAATCTAGAAAAGATGAAGTTGGAAGAATGTACAATCGTATACAATTTTCGTGAGCACAATATTTTTCTTGGTTTTTCCATGAAGATACGTTATTGAAGATAGAAAAATACATATTCACTCAACTGTGAAATACATAAACAAGAAGCTTCGAGATGAAGTGAAATACTTGTAAAAGTTCGTAACACACTTACGGCAAGACATTTTCTGCAAAATACTTTGACTAGTTGCATGTGAACAATATACATGAGAACTCAAAAATTATTGAGATTTAAATTCAGAAGAAACTAAGAAATTAAAGTTTCAGCTAGCAGTGTTTATCGAAAGAAGAATCTACAGTACAAAGTTGCTTACTCAACACTTAGTGAACCAATGTAGAGTCATCAAACAACTTCCAGCGTTTATTTTAAGGAAGATGCTGTAATGTTTCAGTGCTTGTCATTGATTGTTCAACACTTTTTAACCTCTTCAAGACTTTGCTATTCACTCTTTATAGTGCTTCTGAGGTTATTACACTCAATATTGCCGTCTAATTAGCAGAATATTCTAACATTACGTGTTTAAACAGCTGAAACATCCGACCCTGCAATAAAGTGTTACTGATTGTGGATTTTGCAACCAGCTTCTACGCTAGAACTGCTGTTCATGCCTGCTTTAAATATTGGATATTAGTAAGTATAATGTGTGGATCTAAACATTGATTTACTGTAGCATCTTTCTCTTTCTTTTCAGAACAACAAACAAGTTAGTTGAAGAGTCAAACATTATACTCAGGAAACTCGCTGAGCAAATTCAAGTTTACCACAATTCCCGACTTTTACCAAATTCCTTCGAAATGACTTTTCCGAAGTCAAGACAGTTAAATCGCTTTCATTCACTCGAAAAGTGTAAATTCATCTTATTCGATAGAAATTGTTAAACAAGCAAAAGAAAAAAATTAGACAACACAAGTTAAAAGCAATTAGTGAATTTTACAAATAGCTTGCTTTTACTGGTAAAAGTTTCCTTAAAATTGTCTAGTAGCACAGGCCAACACCCTAATCTCTCTGATCTATTGATTTCGGTGTAATCATTGAAGAACTTGCCCAATACTTAGATGAAATGAATGGGAAAGCAGATAGTGTTGGCAATACTGTTGGTAATAGTGGCTGATGGTTTTACTTAGCGTTTACCTCTCTCCTGCCTGTGGTCATGGTCCTGCTGTAGTGGTGGTATTTCGTCTGTATAAGTTGGGGATAGACCATGCTGTTGGTAATAAGCAGCATTGATTTTTCTTTCGGTTTTTCCTCTATAGCAGAAGAAAGTAAAAATCATAAAATCTTTTGAGAAAACTTGTATTGATGTACTAAGTTACACCAGTCTTTTTGACGAACACCTCTCTAGATGATGGTAGCAGTGGTGTAGGGAAGGGGGGGCCGGAGGAGCCCCCCCCCAAAGAGGTCCGACAATGTACTTTAGTACTTTGATGTTTGTAATTTTTTTAAATATATTTTTATGTTTATATATTTTTTTGCTTGTAATTTTTCTATATGTACCTATAACATCGCTTGCCCCCCCCAAACACACATCCTGGCTACGCTACTGGATGGTAGAACGTTTCACAGTCCCTTAGCAAGGGCTTCCTGCTTCGTCTCAACAAATTTCCAGCGGTTCCAGAGGTGGCGCTCGTGCAGCTTTCTGTTCTTGCTCTTTCTTTCCGTAATGTAAACGCATCCAGCTGGCCTTGCAGATAGTTTGCAGCCTCAATTTGTGATGGATTCCACGACTTACTGTGATTGGGCACCATGTAATCATTTCATCGTAACATGCTAAGGTAGTAGATCCTCATAGGCAGCTATATTTCGAATCATGTTTAGCACACATCTTGTGAGTTCCACTGATGTCCTCTTTGGATACAATTTCGTTGATAATATGAGTTGTAGATGAGGATGCTGTGTATACCGTTTAATTAAATCACTAACAGTGGCCCCATCTCATTACAAAGCCATTATTTTGACACTGTTCTACTATGAAGGATATGCTAAAATTTCCATGGGAAAGAGCCATGACATATCTTCTCATCGGCATTTTGCCTCCTACAAGACCTTCACTCTGCCACACAAGTGAGAGATTGATTCACGTTGTGTACAGTTTTCTTGTTCTGTAAAACCCAATAAAACCCAATTTGACGTACGTAGAAATTATTTTGCCGTTTACAGCACTTCGATATCTCAAGTCGTTCCGAAGATATGATAAACATTGCTGAAGCTTGCAATACTGCTTAAATCATGTAATTGCTAGAATTTGTAATTACAGCTACTAAAAGCTATTGTTGTAATGCTTTAAAAAAGAAAAAGAAGCAAGTCAGCAGTATCGCGAACTTTATCAATGTTTATCGTATCTCCGGAACAGTTTGATATTTCCAAGTGTTGTAAACAGCAAAATAATTTGTACGTGTACTGCAAACCATAAAAGGAACTAGATATGATACTTACTTAGGATTTTTTTCGAAATAGAGCCCTTCAAAAAATTCAAAACTTTTCATTCCTGTAACTTCGTTCCTATTTATTCAAAACAAGTCATACCATGGCCATGGTATCCACCACTAAGGTACAGTACTTTCGATCCGCATTATCGTGTCCATATCCGTTGTGCTGCATGTGTGATAGAGGTTTCGAAACTTTGGATGTTTATGATACTATAACATTCTTAATTTGCAACGTTGCATAATGAATGTGATATTTTAAGTTTTGGTTGATAAGTTAATTTGAAATATGTAATAGTGTGATGTAGTGTCGGTTGAAAAACATAATTTTCTATATGGTTGGCAACAGTGTTCATAAGATGATGTTACAAAATACCTAGGACGTTTCCTCTCCCTATAGTTTCTCGGTGCAAAATTTCGCTTCTCTGCCTTTTACGATTTCTGAGATATTTAATACTATCATTATAAATGGACAACCCTGTGTGTATATATATAGACCCTATGTTGTTCTTTGAATATTTACAGTTCTTAATTTCAACAAGTTAGAAAATGAATTCAACAAATTAGAATAAATACAATTTGTGCATCACTTTTCCTAATCATCTATAGTTTACTTCTATTAGTTATTTTTATTGGTTATTCACTTCTTGAATTCTATGACCCATGGTTTTGACTGACAGGATAAAAAGAGCATATAGAACAACTGGAATAAAAAAATAATACCGTTGATTTCTAAATTGTTGTTATTGAGAATGCTGAATTCCAAGTTAAATCTAGTAGTAAACAAGTTTAGAAAACTCTTATAGAGGACGTTGAATAAAGCGAACAAAACTTTAATATCCTTCATTCTTTTCAGGTTTTAGAGATCTCCGATGAATCATCTTACTCTTGCCAACTACGTTGAAATTCTACATAAAGAAGAGCCAGATGTCTCTCTTCCCTCTCAAGACAGTAAGCTTTATCTTTATCTTTGTTTAATTATAGACAAGGCCTTCTACTCCCATCAAACGTGAAATCATGGTTTCGATTACAAGAGATACAATTTTTATTTCTTAAAATGTTACGCATATTTGCAGTTTTGTATATCTATATCTATTAACAGTTTGCTCCTTTCTAACGAAAGGACCATATGATGAAGTATGATCTTGGGTTCGGTTCCTGATGAAGGCGTAGAATTCTGGTGTTGGCCCTCTATTGTGAGGCAATCGGGAGCATTGGATTAACAGGTAATGAACTCCAGTCTATACAGAATGACACAACGTCGAAGGGCTTACCAACAACCAACCAACTGAAATCTGTTTAATCGGCCATAATACATCGTGGGTAGAAACGATAGAAAGAAAAAAAAATAGTAGTGGTTATTATCCATTTAGCTATATTATTAATTGGTTGAGTTGAGGTTTAGCTTCCCTCTCAACATCGACACTATGTGAAACGTGGACCTAGAATGTGTGATCCAAACCGCATGAACTCCAGCCAGGAATCGAACGCGGGACGCCAGCATCGAAGGTGCGTATAGCCATCTGAGAACTCAATGATATTATTAAAATTATTGTTTCTACGTAGTATAGGGGTTTGGAAAGAATTTAACCACTTACCAAGAAAGACAGAAAACACTTGAAGGAAAAGAATAAATGAAATACAAAATGTTGTATTTTCGGTTCAGGAAAAGACGGAGGTGCCAAGTCAACCAAGAGGAAGTGTATTGTTGAACAGGATCCTTGTTTTTTTTTCTTGGGTGGCATTAGATTGGGTGCGTGGGATGTCTTACAGAGGCAATGCCACTAAAGTCTAGAGACATCCCAATTAAGAGGCAGACCGGTATTACTATGACACACACACATCTACACATAGACATATACACGTACGACACCATTTCCATGCACGAATACACATGTACATACGTATAAATATGTTAAACTACACGCATCCCATCTACACCATTAATACCCCCACACTCATACACATAAACACACACACAGATACACATATAGATAGATAGATAGATAGATAGATAGATAGATAGATAGATAGATATGACACATACACATTTTGGCGCGGGAGATCCGGGTCCGATTCTTGGCGGGAGCTCAAGTGATTTAAATCTAATGTTAAACTGTAGTCCACGTCTCACATAGCTCGTTGCTAAAAGGAATGTTAAACTCAAAAATCTAACACACATACACACTTGGCACTGGGACACCTACACGCATCACGTCATTCCTAGAAGATACTTGTTAACTGAATTCTGAGGAAATCCAAGTAAAGTGTCCTAATTTTTTCGATGAGTGTACCTTACAACTTCTTGCCAACCATCATCAAACATTAATATCTTTCCAATCGCATCTATAAATATTTATGGATTTTTTTTTTTTTTTCAAATAAAATCTACTTCTGACAGTTGTTCTCTCCACTTCTAAAACCGTACAAGGACATCGTTCAATTTACATAATATAGAGAAATGGTGTCGTAACTTAGTCTTCACTTCCACCCACTAAATTCCATAAATCACGATACAAATCGTAACTTGGCTTTGACCTTAATTTGAACTTCGGAAACATAGTGATAACCGTAATTCCATTCTCAACCAAACATTCAATGTTATTCTTATCATTATGTTTTTAATAAGCAATTTTGTCATTTTTTATTATATCTTTTATAATACTTGTAATTGTTTTCTTTGTTCTTCTCTCTCTACAACTTTTACTCCAAGTGAATTCACTGATTAGTGTTATCTTCTTTTGTTTCAATTTCTTCGATATAGCTACTTTTCTTAAATAATTTATTTTCCAATCCTTTTACTTTCTCAGGCTTCTACCATATCTTTCTTTTAATAACAATCATTGGTTTCTACAGCTTTTTGTCAAATTTCTCTCCTGCTCTTCTTTCATTCCCAATATTCTATTCTTTTCTAACTGTTCGTTACTCCAACATTCATCACAATTCAATAGTTATGTTGGAAATAAAATACTACTGGTGTGGTTATATCCAAAGATATATCTTTGATATATTTCAATGTTGTAAAGCTTATTTTTAATTTTTTTAGAGCTGCCATGATCTTTTTTTTTTTTTTTAATTTCTACCAGTGTGCCATACGGCTTCATACCAGCTTCATTCGATCACTGCCTCCATCATCTCATATCATAATCTCGACTTTATATATTTCTACTCATCTACATGTGTACTGCACGTAATGACACTTCTTTCATAAACAAACGTACATGTTATATACATAGAAGCATTTTATTGTTTCGAAGTTTTTTTCTTTCTTTCTTGATGAGAGATACTACATGAGACATGAATCTATAGCTTAACATCAAATTGAAACCACATAATCTCCCACGGATAGTAGAACCGGAGACTTCTACAATTTTTTAACGTTTTTTTTAGTTTAACGTACCACAATTATGCACTGAGGCTAAGAAAGACGGCGATGATGAGATGTATGATGATAGTGGAGTGACAAAAGTGGGAGGAAACGGAAAACCCCGAGAAAATCCATGCACACAGTGTTTGTCCATCATAAAGCTTACTTCGCTGGACCTGGGGTTAACCCAGAAACCAGAAAGTGAGCGCTCTACCACTGAACCACCGCGACCCTTTTTCGCATACTTTTACATAAATACACTACACTACATTTATATTTCCAAATACGCGCACTCTAGCACTTCAGTTCGTAAGTAAGAGGGAATACCCAAACCAACCAGAATTGCAACACAACATGCACGCATTTTGTGGTTACGGAAAGCATGTCACTAGCCGAGTAGCATCACCTAGTTGTGGAGTTGGAATTGTTTATCATTGATATTGCATTGTATATGTTCCTGCTCATAGTGTCGAGTGTGATGTATGACTACAAGGACTGAAGGGTAAGCCTGAAATTTCGTTGTTACTCGACGACTGTTACACTTCCTTTATGACTTCATCCAGTTTAGCAACATGCTGGTCTGTAACACGCTTCGGTGCATCACTCTGCTTGTTATCTCCGAGCGACGTCCGTTCTTGGCGAAAGCGCTTGTTGTACTCATGAACTTTGGACAGTGTATTCTGCCTTCCTTTTCCTTTTCCTTTCTTTTTTCTGCTTACGTGGAATCAATATTTTTGAAAATTTGATTCCACTTTGCTTAGTCCTAAACACCAATCTCTATTAACATCTTTTCTTCTAAGTCAGTAGTTATACAATTTATCCATCTTTCTTATGGTCTTCCTCTTCCTCTTTTGCTTTGTACTTTCAACTTCCCCATTTTCTTTTGACATAATCATCATTTCCTCTCATAATATGACTATACCACCGGAATCTTCTCTCTCGTACCTTTTTAAAAATATCTTAGTCATTTTAACGCTGTTATTCTTTCGTTTATGATCTTGCCCAACATTGATCTTTCTGGTAACACCACAATGCAACTGAACATTTTCAGGTTGGCCAGTCTAGCTTCCTCCCTTTCATCGTCTTGATTCCCCAAGTTCCTCTCCTTACAACATTGTGGTTCTTAGTATGATCTTGAAGTCTCATCCTTTCACCTTGAAATCTACTCTTTTACTACAAAGAATACCTGAGATATTCTTCCGTTTATTCCATTTTAATTCTGTTCTCTATTTCTGCATCTAAATTCCTATTCTTATTCACTGTGGAACCTAGGTATTTAAATGTATTTACTTTCTTTATATCTTGTTCTTCCATCTGGAGTTCAGTCTCCATCTCCTCCAAAGTTCATATATTCTGTATTCTTGCTACTGGTTTTTGATCGTCTATCATCCAAAACTCTTTTCCACTCTTCCAGCTCTTCTCTGTTGGTATTACATAAGACAGTGTCATCTGTAAACAGCATACCCCAAAGCTGGTTGATATTCCATACCTTTCTTATACATATTTTGGGGCAGGCGAACATACTTATCTGGTACATCTCTACATCTTATAAATCTTCAGATCTCTTGACGCGGTATACAATCATAAGCTTTCTCCAGGTTAAAAAACACTACATGTTGTTCTTTCTTCTTTTGTTGATATTTTTCTATCATTTGTCTAATTGCAAAAATCGCATATGTTGTTCTTCAACATGCATGAATTCAACTTATTCATCTCCTATTGATGTTCCTTCCTGAAGTCATCTCTCAAGGATTCTTTCTCAAATCTTCATTGTATGGGACATTAGCTTAGTCCCTCTATAATTATTGCAATTTTGAATATCCTTTTCTTTGAAAATTGGTATTATTTTACTATCTATCCATTCCTTGGGTATTCTTTCTCCGGCAAATATCCCGCAACAAATTAAACAATATCTGTATTCCTTCTTCGTCGAGGTATTTCATTCGGGTCAGTTGCGTTGCTATTTTTTATTTGAAATATTACTTCTTCTTTCCTTACGTTGTCTGCAACTCCTTGGTCCTTTGGTACACCATTCTTCAAGATTACTGTCAAGTTTTCTTCATTTAGCAGCTTTGTATAATAGTCTCCCATTCTTCTCTTGACTTTATTCTTCCTGTGGTACTTTCCTTCTTTCCTTATATGTATAATATGAAAGAAATCTTCTATTGCATTGTCTCGTGCACAGGAGACCCCTCTCATTTTTGCTAGTTTCAAGTTCTTCGTACACTTCTCGCTAGGCTTCTGACTTTACTTTTTCCACTTCTTTTACCTTCTGTGTTCAGTTTCCAGAATCATTCTCGTTCCTCGTCAGTTCCTAATTTGTTTTAATCTCACCACCAAATGTCATTATCTATTGGAGCACCTTTGCCTGAAGTCTTACCTAGTACTTCTTCCTCCCACCATTTGTTGGCTCCTTTCATGGGTTGTACTCTTTGTAATACGTTTCCTTTGGACTCGCATCTTAGATTTGGGTCTTTGAGTTTCTACCACTTAATGTTAGCTGTAGTTCTCTTAGCGATTATTTTCCTTTTGCAGGTGAATCACGATCAAGTACTACGACTCTTGTTCCAACTGCTTCTTTGTTGATGATTATACAATTCTTTGCAAGTTGTCTCCTGTGTAAGAGAGAATCTATTTTGGCTCTCCCTTGTTCCACCTTTATATGTAACAAACTGCTTTGTATTCTATTCGATTAATGTGTTACTTATTGTATAATCACATGCCAGTGCAAAATTTAATATTCTCTCCCCTTACCCATTCTTTTCTCTGATATTCCAACCTTCGTGGACCCTTGAAGATATAACTCCTCCTCTAGTACCCACATTTCCGTTTAGATAACCAATTATTCTTTCTTCCTTTGGTATGTTTACTCCAAATCATTCAAGAAAGTATCATTTTCCTCGGATTCGTATCAACTTGCGGGTCGTACACGCCCTAAACATTTCTTCAAGACACGATTTGATACTCATTGTTCTAACAGTCACATTTGCACCAACTACACATTCAGTTATTTCACTATCAGGACAATTTCTGCCCCAGTTTCCACCTTGTTGAGTTTCTCCACCATACAGTAGTTTATATCTACTTTTTAGGTTCTTCTCTGTATATCCTCTGCATCTAGTTTCCTGAACACACAGTGCTTCTATTCTTCTTCTTGCCATTAGGTCTGCCACTTTCCTTCCTCTTCAGCTCATTGACCCCACATTTAAGGTTCCTAATTGTATATGAAATAGCTTCTTTAACAGTTCTCACGCATTACTTGGTAGCTGTCCCTCATTTCTCACAGGAAGCAGGCTCTTACGCGTCGCTTCCAGAGAACACTATCATTTTCCTAGGAAAAATGTTGGTTTTGGCTAGGCAATATGTTTTTACGTCCGGATGCACTTCCTAACGCTAATCCTCACCATTTATCCGGGCTTTGAATCGGCACTAAGTTATACTAGCGTGCGCCTCCAGTAGTTGATTTGAGAGTGATATTCAGTTTTCACCATAAATCATTTCCATCCTCTTTCTTGCTTGTGGTCATGCATCACAATAATCGCAGAACATTACGAGTAGGAAGACACACAGTGTAGTATCAAGAAGGAACCACTTCACAAAGATTGACGTCACTCATTACATTGACGCGGGAACCCCAAGCTAACAATGTCTAGTGGCACATTCCGTAACTACAAAATACACTCATACTGTGTTGTAATTCCGGTTACTTTTGTGTACCCTCTCCTATTTCTGATTGTTATATGAACAAGTACACTTCCACAACACATAGCTTACCTGGCTCTCCATATGTTATGTTGTTTCTACATAGCTTATGGCATTTTCAGCAGCGCCCTAACACTTGGTCTGATGCCTACATTTTCATCTGACCCGATGTCCTATGGCCCAGATGTCTCTCCTGAAGTTTTCGTGCTCCTTTGTCTGTCTTCCCCCAATCTAGCCATTCTTTCAGCCACCCCATTGAAGCTGAAGGAGGAAAGCTGTTCTAAAGTTGGCCTAATAAAAAGGAATACTGAAGAAAAAGGAATGGAAGAAAGAAAGATCAACGCCCAAGACAGGAAATATCTTTCCATTAAGAAGATAAGTCATGCTAGAAGAGATTCGTGATTTAAAGCCAAGTAGAAATGGTAATCCAAGGAAAGGGAAGAATATCAGCGAAGTACTAGTGAATGGAAAGCTGTATCATCAATAGAATGAGAAGAACATTTAACTCAAAATTGGATACATTTGCTTGTCAAGAATATTAATTATCTAATATACTTATGTTTTATAAATAAATGTAAGTCTTTGCTTTCAATTCAATGGGTCTCTTTTAATTTCTTCACTTTGTTTCTTAAAATATATTTCTTTGAGACACGTTTTAACAAGTGGTGGGTACAAAAACCGGTTATCGGTTTTCTCCAAAACCGGTTCTGTTCTTGACCGGATCCGGTTTCGGTTTTCTTCAAAACCGGTTCCTTTTTTCCAAAATTTGTTATATTTCTGACCAGAATAGTGTTTCGTTGTTCTCCGGAAACCGAATCCGTTTCCACAGAAATAGTTTTATGTGTTTCCAAAAGTTTTCACCGAAACCAGACCGGTTTGGAGAAAACTGAAACCGTTTTCGGTGAAAAACCGAAATGTCGGTTTTTCGGTTTTCAGTTCTCTAGAAACCGGTTTCCGGTTTTTATAAAGATCGATTTTGCCCACCCCTAATTTTAACGGTGTTGAATACCTGTGCCATCTTTATTTTTTAGCCCATTAAATTTTACGGAAAATATTGTTTCTTTGAAGTGAAATGGATTTTTAGTAGTATTATTTTATTGATTTCTCCTTCAAATCTACTTAATTTGTGAAAATTAAGGTTTATAATACAATAATTTTAATATTTAATAATCAAATTTAATTTGAGTAATATTATAATGCAAATTTGATTTGAAAAAGCAAGTCAACTTAAAAAAGGAATCAGTAAAATAACATCATTAAAATCCCAGTTAATTTCAAAGAAAATAGAAAAAAATACCCTAGACACAGCAACTGAATAAGCTAAGAAATAAGGATGGCCTAGATCTCAACACGGGTTAGCAACGGCCTATTCAGTAGCTTTTACAGGTATTGAAAGAAATTTATCTGAGATCTCGCATCCACATAACTTTTAACAATAACGCTATCAATGAATTTCTTAAGAATTCAGAAAACATACAGTATCCATCGTCAGTACTATCTATGTTCAGTGTCTTACCTCTCCTCTCGAAAGAGGAGGGGCGGAACGCTGCTAGTTTCGTGTCTTACCTTTACCAGGATGACTCTGCCCAGTGTTCATCTTAAAAGTTCTTTTATTCTATAACTAAACAAAATACAATAATAAAAATACCATATCCAGAGAATATTTATAAAAATGATTTATTTTCGTCGTGTTCTTTAAATGACACCCTTTCTAAACAGTCGAAATGTGGGCGGACAAAGTTCTGGCAATTAGTTGTGGTTGTAGTCACTCTCTAGTTTTCAATGTGAACAAACACGAAATTTATTAGCTTGAAAAATATATACCTATTATGTAGAGAAATGAGCAAGTTATTATTATTATTATTATTATTATTATTATTATTATTATTATTATTATTATTATTATTATTATTATTAGTGCAAATATCAAAATAAATAAATAAATTAAACTTTCTTGAATCTTGGTAAAAAGCTTTGCTAATCATCACATAAATTGCTAATACAAAGAAAGAAGTAAGAACAATCTTGACCGTAAAGAATAATCTTGAGAAATTTCATTTAAAATGCATTTTTTCTCGATTTTTTAGAATGCATTTAAAAATTACTATGTTGGTGATGGGCTTGGGCTTGGTTCATCAGATCCTTCATCAGGATTTGTGGAGACATTCAGCATAATTCAGCTGACGGCACCCTGGTTTGTCTTTATAACTGCTGAACATTATAACGTGTTTCTTTTCTTTTAAAAATTGCAAGTTTACTAATAAAATAAACATCTCGATTAATAACACCTCTAAAAAATAGTAACTTCCAGGTAAGTGGCCAGGACTTTCTTTTTTTTTAGCGGAGAAAAGGGTCTAAATGTAGGCAATGTCACTGCATAGAAAAAACGTAATCGTTGATGTTTGATAGAAATAAAATTAAAGACATCGCCATAGGTCAAAACTTATTCAAAATACAAGCCACATGACAGCACGTAATTAGATCGACAATTTGCGAAAGTGAACAAAATAATAAGAGGAGATATTATTTAATTATAAGGAAAGAACGTGAAGTCACAAGTCAAGGCTGCACTGGAAGGGAGATATTTGGTCCTATACAATTTCAATGAGCTTGAAATTTACGAAATCACTAAAATTCGTAAATGAGATATGCTTGCTTAATAATTATCATAAACTCGACGATAATTGTTATGAACAAAAAGATGGGATAGCTATGGAAAGCCCACTATCTCTACTATTAACAAATATAGGAATCAATAACTTTGGGTCAGGCATTCTTAAGAAACCGGAATTAAGATACATCAAATATTTTTGTTACGCTGATGGTAAGCTTATAATTTACGAGTCTGACCAATTAAAATGTCTAATGACTCAATTGGAAGAAATAAACTCTAAAATTAAATTTAAGATTAATTTAGGTAACTGTAACTGCATCAGGTTCTTGGATGTTACTTTCTATAGGCTATACAATAAACTCCAGGCAAAAATTTACAGAAAACCTATTACTAGTAGCTGCTGCATACATACAAAATTGGTATATCCTTGTATTAAAGCAAACATCTAAATTAATATATTCATCAGAGCTTATACATTAGTTACTTCAAGGACTGATTTAAAAGAAGAAACTAAATACCTAAGAACTAAGAACTGATTTAGGTTTTAGGAATGGGTACAATAGACTCACTATGGAAGGTTGGCAACAAAAGGGTATTGAATATTATACAAAGTTCAAAAATTGGTGAAAGTAAAATACAATATAAACAAGTAGATAAATAAGTTTCCTTTCCGTTACTTCCTAGCTTGTCTAATGGACTAAGATAAATTGCATTAAACCATAACTTAAAAATTTTGAAAGATCTTTGAGTGAGTTTAAAATCTATTTCGTTGATGCAAGTTTTGATAGCGGCATGTACGAGCTATCTTGTTCGTGCTTAGACACTTACATTGGTATGATCAAAAGGAATATCAACACCACACTGAAGGAATATCCAAGAGAGTCACGAAATGATAAAAAATCTGTTTTGGGGTTGTCCAAACATTTAGAAAAAAAGAAACATTTTGTGTAGGATATTAAGATTCACCATCGTGTGACATCAGCGTTTGGACGAAACGGTTTTGAGGCTTTTTACATTAGGAAAAAATCCTAAACTAAACACCGAGAAAGAAAATTTGGATAGGGAATGAAATACTATTATTACTAAGCTCATTAACAAAAATTGAACTGTTACGCTTCTATCGTATATTTTTATTAGTTTATTGTATATACAGTAATAATAATTTACTATTACATATTTCTATGCTATACCGAAATGTTCGTTTATAAGTTTGTCTATGTTTGATAATAAAAACAATCACTATAAGTTTGATTTGGCAACAATGATCCTCTCATGGGCATCATGTTGATTTTATGTACGTATTATTTGTAAGGCTTAAGATACAAAAAGATTATCGCCCAGGAGAATTTTATCATTTGTCTGGAATAGTAAGTACGCGTAATTTATTTAGAACAGGTATTTCTGTTGTACTTACGTAAATTTGAATTTAATTGGGTAATGATATAATCGTGTTTTGCCCCTAAACGAAGTTGAATATATTAAACCGAGGATACTTCGAAAAATGCGATACAAAAAAATTTAAAGAATTTCACTGATTTTGATAGAAGAAGCAATTGAAAAAAAAGAAAGAAAAGAAACTTTTGCATAACATATATTAACCGACTATGTTCCTCATAACAGAATATCGTACAGGGCCGCCTTTTCAAATGGACCAACATAGGGCGGCAAGTTCCAAGGGCAGCAAATTTTGTCGGATCAGTTTATTTCTCATATTCTAATTAAGGAAATTTCAGAAATTTCTTATGTATACATATTTGTATATGACATGGGATTTTAACATTTATAAATATCCAAGTAACAAGAACTTGTTTGTCAAGGAAGAAATATTTAACTTTTTATATTTATTACTAACTGCAATGTGCCGTCTTCGCAGTGGAAGAGTGGTTTATAGAAAGCATATACACCTCGTCTTCCTTAGGATGTGAAGTGCATTGTGCACTTTAGTGAAAGTGTAATGTCAACCCCTTCCTAATCCTACTCTTCACTCCCCACGTCGTCGTTTAAAGTAAAGAAGTGAGTGGAATAGATAATGAAGGGCAACATCTTCGGCGTTGCCGTCTCTATACCTTTGTCGAAAGTAATGGAATGTGTCAGACATGGGCGTCTCTGGCGGGGGGACGGGAGGGACGCGTCCCCCCCAATATTTTGAAGTGACACAATCTAAAATTCCACTGATATACTAGCAGTTAGATCATTTCCTTTGATGTCCCCCCCCCCCAAATTTTACATGCCCGAGACGCCAATGGTGTCAAATAATGTGCAATACATTCGTCGTTTCCCCTCATCAATTTCCCAGCAAGTCTAAGTAAAATGAATAACGAAGAACAATGCAGTTGGCGTTCCTCCTTGAAAATAAAGAAAGGAGTTAAATAAATAATGATGAATAAATCACCATCGACATTGCTTTGTCACCTGATATACCCATTCTTGCCTAAACTTTAGCTTAAATGTCATTAGAAATGTCACTACTCATCTTAGTGATCGTGAAAAGTACGAATTCGACATTAATATAATAGTCTTTTTTTTTAAAAAAAAACTATTCTTACTCTTGTTTTCCTTCCAACTCCCTAGGAGCAGACCCGTATTTAGGTAAGTGCTACTCTGTGCTCGAGCACAGGGCGGCAGAATTTAGAGGGCGGCAAAATTTTGGAGTTTTTAAAGATTCAAAATAAAGTAATATTTAAAACTAACCCGCAGAGTTCCGCGCAAGCGCGAGATAATATGTTAATGTGTTTAATTCGCTCTAATTACAGTAGTTACTAATTACCTAGCTTATGTGATTATTTTAAAAAAGTCATCCTCTCCCAACCCCCACCCCAAGGACTGAGGAGAAACTTGAACGTCATGAAAACTGATACCGTTAAACTGAGCGACCTCAGAATCTATTAATTCAACAGTAATATCTGTCGTTTTCGATTAGTTTTAAATTCCGCCCCTCCCTGGGGAGTGGAGTATGACCTTATTCTTTTAAAAGGTGGAGCAACTTCATGCTGCTGTTCTAGCTACTCTAACAGGCGTAATTAATCTTGTAGCGGGTGTTAGTTGGGTTGCCTAACTCACGGACTTTGTACCTCAAGAATTGCTGTGGCCCGCAGTCCACATGCCAGGGACCTATAAAATTAGGTAAACAATAAGTGTCCCCAGGAATTCCATCATAAAGCCCAAGGGGCCAACTTGCAGTTCGATGGGAAAAAACAAATACTGCATTCCTGATGTCGTCCAGTTCAATAAGTGCAAATTCATGAATAACCCTTTGACGAAGATTATCCAAAGTGGTTGGCACTGTTTGGTATACTCGGATTTTTAGATAAACCCAGAAAAAATAATCTAGCGGCGATAAAGAAGGGAAGCAGAGAACGAGCGGGCCACTCAATCTCGCCACTTCTGCCAATCTGTTGTTCAAGAAATTCTGTGTTAAGAAATTGCCGCATATTTACACCGTAGTACGGTCCTGCACATCTGGTTGGAAATATCTGTCAGCAAAATTGCATTCTACAGTGTCTCTCATTGTTGGAACTACCTGATTTCAAAGCATCTCCTCATACAGTTCATAAGTCAAATTGTCATCAGTAAGAAAGGGACCAATTGTTGTATTATTACCACTGCCGCTCACATATTCAACTCTTCAGGATGTAGAGTGTGTTTGAAAGGATCAACGAGATTGCTGTCAAATCAAAACCTGCAATTATGTCTGCTAATGTAACCGGTTAGGTGGAACTTGTATTCATCAGAGAACACAATGCTGGTAAGAAAAGTAGGATCATCCATAGATTTGTTTCATCATATCTTCAAAACATTCTACACGGCTAACAGTAGAGGCACGAGTTTTTCGCAATGCGCGATAAAACGAAATTATTAAGAATTAAGTAATTTTCAGTTTCATGACTTTTTATGATAGTCTATGTGTATTTTCGTTGGTTTCCTTTGAGCGATAAAAGGCGAAATTGGTAGTTTTGCGCGAAATTTCTAACAATACGCGAAATAACGCGAAATTTTAAAAATATGTTTTCATTAATTAAAAACGCCAGTTTTCCCCTGACGGAAGGTAGAACGTGGCATGAACGGTGCATTTTGGGTGATTCGGACACGGCTATAGAGAATATGTTGCGCGTTAGCTATCACCATTGCAACTGGATGAAGAGAACCATTTTAATTAGCTAGCCAATGGCATGAATTGGTGATAAGTGACAAACGTATAACAATGAATTAGGAAAAGTGCTTATGTTTAATGTTTAAGTGTAACTTATGCCTATGTGTTTCCAGAATACAGCAAAACTTTTCTACTCATAGCAAGTTTGATATTGATTTTCGTTCAGTTTAATTTTAAAGAAATATATTTTTCTATAAGCGAAATTTACAATGTCAAGTGGAATATTCAGTGTATTTTGTTTTTAGGTAATTAATGGTTTATTTCTGTCTATGAATATGATCTATGAATAATAGGAACAATTTTTAAAATGTCAGGGAATATCTTTTTCACAAGAACTACAAAATGCGAAACTTTTTTTGGAAAATGCGACAAAACGCGAAATATGAAAAACGAAACGAGAAATTTTCAAATCCTTAGTGTGAAAAACTCGTTCCTCTAGGTGTCAGACATCTTCATTCAGCTACATTTTCTTCAACATTCTTTTCACAGACATGTAACGAATCTAGTTACGCAAAAATGTACACATGTCAGAGGCCATTAAAATTCTGTGAACAACAAGTGCCACGATGAGTCAAATCATAGGGCCCCAAGGGCCAACTTGATAATTTCAAATGGAGACCCCTATTTTTATTGCAGATTCTGATTTAGCGATCGAAAATAAGCATCATTTATTTGAAACACTTTTCGTTATCCTAATAGATGGCGCTGTAATCAAAAAATTGTCATCAGAGTACGGACGTCCCCAACTCTGCGAGCTAAAGTTTTTCCGAAATTAGAAGAAATATAACAAATATAGTTACGCAACAATCTACCCATGTCAGGGATCTATAAAATTCTGTAAACAACAAGTGCCCCCAGTAGTCCCATAATAGGGCCCCAGGGGACAACTTGAAAATTTTAAATGGAAACCCCCCATTTTTATTGCAGATTGTGTTTCTACGATCGAAAATAAGCAACTTTCACTTAGAGCACTTTTTCGTTATTTTACTAGATGGCACTGTAATTGCCAAAAAATACGTACGTCCCCTAACTTCGGGTCCTGAAATATTTCGGAAACGACAAAACATGTGACGAATCCAGTTACGCAAGAATGTACACATGTCAGGAGCCTATAAAATTCTGTGAACAACAAGTGCCCCCAGGAGTCTCATCACAGGACCCCAAGGGCCAACTTGAAAATTTCAAATAGAAAACAACTTCTTTTATTGCAGATTCTGATTTTGCAATCGAAAATAAGCATATTTTACTTGAAACACTTTTTCGTTACCCTACTAGATGACGCTGTAATCACAAAAAGTAAATATCATCGTACGGACGTCCCTCAACTCTGTAACCTAAAATATTTCCGAAATGAGAAGAAATGTGACAAATCTAGTTACGCGGGAATTTAGCTATGTCAATGGCCTATAAAATTTTGTGAACAACAAGCCCCCATTGTCCTATCATAGGGCCCCGGAGGCCAACTTGAAAGATTTAAATGGAAACCCCCTATTTTATTGTAGATTCCGATTCTGTAATCGAAAATTAGCAACTTTTACTTGAAGTACTTTTTTGTTATTCTACTAGATGGCGCTGTAATCCCAAAATAAGGAATATCATAGTACACATGTTTTAGCATGCTCTGCTACAGTGAGTTGGAGCTGCCGGTAATTTGAATCACCCTGTTTATGCTGGTTTCTGGATGTGAAAATATAAATATGGACTAACGATAAAAATAATGAAAGAAAAGAATGAAAAATGTCTAAACTCTTGTTGTGTAAAAATCATTCCTATTTTTGTTGTGTCCCCGATTGAGTAAATCTATTGTGTTTGCTTTTTTTTTTAAAGTAAAATCTTTTGGCAGAGAAAGGAAGAGCGAATGCTTTAGAAGCGAGTTTGTTATGTAACAATTTCAAGGTTTAGTCGTATGACGTTGTGTCTGGTTGTTTGCGCGTGGGCAGCTGCCTTGCTTGCTAGCGGTAGCCGAGAGCCAGGCAGTTGCTGCGTCGAATACCCTTCTGGTTGTGCTCTTCTGGTTGTATCTGATCGTGTGTTAATGGAAGTATGGAGGAATGGAAAGTTTCGAGTTTGGATTTTTCTCTTCGTTTGTAACGTATTGGATCGGAAGATTACGAAGAAATTAAAAGCTATCGTTTGCATTATATTTGGATTCGGTTTTACGTTCATTATTAATATCGAATTTTCTACCAAGTGTTCTACTATTAACCGCACTAGTTTGGAACGGTTGAGTCAAGTAGAGGCGATATAGGACAGACAATACCAAGGGCGGAATGGAGCAGTTTATAAATTGGTGAGTATAAACCTAGTTGTAGATACTAGAATCTCAGCTCCTGGTAACCCTGGTTTATTAATTTAACTAATAAATATTTCCTGCTAACCCAAGTAGTAAGAGTTATTAGATTAATAGATTTCTAGTCTTAGTACTTGGTGAGAAAATTCTGATAACGTTGCTTTCGGATATTTCATTTTTCATAAATTTACTCGGAAAAGAAAAGTTGCATTTAGCGTCCCATTATAGTCATTTACTTTCTTTTTTATATATTTTTGAGATTTCTTTAAGAGATTAGTATTTTGGCGTCGAATTATATTCTTGTTCTTGTTTGTACGTATCTATTAGTATTGGATTTTTCGCGTTATTTTGAATTTAGAATTGTAGGTCAATTCGTGGTCGTATTTGAATAATTATTAAAACTTTCTATTCCGTTGATATTAAGTGACCTTTGAAATTGCTAATAGTGTTCAAATTGTTCTTGTCTAGAATTATTTATAAAAACTGATAATTATTGTATTTAACTACTATTTTCAAGCAGCATTCACTTATTGTTCAATTGCTTTTAAGCACATTTTTTTCTTATTAATCAACTCACTCACAGAATTTAAATTGTTGTTGTTAGCTTGTTATTTTTTTAAGATTTAATTGTTTGTAATAAAAATCAAATTGAATATTTTCTTTTATTTCAATTGATATCTAGTTGCTGTAACATTTACGATTTATTCTAATCTAGATAAAATTGTGAGTCTTAGATTGGGAGATTTGAAGCCTGTATTATTTGGGGGATTTTTTTCACGCAACTATTTTTGCGTCCGTCCGGACGTCCCTCAACTCTGTAACCTAAAATATTTCCGAAATGAGAAGAAATGTAACAAATCTAGTTACGCAGGAATTTAGCTATGTCAAGGGCCTATAAAATTCTGTGAACAACAAGCCCCCATTGTCCTATCATAGGGCCCCGGAGGCCAACTTGAAAGATTTAAATGGAAACCCCCTATTTTATTGTAGATTCCGATTCTGTAATCGAAAATTAGCAACTTTTACTTGAAGTAGTTTTTTGTTATTCTACTAGATGGCGCTGTTACTTGAAGTACTTTTTTGTTATTCTACTAGATGGCGCTGTAATCACAAAATAAGGAATATCATAGTACGCATGTACATCATCTTGGGATGATGATAAACTAAATACACTTGTATGTAAGTTATGAACACGTTTATACTAACTTCCTCAAGAACTGAGACTTTTCTGTGAAATAGTGAACATTATGAAAGTTGATTAATGCCAGTTCTCCGCTGGGACATTAAGTTTCAATTAATAATTGGACATAGTGTCAAAAGAGAATTAAGTTTTTCATTTTTGTCATATTTATGTAGATATGAATATTGACGATTTGATTTGAATATAGACCATGTGATTTTACCTGAGAGGTAAAGGTGAAAGTGAAGACTTAAGGTTGATCGGCGAATCTATTAACATTTAAAAGGATACTATCAATTTGTTGTTATGGTTATGTAGATGTGCAAAATTACGATTTGATTTGAAACTGCATGCAATTCTATCTGAGAAGTAAAAGGATCGCAGGTGGCAAGTTACTCATATGATATACCGTCAAATGGGGTGAAATCGGACGGATTTGAGACATTTTCAATTGTGCTGGAACTACGTTACCTTATTTTGCTAATGTATATAGCTATATCGTGGGGGATGTCTCTCAGGAATAGAATACAAGAATCAAAAGAATTTTTGACCAACGGCGCACATAGTTAAAAAACATTAAAATGTGTCCGATGTCACCCCACATGGTGGGGTGATTTCGGACACTATAGTATTTCTGCATATTAGTCCGAAGCTGTGTCGCCATAGTGTGGAATCGGACAGTAAATAGGCAAAAAGGATAGTTGTCAGACATATATTTGAATTTCTTCGAAGACATATATTTGACTTTCGATTACACATTTTAAACATTATTTAACACAGTGAAATACCAGTATCCTAAATCAGGAAAAATACATATTGGTTTAAATCAATTGAACAAGTAAAAAGTATTTTCCAAACAATCATGTTTCGTTGGTCCATTAGTGCTTCAGATTAATATACACTTTCTTGGAAGTAAAACTTGTCCCATACTTTACGTGGCTTAGCTAACACTTAGCTAGAATCTGTTCTTTGCCGACCTTATCTTCATCGTCAACTGGTGGAAAAACGAATACCAATCGACTATTCAAATATGGACGAAGAAATTTCACCTCCGCATCTTTTGCTCCCACATTTGTCACAACTCCAACATGCTGTCTTGCAAGTTGTTTCCCAGCCCACGAGTAGTAATAATTCACCACAACAAAAGCTTCTACGTCCAACGTGCCTTCCTCCTCTTCTGTAGTCACGTTACACATTTCACTTTCCATTTCTTCGTTTTCTTGGGGATCATTTGGTTTTACTTCCTCTCTCTCACTTGCCCGAATAGCACTTTTAAGTTGCACAGGGTCATAATTTCGTTTCGGCTGAAGGCCAAGCTGCTTCTTATAATACCGTGGCATCGTCCGAAGTCACCCCAGGTCACCCTACTCCACTTCAAAACTAGCACTACGTTGCAAAATGATTTTTTTTTTTGTGAAAGGAGAAGAGAGAAATGGCTTCTTATAAGGATGATGGTTTTCAAAAACTTTATTACTTCTCCAGCCTCTCAGAGGGTTACGCACTCTCTTTGGCATGCGGTTCTCTAAACAAAATACAATTTGGAAAATAATTTGTTGGGCTAAGGGAAGTTTGGGGAATGTCATCAGTTGAGAAAGGAGGTTATATCATCATTTTATTTTCCATAATTTATGTTAATTAAACATATCTTTATTATAAAGTACACAAGAACAGGCAGTGAAATGGAGGTGCGAAAAGTGAAATATAATGAATTTTAAATATAAGATAAAAAAAGGATAAATACTGTATTATAAGATAAAGAGTGAAATATAAATTGAAAAATAAGTGCAAATGTGCGATAAGATAAAACTGTGCGATAATTGTGGCGGTGAGCAAAACAAAAGATAATGATGAAGTAATATGAGATGAAGTGCCATCACATCACAAACACAAAGAAGTTAGTAAGACAGATGTAGGTTAAATCTTCTGTCCTGGGGCGACTCGGGACTAATGATCACAAGGGGAAGCCCTAGTTAGTTGTGAGGATATCTGTGCTAAGATGGAATAACATGAGGAATATGAGCATGAATGATATAAATGGCATAGATGTCGCGTTCTGCTACTGTGAGGTTTGCATGGCCGACATATAATGAAATGAGTATATTCAAAGGGGTATGCTTGTAACGATATGCGGCATCAGTGAGAGCATCCGTTCGAAGAATATCCAAGAAAAGTGGATGACCCGTTTCTATGCGAGATGTAATGTACCGATTACGAAGTTGTGCAATATGCTCTGTGATCTTCGGAAAGTTGATGTATTCATACGTGAGCCACGTAGGATACGGAAGTTTAAGTCGGTGGGCTAGTCGAATAGCGTGACGCTCCAATATACAAAGTTTTTCGTAGAAGGAAACAGAGGCATTGCACCAGGCAGTATGTCCAAAGGTGAGAATAAGACGGAGAAACATCTTGTAAGTATGGAGTAGAACATCGGGTTTGAGGCCCCACGTAGTGCCCGTGAGTCGACGTAGAAGATTTAAACGAGTAGTCGCCTTAGTTTTGAGTTTTTGCAGGTGTGCACTCCAAGTTAGTTTGGAATCAAAAACAACACCCAAGTACGTAGCAGTGCTGGTAGTGCGTATTTGGTATCCATCAACAGTTATTCGTAGCAGTTTCGGGTTACGGTAGACTCTGGAACGTCTATGAGGTGGTATGAAAACCAGTGCTTGCGTTTTGTCGTTGTTAATGGTTAGACGCCATTTCTTGCACCAAGTGATGAAATTATCCAGAGTTGCCTGTAGTACAGCGCTGATTTGATGGATAGTGTTACCAAGTGCAAGAAAAGCTGTGTCGTCTGCATATTGGAAAGTAAATACATTACGTGGTACTGTTGGAATGTCAGAAGCATAAAGAATATACAATAATGGACTTAGGGTCGACCCCTGTGGAACTCCAATAAGCGGAAATATTGGCCAGGAGAGTGCTTTACCAACTGCGACATATGCAATGCGATTTGTAATGAACGAGTAAATAAGCCTGAGATAGCATGTGGGAAGTTTGAATGACTGTAGTTTTGTAATAAGACCATAGTGTCATACCTTATCGAAAGCCTTCTCCAAATCCATAAGAATGAGGCATGATGGAACCCCTTTGTTAAACTGATTTGTAATTATGGTGCTGAGACGAAGAAGCTGGTCATTTATGGAGAAACGAGGCCGAAAACCTGCTTGGTGGATAGGCAGTAGAATAGTAGTTTCAAGATACTTATGAAGTCGAGAGATAAGAATTTTTTCCAGAATCTTGCTAAATACTGATGTGAGTTGGATTGGTCTGTAAGAACAAACAGAATGAGCAGGCTTATTTGGTTTTGGAAACATACAAATTTTAGAGACTTTCCACTCAGAAGGATAGAATCCAGTTTGGAGTATGAAATAATATATTGTTGTCAGTATCAGGAGAAATGAGTATGGCGCTTCTTTGATGTGTCTATAAGAGATGTTGTCAATCCCAGGTGCTGTGTTCCTTTTCCGTTTTAGAGCCAATTGGATTTCATTGGTAGCAATAGGTGCAGTGAGTGGGTGTTCCGGGTCAATCACATGTTCTGTGGAAGGTTGAAGTGCAGGAATAAAAGACAGATCTTTCCGTTCAGAGCGTTTAGAGGCAGCTGTTGGCGTAAAAACGGTATGTAGTTGTGTAGCAAAGGCGTTGGCTTTTTCTTCGTCAGAAAACAGAGGAATATCATCTGCAACTAACGGGTAGGTTATCGTGGTGGTCTTGCCAGTAAGTTGATGAAATCGCTTCCAGTAGCGAGAAGGGTGTGCTTCCTCGGATAAAGTGTTACAGGTCTTGATCCAATTACGGCGTTTATAAGCGACAAGATAGTTATGAACAGCTCATTGCCATTGGCGATGTCGATGAAGACATGCTTCATTCCCGGTTCGATAATATTCTCGAAGATGTTGTCGGGCTTTCTGGATGAGCGTAAGATATGTCGGTGGTAAAGCCGGTTTGTGGGAATGCACTTGTTGCATCGGGATATTCTGATGGGCACTGGTTTGAATTGCCGTAGTAATAGCTGTAAGACAGGTAGTAAGTTCGGTTTCAGTATTTGGAGGTGTAATGCTAGAAAGTGAATGTTCCAGGTCTTCCCGAAAATGAGCCCAGTTCGCCTTGTCATACCTCGGAACCCGACGAGGTGTAAGTATAGGACGTGGGGGTTTTCCTCGAGTTAATGTTAATTTAACTGGATGGTGATCACTTCCGATGGAATCTAGAACTGCAAGCTGACAGTCATTAAGAAGATTGATAGAGGTGATGACGACATCTGGTGTAGTCTGGCTGATACGTCTGGTATGAGCAGGAAGAACATGAAGATAAAGCTGAAGATTATTAGTTATGTACTCGTGAAACTCTGTTTTTTCGCGATCAGTATGACTATGAATATTAATATCCGCCATGATGAGAATATTCCGATGGTTAGTGGCTATGTAACGGAAATATTCTAATGGTATAGGTTGTCGTGGTCGAATGTATATCGTACTGAAATTGATTATGATCGATGGAAAGTATAAAATGACTAACAGGTATTCCGGGAGATGCCCTAAAGCTTGCGGAGTATATGTCCGAACTGGATATTTTGGAAAATATCCGATTGCAACTCCCCCTTGGGCACGAGCAGCTTGATCTTGAAAGTTGCAGCGTTGTAATTGATATCCAGGAATACGAGCACATACATTCGACTTCAAGGCGGTTTCATTTAGAGCAAAAGCACTAATATGCTCTTCTAATAACAGAGTTTCAAGTAATAGTTTATGTTGATTAAAGGATCGAATATTGACAAATAAAAAGCTAATCCCCATTATAAAGAAGACTGTGTATATGGTTTTAAACCGTGGTTTCCAGCGATCCAATATGAAAATGAACATAATTATTAGAATAAGTGGCATGAAGATTAATGTTAAAAAGTGATTTGGCTGCAGAAATGATATGTTGTATGACATGAGCTCGCTGAAACGGAAATATGTTTTGCAACACTAGACTAACATAGCGTATGAGATCTTCAACTGTGAGCGAGGGTAATACTGATTGTGTAGGTGGTGTAGTTTTGTCTGCTGTTTTCAATGGAACACTAAGTTCTGGATGCTCAGGCGTAGGTGCTGGTTTAGCCTTACACCGATAGCTATATGTGGGGTGAAGCCCACTGCCACATGTATTGCATTTAGGTGGTCCTTTTAAGTTGGGGCAAGTTTTGGTTTCATGAAGGCCGGAGCAGTAACCACATTTAGGTTGATTACGACAATTGCCCGTAGTGTGGTCGTTGTACAGCTGACACTTTTCGCACCGGATTGGTAGCGGACCCTGGGTTTTAGATGGTTCGAAGCGATGAATTTTCTTATAGATAGGTGCTCCAAATCTGAGAAGATAGTCGACAGTATCTTGCCGCTGCGATAGAACTCTTACCATATATGTAGGACCAGTATTATTGCGAATGCGAATACATTTGTCCACTGATATGCCTTCTTGTGCTAATTCCTCTTGAATTTCGGCGTCAGTTAGATCAGGAGAGACACCCCTTATGACTACCGACAGAAACGGAGGTTTTCTAGGAGGTGGCTGCTGTTTCGGTCGCTTGTCCGTGAGTTTAGTGAGTTTCGCGTTCTTACCAAAAATTTCATAAGAAGCTTTATTACGGATTGTAATTCCAAAATTTGGATCATTAGATTTTAAGATGTAGCCAGTTTTGGTTTTAACGATTTGTACTAGGGTGTCTCGAACCCGAGGAACATACTTAGCAATTTGTAGAAATATCATTTTAGGGTTTGTGAACTTAGTGTCATAATCAGTAAGTATAAAATGGAAAAGAGAAGCGTGATTTGATGGAACTGCAGAAGATACACCAGAATTTTGTCGTTCAACCTCGATATCCATGGATGTTATTGGTGAGCGAGATTGGATGCGTTTCGCGGATTGCGTAGATTCGCTTGATGGATGTCTATCTCTAGAGGCACTGATCGGTTCATGGCCTCAAGAAAAATGCCGGGTGCGAGTGGATGGTTGTGCTACTGAAGTGCTGGGAATGAAAGGAGATAAAGATGGTAAGCCAGAATGTCTGCCAAGATTCATCTGTCCAGTGGTGTTGCCTGAGTCCGCCATCGTAGGTTCGTAGTCTAGGGCCGAAGCCCAAATGAAGATGAAGATGAAGATGAAAGAAAGAATGAAAAGATGAGGTTCAAAAAGCAAGCTGCCCTCCGAAAGTGAAGACTTTCGTCAACCCTCTAAATGCAGTACGTGTGCTTTGCTCACAAATGCGTATTACAACACTTGATCCTCGCTCGCACATTAACTCACATAAGAGAGGTTGGGCCTCTTGATTCAGTATATGTAGACAATCGCAAAATGTATTTTTTTTGTTCGTCGTCCCGTTTAAAGGGTTGTGCCCTTTCTTCGGGTAAGTGCTGTAATGTAGATCGATTGTCTCTATGGAAATGTAGGTGGTCTAAGGGTTGTCAGGTTTATTATTTCTTTATTCATCATATTTATATTAAACATACATGGGTTCTAATGATTCCAGGAGAAAAATATATAACACAAGTAGTAATAGGTTAATGGCTAGAAGTAAATATTGGCAGTTATTGTGAGAGGAAAGAAAGTTGAGGGCTGCAGTAAGAAAATGAACAAATGTAATGAATGGATGAAATGCAGTGTTTTGGACGTCACATCACAAGGTTATGTTAGTTCAGACGAATGAAGTTATCTTCTGTTCCTGGGGCGATTCAGGAACTGATGAAGACGGAGGAGGCCCTTGTTAATAGGTATTACTGTGCATTTGATGGATAGATATGAGATGAAAGTTCATGCGGTCGGTAGATTGTATAGATTTCGGGGTCCAATATGTCATCATTTAACTGTAAATGATATAATGTCATGAAGTGTTGGAGAGGGGTGTCAATGAAAGTTAGTGGTGCATCGTTGTCACGGTCGTAGCGGAGTATATGAAGTATCATAGGATGGGGCTGTGCCATACGTTTGCTGATGTAACGTATACGAAGTTGTTCGAGATGCGTTAATAATGGCGGAAAATCGATCATCTCATAAAGTAAACGTGTTGGATGCGGTAGGCTTATTCGGTATGCTAGGCGTATAGCATGGCGTCCTAGTATAGCAAGTTTTTGATAGAATTTTAATGGCGCAGATGCCCAGGCTGTATGTCCGTAGGTTAATGTACTCCGCATGAAGGTTTTATATGTATTGAGAACGGTATGTGCCCTTAATCCCCATGTTGTGCCCACTAATCTTTTGAGAAGATTAAGTCGATTTTGCGCTTGACCTATGAGTTTGGTGAGGTGTGGAGTCCAGGTAAGATGAGTGTCAAAAATGACACCGAGATACGTAATAGTACTTGAAACTGGAATAGGCGTAAGATCAACCTGAAAGCGAAGTAAATTCGGGTTTCGATGCACTCGTGAACGGCGTCGACGTGGTAAGAAAACTATGGTTTGTGTTTTGGAAGAGTTAATATTTAACCTCCAAATATGACACCATCGCACAAATGAATTAATGGCTACTTGCATGGTTTTATTAAGTGATTGTACGGTGCGGCCAGATGTGAAAAAGGCAGTGTCGTCAGCAAACTGAAATATTGTGGTGTTATTAGGAATAACAAGATCAGCGACGTACAGTAAGCGACGTACAGGAGACAATGATGAGCCTTGTGGTACACCTGATTGCAGCAAGATAGGATGAGATAGCGTTCCATTGATTGAGATGTAAGCTAGTCGTCCTATTAAGAAGGAGTGTATGAAGCGGATGTACGAAGTTGGCAGGAGATAGTTACGAAGTTTATATAGTAAGCCAGGGTGCCAAACTTTGTCAAAAGCCTTTTCCAAATCAAATGTTACAAGGCAAGAAGGAAAACCTGTATTGTATTGGTTGTAAATAGCTGTGGTGAGACGGAATAATTGATCTTGAGTACTAAAATTTGGTCGAAATCCAGCTTGGTGTATTGGAAGAAGATTATGTGAGTGAAGATGGTCGTGCATGCGACGGACAAGGATTCTTTCCAAGATTTTGCATAGACAACTAGTGAGGTGAATAGGACGATAGGATGTGACTTCTGATGGAGGTTTCTTTGGTTTAGGAAGGAGGAGCACTTTTGAGTATTACCAGTCGAGTGGAATATATCCAGTTCGCAGAATAAAGGTATAAATGGTGCTAAGAAAGAGTAGAAAAGAGTGAGGCGCTTGTCTGATGAGTACATATGTAACAGAGTCAAATCCTGGTGCAGTATTCCGTTTACCTTTAAGTGTGTTACTAATAGTTTCGGGTTGAATCGGCATGGTTAGAGGATTTTTTGGTTCTAAATCATGATCAGCAGACGGACGAAAGAAAGGAGAAGCTGCATCGGTATGTCGATTTATAGTTGATTGCAAGCGATCTGGTGTATGCCAACCGGGTAGAGGTGTAAAGATGTCTTGAAAATAGGAAGCAAAAATATTAGCCTTTTCTGCATCCGTAAGGACTGCTTGATGGTTATGAACAATGGGGTAAGGCATACGAGAAATTCTACCTGTTAATTGATGGAATTCACGCCAATATTTGGTAGGATGTGTTTCATTAGCTAGTGTGTTGCAAGTTTGAATCCAGTGGCGTCTCTTGAACGCAACGATATAATTATGCGTGATCCTTAGGTACTGGCAATGAAGCCGATGCGCTTCAAGGTTACCCGTAGCGAGATATTCACGGAAAGCTCTCCAGGATGCTGAAATAAATGGTAAATATTGCGGAGGTAACTTAGGTTTGTGTAGCTGAACTTCGATTGTTGGAATGGATCGTTGTGCTGCTCTTGAAGGGCTGTAGTAAGTCCAGTGATTGTTCGATCAAGTTCGTATTGCGTACTAGGCATTGTGAGCGTAGTTACGGCAGTGTCTAAATCGGTGCGATATTGTTCCCAATTTGCCCTTTGATAGCAATAGACCTTCTGAGGAGGAGGCTTCGGCTGAGTGTTGGGAGAACAATGAAGTTCGACTTTGATGGGGACATGGTCGCTACCTATGGAGTCAAGTACAGATATGTGAATAGACTGAGATAGTGAAGATGAAGTTATGACTACGTCAGGAGTAGTGCTACTGATAGGACGTGTAGGTTTAGGTAAAGTATGAAATTCAGCTCGTGTTTCATTCCGAACAAAATCGAGAAAGTTGTCTTTGTCACGTTGGGAACGGCTATGAAAATTGAGGTCGGCCATGATAATGTAATGCCGGAAGTTGGTATCAATATAGCGGAAGAAATCATAGCTTAAAACTCTGCCTGGACGATAGTAAATAGTAACAAAGGTAACTGTTTTGCCTCTAAAATAAATTGTCGTGATGTTATGTTCAGGAATGTGAAGAGCAGGTGGAACAGTAACTGCACGATAAGAAAGACTTTGCCGAATACCAATAGCTGTGCCTCCGTAGAGACGTGGTCCAGTTGGAGCGTCGTGTCGAAGTAAATTATACTTCGGTATATAGCATGTTAAATATGGTGCAAGGTAAGTTTCATTAAGAGCGAATGCGGCAATTTGTTCCTCCTTGAGGAGCTGTGTAAAGAGCAGTTGGTGCGTCAACAATGATCGTATGTTAAGGAAAAGTAAATTGTAACTCATAATGAAAGTGAATATAAGTCCGAAGGTAGAGTTGTCCATATCAAACATAAACTTCAAGTGGTTGGATTTGAAAATGCACTGTTGGTCCGGAATACGTTGCATGTAGTTGTAGATTAAATAACAGTTTGGCTGCGTGCATGATTTGAGTTAGAATATGGTTGCGAAGAAATGGGTGGATGTTTTGTAGTGAAATAGTGAGAAAGCAAAATGAGAGATTACGGTTTGTATTATCAACATACATTTTTCGCAAGTAATTGAGTGTTGTTACTTTTGCCAATAGATCCCATACCGTTTAATAGTTTGGGCTCCATCAACATTGTTTTTCAGGATATTTTTTTTCTTTCTTCACCACAATGACATTTCAACCCATGTGTATAGGGGTAGTAAATTACATTATTGCTCCGATATTTATGGCTAATGCAGGTGGCGTCGTCTATTGACCACCAACCGAAAACGCGACTTTCTAGCTTTAACAATAGCAGTTTAAACTACAAAAACAACTAAGTAAGTTGTAATCGTCCGATTTCATCCCAGCGTCCGATTTCACCCCATTTGACGGTACTTTTAAAAAAATTTAGTTTAATGTCTTATAAATATGCTCTGATTCCAAAGAAAGCGGTGATGATGCTAATGAACGATATGGTTGAATGTAAAAAGTAAGAAGGTACAAGAAAACTCAAACACACAGAGGGGGCCGCGGTGGCTCAGTGGTAGAGCGTTCACCTCTGGTGTTTGGGATCCTGGGTTCGATCCCAGTCCCCGCCAAGTGAACTTTGTGGTGGACAAACACCGCGTGCGTGCGTGCGTTTCCTCGGGGGTCTCCTGTTTCCTCCCACTTTCTTCATTCCACCATTTCATTCATTACTCATCATCACCGTCTCCTTTAGACTAACCGGCATAACCATGGGACGTAAAACTAAAAGATTTCAAAGATTTTCAAACACACTGAGTTTGTCCATCACAAAGCTCACTTAGCGTGAGCTGGATTTGAATAGGGAGCCCCAAGACCTGACCTATCTATGACATTTATAACATCAGTTCGGTAATTAAATGAACAGCTCTTGTATCCAGCTAACTTGTGAAGCCGGTTCTTAAGATGACTAAGAATGAAATTTTGAGTTTGTTCTTTTTAGTGTGTCGGTTATTAAGCAACTACTCAATTGGAACATTGACGTATGAATTGATCAATTGGAACATTAACATATGAATTGAAGAACACAACAACAATAATAATTATGTATAGACCATAACAAATAATTCTTCGTTTTTCGTACTGTATGAAAAACCTGTATATCTATAGCTAAATCTGTAAATTTGGCACAGCCTAGTGTAAAATAATTAGTTGAATCATAGAATCTTACCTTGCAAACAGAGGTGACGTTTTTGCCCAAGGTTCGTTTTTGCCTGTTCTAATGCGTTACTGTCAAAGATATGACGACAATAAAACATCATTGGTTAATTTTAGTTCTGTTGGCAAGAGCTAGCTGAAAAAAATGAATTTAAGCTTCATTATTCACATATAAAAAAATAGTACTTTTCTTTCTTTCTTTAACCCAGAAGTAGCTTTTAGGTTTTATTTAAGCAGCTTCAAACTGTATTCTCTATTACACTTTATTGGTTTACTTGGTATAAGTTGTATATTCTGTCTTAATAGTCCAAAATCTAGGTTAAAATTCCTTGTCAGTGCGGTTCCGTATAATACTTGAAACCAAATTATTAGGTCTTCTCTGAAATTGTTGATTTATGTTGATATACATAAAATTAAATTTTTAAAATTTTATCAGACTTGGATATAAAAACTATTATTATTTTTTCCATTTGATTACACAGACTGGTCTGAAAAATAAGTTTTAATTATAATTTTCTAATTATGAGTTTTCGCTAAATTGCTTTATCAGATTTGTCCATGTTTTATTTATTTATTTATTATTTTATATTTGAATTTTATTTAGTTGTAGAAATTCTATAATGGTGTAAATGATTTTCCAATTATTTGTTACCAGAAGAATTTGTAAACAGTATGGTATATCCCAGATTCCTAAAAGTTCTATCCATGATAAATTTCCTTCATTTTTTTATCACAAGCAAAAATTATATGGTCAATAGATCCAATATCTTTTTTTCACCAACATAGATTAGTTTCAATTTTATTTATTTCGTATAATTTATGGGGTGTTAGTGCTGTATTAAAGAGTAGTCGATAAAACAGAATAACGATATCTTGTCCAGTTGTATATGATATTCCAAGGTTTAGACGTATTTATATCCATGATCTGCCAGTAGAATTTGCCTGACCTTGTCGATTAATTGTTTTCCATTCATTTATTGATTGAGATTGTTGAAGACAAACCACTGGTTTGAGATTTAAATGACTTATTTTAATCAGAGCAGATTGTCCATCATCACATGCGGATTTCGCGGCCAGGTCTGTTTCATCATAATTTATGTTGGTATGTGATTTAGTATATAAAAACTTAATTATATATCCATTTCCTTGTAATTGTTTATAGAAAATTTTAATATTGAGTAGAAGCCAGGTAGTCTTGATAGTCCAATTAGTCTTTTGTAAAGCATGTAATACACTGAGAGCGTCTGAACATATACATCAACAATAAAGTTTTAGAGTTTTAATTTGGATAAGAGCTTGTCTTATTGCAAAATCCTCTCCTTCAAAAATTGTGAAAGTTTTTGGAAGTTTATATTTTTAAGAATGTTTAAATTAGGAATTGATATTGCTGCGCCAGCATTTTTTCCTTTATATTTTGATGCGTCCGTGAAGAGAAGGGTACAATTAGGTGGAAGTAGATCCAAATGCATATTCCAAATATTTTTGTTGATTTTATTTGTTTTTTCTGTCTTATGAGAAGTTTCGGTGTAATAAGATTTATTTGTATCAAATTACTAAAATAATCAATCACATAACAAAGTAGAGTGTAGAGGTCAAAAAATATCAACCCTCTCTTGAGTTAGCTCTTTCCTATACTTTGTTATTACTTCGCTACTTGTTGTGATATATATATATAATATTTACATCGATGTGATTTGTTGTTATTCGGAATTCCTTTATTATTATTATACTACAACAATAGCTTGTGTTGAAAAATATTTAAATGTTGACAAACGTTGGAAACGTCTGAAGCGTTGGCCCATCACGCAGCGGTCGCCATCCCATTTAGCTTGTGTTACGGGAAAATACCTGAAGGATACAAAAGATTAAACTAGTTCATGGATAACATGTGAAATAACATCTGTGAATGAAAACAAAGCGTAGCTCGGCAAAACTGAGAAAATGGATATGTTACACTAAATTTTCTTAATATTTGAAATAAAACTTGCACTATGATTATTGTAAACTTTCATTTATAAATACTTCATAAATATATACATATACTTTAATGATCCTTGTGTCTTCTGATTTTGACAGGATTCTTCACATCGCGTCCTTTCTAGAGCCATATCCTTAATAAAGTAATTATTATGATTCAACCTTCCGTGCATCAATTAATTAATACATTGTTTTATTCACCATTTGTATATTATTTTTTCTTGATATTAATTAATACATTATTCATTCAATATATATATTATCATTATTATTTCTCCATTATATTCTCCTTTCTTCCTTCCTTCTTTATTCTTTTAATATACTATTAAAATTCTTTTTTTTTTATCTGCAGGTTCGTTGATTCCAAAACGATATTACTATAATTAATTATAAGAAAATAACTTATACGGAGACGCGAGGCTTCATCTGTCATATTCAAGATCATACAAATGTATGTAGTTTGGAACCATTAAAATAAACTTGTTCCAGAAATAATATTCAAACAATATTTCTCGCCACGATGTACATTCTATAAAATCAAATCCTTTTCACTTCGTTATTAAATATATTAGATTTCTGTAGTATTGGATTTCATAGATATGTTCGCAGACAAAAAATTTGTAAGATATAAAATTTACTTTATATTCTAAAATTTAGATTATCATTGTTATTGATCGGTGGAAGCAACGGTTCAGGGAGAGAAAGGTCTCTCCAACCTAAACTTTAAAATTAATACATATTCATTTCTTTCATATCTCCTGCCGCAAATAAATAATTAATATTAAAGATGTTTTTACCTTCAACAGATATATTTAACACTGGACAGTAATTCTTAAAGAAGATATTTTAACAGCTTGACTACCATGAACATCATATGTGATGCTCACCTTATTTTTCTCTGGGGCCATGAGCACCATATATGATGCTCATGCTTGATATCACAAATTACTAACTTATCCAGGTTCTTGAGCATCATATATGATGCTCATTGTCACAAATTACTGTGAGACAATGAGAATCACATAAGGTGCTCGGCTCCCATTGGAACATTTTCGGGAGAAACAAAATATCGCGACAAAAATGTGATATAACTATCCATAATCGAGCCCAAGGTAAGATGAAATTTATGGCCTCCTGGGACCAAAACTCTCAAATCACCTTGGCAGTCAACCTGTTAATTAATCTTCAATCTTATTAAATTCATCAACTATTTTTATCTTATTTTTTATTATCGATTCGAAAAAAAAAATATTAATTTTATGTATGTTTTAATTTTAGTATCTGAGGGATCAGACCAGTGTCAAATTGCCCCTTCTCCAAATACTGAGTAATGCGTTGAGGTGTAGGTATAGATTAGCGGCGCATTAGAAGAGGGTGTCTTAAATAATTTTTCTTCATATCTTTTAATATTGATAAAAGCTTGATAAATCCATGGTAAGTTGTTTTTATATGGTATCCTTCTTCTTCTATTTCCAACTATATAATGGATCTGGTATAATTTGTGAATGATAATATTTTTTGATTTTGTCATTCTAGATAAGATAAAATTTTCACCTTGTTTACATATTTGATACTGCAGTGGAATCGTTTCAGTTTCTTCAAAAATAACATTTTTGGGCAGAATTTAGGTTGAGATAGTATCATTTTGAGCATATCATTAATGAAATTTGTTAATTTCTGATAAAAGTAATTCATTTTCTGTGCAAAAAATACTTCGATATAAAATGTTACTTGTGACACATTGTGTAATGATTTTTTTGAAGACAAATAGGGTTAATTCCTCAGCACTTGGAGCTTAAACTTTTAATTATATTTTGATATTTATTTAAATTTGTAATTAAATAAGATTAATGGTGTTTCCAATTAAGTTTTATGTCTACGTAAAGTCCAATATACTTAAAATGATTATTATGATAGAGAGTATGTCCATCTATTGTGAGTACTGGAATTGTATATACTTTTTTCCTCGTAAAAACCGAATATATGGTTTTATTCCACTTTATCTCTATCCCATTCTTAATTGGCCATTTGATCAATTTGGTTAGGATGTATTCAAGTTTGATTTTTCCTTTATTTAGATCATTAGTGGCCAACATTACCACGATGTAATCAGCATACGAAAATATGTTAATGTCTTTTGATGTCTTTAAAATTAAGTCCAAAATATATATATTGAAAAGGATAGGACTCAGCTTACTACCTTGAAGAAGGCCTAGCGATGTTGTTCGATATTTACTGTAAGTTTTATTTAATTTAATAGCTATTCTTCTATTTATACGTAAATTATAAATAAATCTAATGAATTTAGTGGGTATCTTGATTTTATACATCTTTTCAACACGAACATCTAAAATAACTGAGTCATATGCTTTTTTTTTAGGTCAATACTGATGGTCATAACAAATTTCCTTTCCAGATACGCTTGATATATGTTCAGGATAACTGGTCATATTGCATCGTTGAGGAAGCTTTCCGAAATCCTGTAATGTTTTGAGGTAATATTTGATGGCACTCTATAAACCATAATAATCTATGTAAGATGAAATTTTCAAATATTTTGAGCGAGCATGGATGCAACGCAATAGGTCTGTATTATCTGCAATTCCTATATGTCTTGTGTTTTTAGTGATGGGAATAATAATTATTTGTTTCCATTGAGGTGGTACATGGCCAGTTTTCCAAATGTTATTAAATATTCCTAAAAGTGATTTTTTTTTCATTTTCTGATAGATGCTTATAATGGTTGTAATATATTCTATCAATTCCAGGAGAACTATTAGTATGTAAATTTTGAAGTACAGCATTAAGTTCTACATAAGAAAAGTCTGATTCAAGAGTAGATGATTCTTTACTAAATATATATTTCATAAATTTTGTTCTTGAGTTATTCACATATGGCGGGGTTAATTGATGATCTAAAATCCATTATTACAAACTTCTGTATATGTCTGTAAATTATGGTTCTTCATGTTTTGATGTTTAAAAAATTTCCAAATTTTATATTTGGGAGTACTAAATGAAATATTATTACAAAATTGTTCTCAACTTTTCCTTTTGTAATATAATATGCTTTTTTAACTATAGCTTTATGTTTTTGATATGAAATTTTCTTTAGATTTATTTTGTAAAAATAATTTGAGTATCTTTGACATAAATTTATAGCTTTTTGACATTCTATATTCCACCATATCTTATAATTTAGATTAGATTTGTTTTTATTTGTTGTAAATTGTTGATTGTTATGAGAAGTTTTCGTTTATGTTGATGCAGTTTTTTAATCATATTATGAAAAAATTAATATTATTTCCTAATTCATTATTTTATGTTGCATCCATACTTTCGTTTATTTGCTCAAAAACAGATTGATATGTGTTCCAATTTATATTACAAGTAACATTTTGTAATTTTGATCTAAATTCAGTAATAATTTCCGTTTTGTCATACGTTGTAAGATTGATTTCTTAAGTAGAAAAAATTTTGGATAATGATCACTCCCACCTGGATCAAAATATACATTCCAGTGAGTGTATACATAAAGACTATTTTTCACCATAGTTATATCTGGTACAATCTTCCCTGTTTTTGTAATTGTAGTTGGTGTACCATCATTCATGACCAAATATTGAGAGGTAGCTAATGCTTGTATAAAGTTATTTCCTGCAGTGTTTCCTTTAGAGCTTCCAAACAGTTTACTTCGTGTATTCAAATCTCCAAGAACATAATCAAAATCGTATTTCTAAATATATTTTCCCAAAAAGTAGCATTTGGAATAATATGTGGATGAATATATAAGTTTAAAAATTTAATATTTTGTATTGTTACAGATAAATATTGTATATTATGATCCGTACAATTTATATTGATTTGATCAATTTTGAAATTTAGTTTAGTTTTAATACAAAAAGCAAGTCCTCCATATCCATCTTCTCTATCTTGTGTTATTATATTGTAATTCTTTATAGCTAGTAGTAAATTTGTTTTTTTAGGTTTCTTGTAATATTATAATATCTGGATTAAAAAACTTAATTAACTTTTGAATGAAAAAGATTTTGTTATAGATGCTTTGGCTATTCCAATATATGACTAAGTGAACAAAGTCGTCTATTTTTTTCCATGATTCATCAACTTTAGAGATTTAAAGTATGGTATATCTGTGTTACTATATTTTCTAAAAAAGATTGTGAAGCATCTATCTTTTGTGACATACAAATAGTTCAAATTAATTTTTTCTAGAGCTTCGGTCTATTTCAAAGATATTTGTTGTGACGAAAGTGATGGTTCCAGTTCCAGTTTATATGTTCCAGTTGTAGTACGAACCGTCACTACACGAACTAAGAAATCCTTTCCTGGGAACACTTTTTGGCATTACACGAGCAGATGGCTCTAGGAAATTTTCACACGTTTATTGCATTTTCCTGTTTCTTCTTGCAGAGCATGCATTAAATGAGGAGCTAATGCATAAACCAGGAACCAACTTGTGTTAGATGGCCACTAAAAAGCACGGATGCTATCGAACCAAGTCAGATGAGGAGCGCACGAGGAGGGCCGAGCGGAGTGAGGGGGTTCGTCCGTAGGAAGCAGGCGCGTTAGCGATGGGGGGCATACGCATAAACGAGGATAGTGGAAAAATACATACCTGCGAATTTCGAAATGCCCAGTCCACAAACACTTCCTTACAATACGAGCTCCAGTCACTAACAGTTCATGAAGTTATATCCAGTTCATTTTATACTATTTCATATGTTGGATATGGCAAAATGTACCAATGTGTTACAAATGCCCATATTTTCTCTTCAGTTAACTTCGGTTCTTAAAAAAGTACCTTTTACAGCTGAAACACATGTGTTACACTGTCTTCCTTTCTTACCTTTAGACAGTAAAAAAGTGTATGTAACAGTGGCGGCCGGTGGTTTGTGGTTTCGGGTGTTGCAGTACGAACGATCGGAGACAGAAAATATAAAGTGGACTCATTGACTAATCAGCATAAATTTAGATGCAAATGCTATGTGACATGTTAAATTAAATAAAAATCTGTTTTTTAAAAATAAATAATGCAGAACATTTAATCCGATTAATCACCTTATTTAATTAGTAAGTTCATTCTCCTCTCTTTGATTGGAACAAATCTGCCTAATACATGCTGGTTGAACTCTAGTATTCTTATTGTCACGTCTTTTTTGATGGAAAGCATAACCAATAGTGATAACCTTTCTTTTGGCATTCAATTTCTTGAAAGTGTCAATTCTTTTTGATGTGAAAAATAACTTTTCTTCTTTTACTGACGCCATAGGTACAGTTAATATTAATTGCAGAAGCTTTGTAGATTCACTAAATATTTTTTCTAGATTTTTGTGAACAATTCATTTTAGTAAACTCAGTCCCTGACAGTGATCCGAATTCCTCTTCAGTGTAGACTGAAGAGAGTTCGTAGCAGAGATTAATGTTATAAAAAGAAATGTACATTGAACACGCTTTATTCACAATTTATCTAGGAAAATTTCAAATAAATTGTGGAAATGTACCTAGTGCATACAACATTACTGCCATAAGGTGTCCTGTAAACTTAAACCGTTTTTTTTTTTTCGAACACTCTCCTGAATTGCACTTTGCTTGTTTTGTCTAAGCCTTAATTGTAAGTTTTTCCTCAGTTGAAACCTCTTTTTTTTTTTTTTCAAGTTATTTACAGAAGTCATGATATGCAATTCATTCAGAATTTATAGGTTATGTACAGAATTAAAGCACACACAATAAAATTAAATCTAATAACTAATAACCAAAACAGCTTATACAAAAGAGATACTAGTATATGAATTGCGAATGCCAAATATTCATACATAGGGCTGTAAACTGGCCGGCTTTTCATTGGCCTGGCCGGAAAAATTGCTGTTATTTTGAATAAAGCCGGTGACGGGTACAAACTTCTCACCAGCCCCTTTATAACCGTTTTTTTTTCAAATTTGTATCTAGTTCGAAGTATAGATATTGAAAAGTAGCTGTCATTCTGTAAATCAAAACTGTTACCTTTCACCATGTATCAACGATTAATATATTTTGTTCACCTGTTTAGAAAATTTTAGAGAGATGACAGGGACTGTATTAGAGAAAATTTGAAATTTACTTTCAAGGAATTTTATACATTTATTAAGAGTGGAAAAGGACTTCTTAAAGCAATTTCCTATAGTTGAAGTAGAGACTATATGTTTAAAGAGTGAATTTCATTTTCCAAATCCAAAATTGTCACGTAAAGATTATTATACTTTTGTTCATCTGTTTCGATAATTTTAAAGGAATGCTAGTTATTGGTAAATACAATAAATTGACCAATGCCGATTGATCAATTTCAGTTTCTCATTTATAGCACAATGTATCTATTGAGCTTATTAGTGAATGTTCTAAGGACATACAGAATATATGTGTTAATGCACTTTCGTTCACGATAGTACATTTCCTTTCCATGGATAGGTCCGAACAGATACTTCACGCTGAGACCTATATCACAGAGAATTTTGAGGAAGTGTCGTTTTTTTATTTTACAGAGTTGGCAACCCTATTCATATATCAACACACACACACACACACTTCTGCGTGAAAGAAAAACAGAACTACATTCCAAATCATCCGTCTTGGTTGTTACACAATGCACGATGAACACAATATACTTCCACATGAGGCAAAACAATGTTTATCAACGTTCTGGAAAGCAACCTTGAAACCCGCCAGATATAGGAACAACATGTTAGCTGGGAGGGGTCCAGAGTATTTGAGGAAGGTCCAATACGTCTACGTAATAACGAACCTGTCTTTTACTGTACCCGAAAAGATAAGCAATTCTTAATTACTGTCACCTATATTTTTAGAAAAAAATGATAGAACTATTCTTTCTATAAGAAAAGAAAGAGTACATGATGAGGCGTAAAATAAAATACTTAGCTTACATCAATCATTTCTCTGTTAAACAAGTATAATTCGTTAAGAAAGTATACAAATGCTAGTCGAGTTTCGAAATTTTGGGGAGGTCCGGACCCAGTGGACCCTTCTCGTGGCTACGCCTCTGAGCATTGCTAACTAGTCCCAAATTCAATGTGGCGTTCCCCACCATACAGTTCTATCAAGAGTATAAAATATACTTATTTTATAAAAGAAATATGTATATACTAAAATACTATCCACAGAGGGGGGGGGGGATTCTGCATATTGACTTATTAATATTTGGTTCACAAATTACTGTAAAAGAAATTTTCATTATCTATATAAGCTACGAATCAACTTGTAAATGCGGATCTACTTTCATTTGATTTCTGCTCTACTATATATTTTCTTTTTTATTTTGTAATTCTGCTATCACTTTTATTAATTGTCATTATATTGATTTGCTTCAGTATAAGTATCGTAATATAAAAATATAAATGCATAAAAACAAATTCCATTTGTTGATTGCTAGTGAAATAAAATTCAGAAAGCTCATTTAGCGCGAAGAACCTTCTCATTCACTGGAAACCGTGTTGTGTTGCAGAAGCACTGCAACGACCAGTCCCTTTAACTTCTGAGATAGAGGAAAGGAGACTTAACATTTGCTCCAATTCCCGCGCTGAAGGAATCTGGTCGTTGCATGCTCGCTGCAACACAATATAAATTAGAGACTCTGTGACGGATTATTTTTCGCTTTTTAAAACGGATTAACGAAACGGACAGTTAGAGAAGTAAAAAAATATATTATTTAAAGTATATATATGCGAGTATTAAAAAGTATTTTTCTCTTCTTTACTACTATTGTTAATAATATTTTTTTTTCTTGAAATACTTTGGTCGTTGCGCAACGCTGCAACACTAACATTAGCCGCCACTGGTATGCAATGCTTCTGTTGTGAACTTTTACTTCTTTTCCACACTTTACACAGTTTATTTTACGTTTCAACATGCTATGACGCTGCAAAAACTTTATGATATTTTGCTCTTTATCGCACAATTCTGTGTAATAGAACTGTATATTAGAATTACATCCATCGCAAACGTCCATTGCTAACACGAACAGAACATTCCCGCCATTTATTTCCACCTTCTTCGCTTTCTTGTATTCTTCCGCCTTCCGCTTCAGTAAGTAGTTACACTTAGAATACGTTCACTACCATTCAAAATATATTTCAATATGATATCCACTGACTGAAACAAGGGCGCCCATGTTGTGGTTTTCAAAGGGGGGCAAGAAAAAGCGACATTTCAAATATAGTTTCAAATTTTGCTGTAACTATTCTAAAAATTCTATTGGGTTTTCGATATTCCGAAGTACAATTTCCTCTAGGGGCGAGCGCCTCACCTTGCCCCATGATGGGAGCCCTTGGACTGAAATTACTTATATTCACACTCCTCTTCTTTTACGAAAAATATTTGACATCGTATTTTACCTATAAATTTTGTTTTTGGTAGAGCCGTCTGCTAGAGTGAACCTCACTTTTTCAATAATGCCCAATTTCCACTGCAATGCAGGAACGTTGTCTTCAATCAGCAAAACTACATCTCTGACCTTGAGATTGCGTTGCGGTGAAGTTGTCTTAGAGCGTTGTTGAAGACCAGGTAAATAATCTCGGGATCATCTCTTCCAAATGAGTTGTTTTAGTTGTTGTATCTTCTGCCAAAGAGATAAGCGGTTGTGTGATAGATCGGTGAGGTTAGGCTCTGGTAAAGCTATAAATGCTTCTCCAATTAAGAAATGTCCAGGTGTGAGAACACTGATGTCGTTAGGCTGACTTGATAGCACTGTAAGTGGTCGAGAGTTGAGACAGGCCTCGATCTGTGTGAGTAATGTTGCAAACTCTTCATATGTTGACACTGCACATTTTGTAATACGAACTAGATGGTATTTCATTGATTTTATACTGGCTTCCCATAGTCCTCCAAAATGCGGTGAATTTGGTGGTATGAAGTGCCACTGAATTCCTTCGGTCGATGTAAAATCATGAATTTGAGAACTAAAAGGATCTGATGAAAACAGCTGATGCAATTCTTTCAATTCGTTGTTGGCTCCATCGAAATTGGTGCCATTGTCGCTGTATATATTGAGACATCTTCCTCATCTGGCTATGAATCTGCGTAAAGCTGCTATGAATGACTGCGCACTAAGATCTGTTACCAATTCCAGATGTATTGCCTTGGTGGATAAACAAACAAATAACGTAACATATGCCTTACATACAGATCTATTTCTAACTGCTCCTGATCTTATGTAAAACGCTCCAGCGTAGTCCACGCCTACGTTTAGGAATGGTCTGGCTTGCTGCACGCGAGCTGCTGGCAACTGTCCTATAAGTTGCTTTGAACTTGAAACACGTCAAGCAACAATAGATTACTTGTTTTACTAACTGTTTCACCTGATGATCCAATATTTCTTGGCGTAGTGACGATATTAATAATTGGGGTTCAGCATGAAGTAATCTTAAGTGTTCTGCTTCAACTATAAGTTTTGTTAAGTGTTGATTTGAAGGTAGAACTATTTGATGTTTGGCGTCAAACGGTAGTTGACTATTCTCCAATCTTCCTCTAACTCGGATCATGCCTTCACTATCTAAAAATGGATGTACATTGTTCAATTTATTTCTTGGCGGAACAATGTTTCCATCACGAAGATACTGTATTTCGCTCTGAAATCCAATTTCTTGTGTCCATTTGATGCAAACATGGAGCGCTATATGGAGTTCTTGAACTGAAAGACCTTCTGTTAGTTTGTTTTGCTTGTGTCTGATGTTATGAACAAAAGGTCTACAATATGCTATTGTCCTAACTAAGCTTGACAATTTTGAGAATCTTGTTACGGTTTCATTGCACCAATTGTCTATAGTGACTGTCAATGTTATGGTTCCCTTACTCTCTGGAACTTGATCTGGTTACAATGAATCCTTATTTGTGACTGACCAATTAGATTCTAAACTAGAAAGCCATTGTGGACCGTGCCACCATAATGAATTGTCCTTTATGGAAACTGCATCTATTTCTCTTGAAATCAAGTCTCCCGGATTGTCTGAAGAAGTTACATGTTTCCAACATTAACGTCAGTTAAGTCTTGAATTTAAGCTACTCTGTTGGCCACGAAAGGTTTCCATTTGTTGCACGGGGAAGCTAGCCATGCTAACACAATTTGGGAGTCGGTCCAAAGATGGACGTTACTTATGTTCAATTTTAAAATTTGTAAAATCTTGTGAACTAATTTTGCCAAAACAACTGCTGCGCATAACTCCAGACGTGGGAAAGTGATTTTCTTGACTGGGGCCACACGTGATTTAGCACATAATAACTGATATTTCTCCTTGTCGATTGATCGATCGCATATAAATGCAAGTTCCATATGATATTTTAGAAGCATCTGAAAAACCATGGATCTGAATCTCCGCTATGTTTCCTTCAACGAGTACATATCTGTCGAATTTAATCTGATTCATTAATGGAAGTTGTTTGTACAATTGAGTCCATTTCTTTGCTAATTCCATTGGTATACTGTTGTCCCATTGAACCTTTTGCCGCTACAATTCTTGCAAAAATATTTTGTATGAAATGACAACTGGTGAAATTACTCCTAATGGATCGAATATAGTGGCAATGATTGAAGCAATCTGGCGTTTAGTAATGCACTCTTGAACCTTCATTGTTGATGTCTTGCTTTCAACGAGAAATATATCCTTGTCTGGATGCCATGACAATCCTAATGCCTTGACGCCTTGGCCTTCGTGGAACTGGATTGGATGCTGCACTTCTCGAAGCTCTGGCGAGATTGATTCCAATAACCTTGGATCATTCGAACTCCATTTCCTAAGTGTAAAACCTCCCTTTCCCAGTAACTCTATCAATTGCTTCCGGACCTTTAGAGCTTGCTGTATGTTGCTCATGCCACTACAAACATCGTCAACATAGAAATCTCGAAGTAATATTTCTGCTGCTACAGGATAATTATGTTCTTCTTCATCTGCTAATTCCTGTAGGCATCTTGTGGCCACAAATGAAGCATATACCGTACTATACGTTAGTATTTTCAACTCAAAAACTTGAATCGGTTCATTTCTAGATCTTCTTCACAATATATGTTGTAATGGCGTGTCTTCTGGATGAACATTGACCATGCGATACATCTTAGCGATATCTGCAGTGAATACTATCGAATGAGTTCTAAAGCGCAAAATGATATAAAACAAATCTTTCTGTATTGTAGGACCAACTAAGAGAATGTCGTTGAGGTTTTTTCCGCTGTCAGATTTTGATGAAGCATCAAACACCACACGGAGCTTCGTTGTAGAGCTTGTGGGCTTAAAAACTGCATGATGTGGCAAACAGTATGCTACGCTGACGTTCTCCTTTTTACGCTCCTCTATCCTTACGATGTGACCAAGATCTTCATATTCTTGCATGATTCCGTATATTTAGCTTCAAAGTCCGGGTGTTGATCGAATCTTCTTTCCAATCGCTTTAATCTAACCAATGCCTGCTGATAAGAATCGCCTAAAACTGTACGGTCTTCAAGTAAAGGCAATCGTACAATGAAACGCCCTGTATGATCTCTTGTTGTATTCTGAACGAAATGTCGCTCACATGCAAGCTCTTTGCTTGATCTAGGTGTAACAGTAATTTCTTCTAGTTCCCATAATTTTTGTAGTTGTTGCTGTAGATTTATGTTTGTCTTCACAAAACATGTTGTTAATGCAATACGGGGGTCACGTTCTTGAGGAATACGTCCTGCCACGATCCATCCCAATTCTGTCTCCTGAAGCACTGGAAAATCACCTGGCCGTGTTTTGTGTCCTGACTTCATAATTATGTAGAATACTTCCGCACCTAAAAGAATATCTATGTCTCGAGGCGTATTAAAAGTAGGATCTGGTAGAACAGTGTCCTTGGGAATGTTCCAATTGTCATAATTAATTCTTTCTTCCGATAGTTTACTTGTAATGTGAGGGAGAACTGGACAACTTATATTTAATGAAAATGTGTTAACACATGAATGGACACAAATATCTACAGAGTACTTTGTATTAGATATTGTTTGATTTATACCTTGAATTGGAGTATACTGTCTATACCGTTTGATGTTCAATTGTTGCACCAAATTTTCTGTTACGAAATTGGTCTGACTAGCACTGTCTAGAAGCGCGCACCAAGGAACCAAATTTCCTTTGTTATCCCTTACTTTTACTATTACAGTAGATAACAACACTCTTTCGTTAGGCCTAGCCTTTAATGCACAATATGACACTTGCCCTAAATTTTCACTGGAATCTGAGTTGTTACTACGCTCTTGTACCGCGGCACTGCTTACACTTGGTAACCGCACTGATTTGTCATTTGTTACGTCTACATGCAATAATGTATTGTGCTTTTTGAACACTTTTTCCAACCCCTCGATTTACAATTCTTAAGAAAATGATTACCTTTCAAACAATTTATACATAATTTATTTTTACGAATGGACTCTAATTTTGGCTTTGTCCCACATTCACAAAAGACGAACAAAAATATAAGGAATGCTGGCTATTACAAAATTCATATGCATTTGAAAATGTTGATAAATAAGTCTTTGATAACTGAATACTTTTTGCTTGCTTGTTTTGTACACTACTACCCTGCTTCACACCATCAATACTAGTTCTCATGTTCTCAAGCACCTGACAACGCTTCTCAAGAAACAAAAGAATTCTGATAAAGCAGGAAAATTAGAATTCGTATTTTGAAGCTCCCATGACTTTTTAGTAGTTGCGTCTAATATTGATACAAGGTCTTGGGTCAAAATTACGTCTGTGAGGTTTACGTTTGGCTCAAGTGCTTGTAGCGCATTTATATTGCTAGTAGCTGTATTTATAAAAGCGCGAAGTTCACTTACATTTTCTTTATCCACTGGCTTGATTTGTAATATTACGTGAATGTAAGAAGAAACAATTAGCTTTTTATTTGAATACCTGTCAACGAGTAATTGCCAATCTACTGAATAATTTGTTTCGGTAATTGATAAATTTTCAATTAGATTTAACGTTTCGCCCTTAAGAGAAGATCGGAGGTACTGAAACTTCTGTACTGTGGAAATGTCTTTATTCTCGTGAATAAGAGATATAAGAGTGTCATATGATAACCAATGTTTACAGTTCCCGTCAAATGCAGGCAACTGTATGACCGGTAATTTAACTTGTGTGCGCTACTGCTAGTGCTATTATTAACAGCTGATTCTTTATTTCCATGCTTTAAAACAAGTGCTTGCATTTGAGCCTCTAAAGAAAAATACACGTTTTCAATTTCTGCACGAACGTTTCCTGCTTCCGTTTCGGCTTCGATTTGATCAACTTCGATAGTAGCCCTATTTTGCACCTCCTGCAACTTTGACCAGATGTTATTTAGATGTTTTAAGTGTGCATGTATTTCTTCTATATTGCCTTCATTTGAATCAAAGGCCTGAACAAAGGTGTTTATTCTTGTTAACTGGCCTCTGTATGCAGATCTTTGCCTTAAAATACGCTGATGTGATTCAGTCATTATTAAATGCTACGCAGAAATATGAAGAATAAAAAACTACTAACCGCAGATGATGGTTTTTCTTTTTTCTTTTCTTTTTTTTTATTTTTTATTTTTTTTTACCTATGACATATACTCCAGAAGCCTGATCCTGGATACAACAGCTGTCCGCCTACACAACAACGTGATCATTGTCCAACGTACGTGATAGCACCACATATAGGCCGACACAACACATTTCTCTTCACAATAGCACAGAACATTTCTCAGAAATCTTTGCAGTCATGTGGCTCGGATAGGACCAAATGTACAATCTGAATGTATATATTTGTAATTTTACTAAAGTACAATGACAATGCTAAAAACAATGTTCATATTAGTGGACTGTAGGGCTTGATTTGTATACCACACGAATGCAACCAAATATAAATTCACTGTATTTAAATGATTACAACTTCAGTTTGCACACAAAAATAATACACGAGAATAAACATATTCACAAGGTCTTTAGTTGTAAATGATTGTGATACGATGGCTTAATGTTTGTGCTATATAGTATGATCTTCGACCATGATATATGGTCCACCAAAACTGCATGTTCTTGCCTCCACATTCACACTGTTCACAAAACAATAGAAAAGCGTTAAGCAACTTGAACACTGTGCCAGCTAACGGCACACACACACTGTTAAATACACAAATAATCCCAAACAACAAGTAAAAATTAAGTACTCCAGGGTGGGCGCGAACCACCAACCTTCGGATTACTAGCCGGGTGTTTTACCGACTTGGCCACGAAGGCGATGGAGATAATGTCACTTGTAGAGGGATAAATTGTTGAGGTCTTTTGAATTTGGCTAATCAGAGTACTTCTTTAACCGCGTAAATCCGACGATAACCGTTTGGGATCGGATAAAATCTACTCGCCATGTAGTTTTATAACAAAATGACGAGTGTCTATTTACTTTATTTCATGGTTCTTCCATATTCACTTTCAAATGATCGGCAACAGTTGCCATCTAAAAAAGTTGATGCGTTTGTTGCTTCTAGTACACAATCGCTTAGAAAAAGAAGCAACAAATGCATCAAATGTGGGAGATGAATTTAGAACACATAAATGTAGCATCCCTAGTCATCTTGTGCTGTTAGAGTATCTGAAACGGTATGTACCTAAATGACGTTCCTACAGTAGAACTTGACAGATATGTCCCAAGTGACGGCATAAAAACAAATGACTGTTAGAGTGCGAAACTGAGCCAGATATATAAATGCTATATTTATGGTACATAGTTGCAAATAGCAATTAGCTGTTAAACTATAGGTAGCTTAAATACATACTTAGCACATGAATATCATATATGCCAAGTGTCGAGTACCTAAGAAGTAGCTGGGACACCTAAATGGCATATGCCTAGCACATCATGTGCTGGTTGGGAAGGTTGCAATGCTGATTTCAGGAAAAAGAGAAAGTTCATTCAACTATAAAACGCCAGTTGTTGAAAGACGTATAACAAGCTTGCGATAGCGGCTTGTTGAGCTAGAAATCTGACTAATTATTGAGAGTGTATTTGAAGATCATGGAAATGATAACACGTCCCGTTCAGGAGCCGTTTACCCAGAATTTCACATTTTTAAAAATTTATATTAGTGTTTTACTATTCCAACATTTCTTCACTTTAACTCACATTTCTATAGGTAATTAACTTGCTATCGTTAATGTTCTTTTACAGTAGTTTGTTACAATTTTTTCGACATTCATAAATATTCATAAGTGTCGATATTTTTAACAAAGTAGCAGTTTCTAATGCACGAGCGGTTGACAGTTTGAAGAATGGATACACCTTTTTCCGCATAGTAATGATCTTGTAAATGACACAGAAGAAATACGATAATATTTGCAACTCCGGACGAATATTGTAAATGGACTAGAGAATATGACATATAATAAATGTTTCCGGTTAAAAAATGTTAATTGGACAAGCAGAATACAGAAAGTCCTTTCGGAAATAAAATATGCAGATTACACACGTAGAACAAGCTAATATATTGTTGGATTCATTAATATGCATGGCATGTAATGCGGCAGCTGATGTTGGTCGTCGGAATGAGTGAAAGAAAATGCTGGAACGTACCAGACCTTTTCTCAATGTTATTATTGTTGGAGCAGAGGAAAGAATACTCTCGAAACTTCTGGAAAGATTCAAGAGTATATAAATAACGATTTATTTGCATGATGTGTAAACTTACCAAGATGACTGCAGGAAGAACAAGTGTTAAGTTTGCGAAGAAGATATTTTACTACTAGGAGAGACTGGAAGATTGGTAAGTACTAACTTTGTAGTTGTCTTGTATTATACTTGTTCATTTTTTATATGGGAAGGGACATTGGAAAATGAAATACATGTAAAACAGATTGCAATTGTCTGGTGTATAAGGGAACGGAAGTGTTTGTTTTAATCAGAAATTTATTGCGGATTTTCTGGCATTGAATATCATACGACTCGGTGTACTTTTACGGAATTATAACTGACTAAGATATAGTATAATGTAATATGGAGGGTAGAGGGAATCAACATTATTGATTGCAGCGGAACTTGAACTAGAATTTTCCCATGTGGAGAACCGTACACTAAATTTTATGCTTGCAGTGGGGAGTTTTTACTTATATATAGCTATGATGTGTGTATGATATAAGAGGAACTCAGCAGAATTGGCGTCGGGAATCGAACCAGGACTCTTCCACGTGAAAAACAGGACGATAAACCTTTTGCTTAGCAGGTGTTGTTACTTATATGTAGCTATGAATTGTGTAAGATGTATAATTGGTATTTACAAAGTATATGTTAAGAAGGAAGTTATACTGGATAGGGAGCCATGACACTGCCGGAACTCGAATTAAGATTTTCTTATGTGGAAAACCGTACGTTAATCCTTTTTTATGCCTGTACTGTAGACTTTTCTCAGTTATAAATGGTATAGTTTTACTTTGTATGAACGAACTTACATTGGATAGGTAGTTAGCAGTATCTGCACCGCGAATCGAACCATGGCTCTCTTACATGCAAAGCCAATATGGTTGGGAACGTTAGTGCTACGTTGAATATCATATTTTTGTGATTTGAAAAGTCGTAATATGGTAACTAATTGCATTTTTCTTTTCTGTTTTAGGTGCTGAAGCAAATAATAAGTGATAGAAGCGAGAAAAAGCAGAGAGCGACGAAAGACGTGGATTTGAATTGGATTATTAATTAAACAGAAATAAACTAATATTCGCTAAGTATTATTATTATTATTTTCAAAATTGTGTTTGTTTTCAGGTTTTTATTCATTGTGTACATATATTGATTGCACTTTTCGTCTTATATTTTACAGAAAATGGAGTTTTACTTCGAAGAAGTTAACTTTATTGATGAAACAATTTTCCAAGGAAGATTGAGAGGCTTGGATAGTGCTGATCGTGTTTTACATATTTGGCAACAAGTAGTTGATTTGCAAGCAGCAGGATACATTGGATCTTCTGAAATTGTAAGTGATCTACTATCGCTTTTGTACCTACATTTTTAAAATAATCAATATATTATACTGAATAATGTTCGCTCAGCAGTGGACATTATAGACCTTTTTGACCACGTTTTTTCCGTGAAGATCGATTGTATGATGCGGCATTTATGTCATATTTAAATTATATGGCCTCTGAGAAGGGGCAGTTAGAGCGAGTGAGTGATAAAAGTGTATCCGAGTTCTTTTCATTTAGGGAAATCGTGAGAATGCTCAATCAGAACATAATGATGATGATGACTCATTACATATTGATTGGACACTATTAAATGAAATTAATTTGGATGAGCCACTAGAAATTCAAAATTCCGAAACAAATAACGAAACTGACTTTACAGAGATGTTGTGGCAAAAATTGCGAGAAATTGAGGAAGAAAATGCGCGTGTTGATCGTCTGAATAACGCACATTATTCAGAAGATATGCGACCCACAACTTCTCAGCACCCTCCATTGCAAAGGAGTGGAATGAAAGGGGTGGAAATCATTGTAAAAGCAACGGTACAATATGTAATTACAAATCGCATGGATTATATTACGTCCATGATGGATTATGCGCTCTCTACCGTTTTGAGGGATACACGAGCCCACGATTTTGTTGGTTTAAGAATAAATTCCGACAAAGATCTTTTGAACAAAGAAGTGTTTGTTCCATGACGAAAACGTCAAAATTTGAATACCGATGTGGTTCTTAGAACGGTGGAGAACGTACTAAATAGCAACGAATCATTTATTTTAGGGAATCAATTAGAATTTCGGTTTGACATTGTAGATGGATTACACGGACAGGGTATACCTAAACGCGCAGCGGTAAGAAACTATGCAGAAATGAGTATGTTTTTCAAGGATCATGTGGTGGTCACAAAGGCTAGTGATTTTCTTTGTCTGCCACAATCCATAGTATATTGGATTACAAAACATGAACAAAGCAAGGATGCACTATATGTTATGATCCTATCTACGCGCAAAACGTGGTAAAATAAAGCAGAAAAATTGTGTAACGACGCAAAAATGTACGTTGAACGGAAACAGGGATTTGATTTGGAAGTTGTAGTTGCTTTTCAAAATTATTTAGTGAAAAAGAATTATCAAATTGTAGTATATGAACTACCGGAAGGTTCCAGAGCACCTGTGGTACGCTACCCAGGAATAAATGCGGGAAAAAAAGATATTTATTTTGTATCAGAGAGGGGATACTGTTGGCCATTTTCAGCCCATTAAGAATATTAATTCGTTTATGGGTAAGAAGAAGTTCTGCTTTTCGTGCTTGGAAGGATTTTATGAAAACACGTGCGGCTCACCAATGTCAGATGAGATGTTCGTACTGTGAACATTTTCATAGTAAAGAAACTAACGCGAAATTGGTACATTGTACACAATGTAATAGGAACTTTGCTGAAGGCACTTGTTTTAATAACCACTTAAGAGTCCCTATCACTGCGAAATTAAAATACTGCTAATTTTACAGTAATTATGTGGTATCTTCAAATAAATAAAAGATAATCGAAAAGTGGATCGAGACCTCCCTAGACGATGTCATTTTGCATGACATACCGTTATTACGAATCACCTAGTAACTTTCCGTTTGCAGTTATTTAGAAACGCGAAAGTAAATGTCGGTTTTCTAAATGGCTGGAAATCGAAAACAGATAAATGAGTCATGATAACGGTATCTCAAGCTGAATAATATTGTCTAGGGAGGTCTTGTTCCATTTTTCGATTATCTTTTATATTTTTGAAGATACCACATAATTACTGCAAAATTAGCAGCATTTTAATTTCGCAGTGATGAGGCCTCTTAACACGAAATAAAGTAAAAAATCCACATGTGATTACGTGAAATTGTGTAACTCATGTGGTGTAATTTACGATGTGAGAAAAAGAAAATCTCCTCATGTATGCGGCGACTACTATTATAGTCTTTGTAAAGTGCATGTAACTGTTGGCCATCGATGTTTCGTTCAAAAGTGTAAGCTAAAACGCACTGAACGGCTTTTGTACATTATATTTGATGGGGAAACCATGCTATTAGCACCAAATGAGAAAGGTGAACGGGAGCATGCCGTAAATTTGTGCTGTTGTTTGAATGTATGTGTTCACTACATAAATACTGGAGTAGATAGTTTGTGTTTTAAGTGCGGAGATAAAATAACCGGGAATAGTATGTTTTCTTTCACAACCATGGAGGCGTTTATTGAACATGTATTTATGGAAAGGCAAGAGTATCAGATCATTGTAGCACTTGCTCACAATAATTCGCGATATGGTGGCCTATTTTGTGTTCGGACACTTATTGAGAAACAAAAAATAACTCCACATGTTCTTATGCACGGTCAAAAGATATTTCAAATTAGTATTAGTAAGCGTTTTTATTTTCGGGATACTTTTCTTTATCTTGGTGTAAAATTATCCAAATTACCGAAAACATTAGGATTGAATGTTGAATTGAAAAAGGGCGATTTTCCATACCTCTTTAATACAGAGGAATATCAAAATTATGTTGGAGAATGGCCGGCATTGCATTATAATGACCCTGACTCACGTAATACGGCAGACCGGGCAGAACTTATCCTGTGGAATGAAGAGTGAATACGGAATGGTGATATTTTGATTTTCAGAAAGAATTGTTGGAGTACTGCCGGAATTATGTGCGTATATTGGCGGAGGCAGTAATTAAATTTACCTCCATGATTAAAGAGAAAACAAATGGTATTCAATGTTTTATTTCCAGCACAACGATCGCCAGTGTAGCAATCTTGACGTACCGGCGTCATCATTTGATTAAAAACACAATTCCAAAAATGAAAAATGAAATGAAATGAAATCTTTAAGTTTAACGTCCCACGGTTATGCCGGTTGGGCTAAAGGAGACGGTGATAATGAGAAATGAGTGAAATGGTGGAATGAAGGAAGTGGGAGGAAACGGGAGAACCCCGAGAAAACACAATTCCAGTTATTCCTCCAAACGGGTTCCAACTTACTCATCAACAGAGTATTAAAGCATTAAAATGGTCGAAGTATATGGAACACGTAACAAAGAGATCTATTGTTACTTCGAATAATGCGTTGGAGGAACGGTTTGGCAGACATAAAGTCGATGGTTTTGACGCTAAAACAAACACTATATACCAATTTATGGGCTATTACTGGAATTCCTGTAGAAGCTGCTATAAAGATAATAGAAATAGTATTTTATGCAAAGAAAATGGTACGTACAACACTTTTGAAAAGAGATATGAACAGTGCGCTGCCGCAACTATTTGAAAAAACTAGGTTATAATTTAATAGAAATCTGGGAATGTGAATAGGATGCAATGGTAAAACGTGATAAACATATACAGAATATTCTCGAACAACGGTGCAAACATATTCGAGATTCTCTCATTCCGAAATCTGCCTATCAAAGAGGCAGAACAGAAAATTTTAAGTTATATGTAGACTGTGCAGAGGACGAATACGTGGTTTACGTAGATGTCACTTCGCTTTACGCCGCAACAATGTGTAAGCGAGGCATGCCTGTGAATGTACCTAAAGTACATAATGGCCCCAATTTCCCCCAATGTGCGAAACATTCATGGACTTGTAAAATGCAGTGTTCTTCCACCCTCCGATTTATATTTTCTAATCCTCCCTTATGTTACGGGAGGCAGATTGATCTTTGGATTATGTAAATCGTGCAAGGATGAACAAAATGATAATGAATGTACGCACATATATCTTGAACGTATCATTACCGGTACGTTCTATACCCCCGAACTGCACAATGCATTACACAATGGGTATGAGCTAATTGAAATTCATGAAATATGGGAATTTGATTTATTAGTCCCGGAAAAGGTGTTTGTGAAGGATTATTTGGCTCATATGTGAAATCCTTTTTACAAATGAAACAAGAAGCTTCAGGTTTTCCTGCTGAATGCAGCACAAAAGAAGAACAGGAAATGTACATTGAACAATATTTCAGGCATGAGGGAATACAGTTAAATTATGAGAACATAGAATATAATCCAGGCCTGCGCAGTACAGCGAAACTGTTTTAGAATTCGCTGTACGGGAATTGGGGACAAAGAACAGACCTTTCGCAGTGCACAATCGTTAATACAGCGGAGGATTTTTTCAAAATTTTTAATTGATCCTAAATATGAAATTCAAGCTTTAACACCAGTTGGTGAAACTCATTTAATTATTCAATATAAAGACTGTGAGAGTGAAAATGTTCCATCAACATTTTCAAATGTTGTGCTTGCGGCATTTATAACATCATGGGCACGACTGTGGTTGTATGACCTACTAACAAGTGTTGGAGAACAGAATGTAATCTATTGTGATACGGACAGTATCATGTTTATACAAAGAAAAGATGAGCAACTCCTATTAAAATTAAGTTCGTATTTGGGTGGGTTAACAAATGAAGTTCCCGAAGGTTGGAAAATAGGTGCAAATAAAGTAATAGCATTAGGTGCAAAGAATTACGCCTACGCTTTACGCAATGCTAGTGGGGAAATGAAATATGTATATAAAATTCGTGGAATAACATTAAATCACAGAACAAGTGATAAATTAATTTTGATAGATTTTATGATTTAGTGACGGGGAATCAGGAGACAACTGTAATCGAAATGCCATCCAAAATTGTTCGGAAACCAGATTTGCGCATCTTTTCTCGAAGAGAACTAAAGACACATCGAATGCTGACCAGTAAAACCAGACGAATAGACGCTGACATTGTGACTGACGTACCAAAAAGTGTTACTGTTCTGTATGGCTATAGATCTCATAAATGATTGGCCACAGACTCGTTTTTTGTGAATAAAAAGCAGAGTTTCTATCACATTGTGTCATTTGCAACGAAGATGTTACGTTTTCTATACCCATCCTCTATTCTCGTCGCCGGTCCATCACGCGCTGGTAAAACTCACTTTGTTAATCGATTAATCAAAGAAAGATTTAATGTTAAAAACAAATGACGATGTGGCCAAATTATTTACCAAATACGCTCACCACAAGAAATTAACCGGAATATTTATTGTTCAAAATTTATTTCCAAAAAACCGGCATGCTCGAGATATTAGTTTAAATGCACATTATATAGTGGCATTTAAGAATCCATGTGATAAGTTACAAATTGAATATTTAGCGAGACAAATTATGCCTCGTGAGAGTAAACAACTCTTGAATGCATTTGAGGAAATTACACAAAAACCACACACGTATTTATTGCTTGATCTTACACAACAAACACGTGATGCCCTACGACTGAGAACAAATATATTTCCCGGAGAAATAATGCATGTGTACAGTAGTGTTAAAAACGCGGCCACACCGTTTTATGTTTAGTTGGCATCAAGCTGTTGAAAGTAAAACATCATTATAATACGCTCTGCACGCTTGCAAAATGGAAGCCATCCGATCGGAAAGTTATTCTTTAAAACGCCGGGTGATTTGATTCGTACCATATCACAAGTAGCAAAAAATACTATAAAAGTAAATATCCTCATATCATTAATTCAGAAGCAAAGGCTCTGTAGACATAAGATCTTACGTGCTCTCTCCTCAAAACTTTCTCTTAAAAAGAAAAAGAAATTATTACTACAGAAAGGTGGTGCGTTACTTCCATTAATTCTTGGACCACTCATTGGTGCCTTAGCCTCAACAATTTTTGGAAGATAACATTTCGGAATTACGTAAAATGCGATTAGTTCCAGAAAATGCACTTCATAGAACACAATCTAATTTAAAGACGCATGAAGCACATCAATCAAAACTAGATAAAGATATGAGCGAAATCTTACAACGTACAGATTTGAGTAGAGAACAAAAATGGAAATTTTAACAGCAAGTATTACAACAATATTTACATTATAAATTGGGTCCCACACCGCAAAATCATATTGCCTTACCAATTGTTGACTCAGAAAATGCAAGAAGTCGTACAGATAGTGGTATTTTAACTCTTGTACCCGATATATTACAATCAGTACCAAAAACACTTCGAAGGAAAATGGATTTATTATTAAACAACTCATTAATTCACAGAAAATCTCGTGGGATCAAACAGGTACAGTGGCTATCAATGGAAATATCATTCCCGGTTCCAATATTATCGATTTTGTAAATGATGTAGTTCGTACACGGAAATATTCAACACAACCAGTAGGATTACAGTCGTTTAAAACGTTATTGGATGATATTAATGTTCCTCGGGAATTTATTAGTTCACGTACACCAGGACCGCCTTCACCTGCTTTTACAACCGCGAAAGTGACTGGCGGTAAAATTCGAAAACGGCATTCTTCTTCAACTGCAGTATCTCCCGCAATTGCAGCTAACGTATTTCGGTATTGGAAAGAATATAAAATGTAAATAAGAAATGACAAAATTATCAAAAATCTATTACAAGTATTCAGATTCTGCATCTTTATCCAGTGTTAGTACATTAGAACGTAAAACAAAATTATCCTGAAGAGAAAATTAAAGAATGGTTAGCGTCACGAGATGCATATACAATGCACGCCCCAATACGAAAAACATTTCCACGGAAACAATATTACGTTAGTGGTCCTAATGAAACATTGCAATGCAATGTGCGTTTAACAGATACGGATTAGTGTGTCGGATTAAGTGAAATACATATTCCTTTAACCAGGGCCGGCCTTAAGCCGATTGGACCGATTGCTCCCAATCGGGCCTCGCACCTAAGGGGCCCCGCGCTAGTACCGTCTACTTCCCAGTTGTAACAGCATATTAGGCCCCAGAGCAAACAAGCGTGTTGTGGACCCTATGACTATATTTTGCTCCTAATAAATGTAATTATACATGCCATTCTGCTCGCAGGGCCCCGGCCAAGTCGCTATAATACTGTTAAGATGGCTCTGCTACTCTGGATTGTCAAGTACATACAACAACATATTGCAATAGAGGTTCATCCATGGACTCCACAAGGAAGGGTATGGTCTCTTCCTAACCAGTAAATGAATAGTTTGCATTATGTTTCCGGGCATAAGCAGATATTTTCTGAATTTAAAGCTGCAGAATTTTTTTTGTTTACAACTTCTGTTGCCAAAATAGATATTACGCCCAGGGAGTATTTTGCACACTCCCAACATCCCTAACATACCCCTAAGATGAATTCCTTTTCTCATTCATTCATTCATTTTCAAGTATGCCTTTAATAACGGCGACCTTTTATAAGAAATTGTACCCAGATGTTATGTTTCATTCAGTAATATTAAAACACAGTGCAAGTAGGACCTATTATTTTAACCTTAAATTGCAAACTTTCGAAAGTTAATTCGTGTAAAGCCAAATTGACAAATAAACTATGGTATTTATGGTTATTATGACGCATTTAACACGTCATTCTCTTATATTAAAGTATAATTATTGTACTATACACGTCTTAAAGTATAATTATTGTTGTATGCATGGCTACCCACAGGGTGGAGCAAGGGGTCAGTTACATCTATATTTTGGAAAAGTGTTCAATTCTTCGAAATACATATCTAAACTTGTTAGATTGGCTTGCTGATACACCGTTGTATTTAATAGATTAGTATGAAATCCTATAGTACTATTGCACCATAAATAAATAAATAAATAAATAAATATTTACTATATTTGATATATGCACAGTGCTGTAGCCAAGATTTCATTTCAGGTTGGGTCCGGAGTGGAAATGAGGAAACTAAAACCCAATTTTAGGATTTCTTTTAACAACTTTTCAAAATTTCAGGGGTCACTAAAACAAGTAGTATTATAACTGTGTCCTTTTAGATATGATATACCAATATTGCTAGTTGTAGATTTACATATATATGATTTTATATTGAAATATACCTTATATATGCTTAATCTATTAACTTTCACGCACTATTTAAGCATACATTTTGATTGCCATCCATTCTGACTGCAAAGTCTCTATTAAATTCTTAAATGAAATGAAAGTGACATATATATATATATATATATATATATATATATATATATATATATATATATATATATATATATATATATATATATATATATATCTGACGTCCCAGAATTTGTTCTTAGGAGATGGAAGATTAATGAAAGGGCGTGATCATGAAATTAAATTTTGTGGGCTCTCTCACCGGGAATCGGGCTCGAGACTATGTACACCACAGGCGCGTGCGAACTACTAGACCAACAGGGAGAGCGCTATATATATGGTACAAATTAGAAGGTCATGAAATTATGAAAAGTAAAATTACTCCTGGATATTATGCAAACATTGAACACATACTGGAACAACTAAATAAAGTTTCAGAATTTATACGATTTAACGCTTCCAATATTATTCATGTTATTTCTGAACCAAACGTTGAATTCATAACACTTTCACCTACTTTGGCTATACAACTAGGTTTTGATGGAAAAAATGATCTCGTTATTCAAAAATAGGGATTTAAACAACCATACTTATATATTGGATATTCTTTTCAAATTTTTGTGTATACTGATCTTATTGAATATCAATTGGTGGGAGATACGCAAGCTCCCTTACTACGTATTGCAACTGTTTTCAATATGAATTATGGAAAAATTCAAACGTTACGATATCAAGATATTAACTATATACCATTTTCTAAATTTTGCTTTAAGGAAAACTTATGTTTCCAGTGGCGGAGGTTGCGGGCTCACCAACGGTTGGGATGTCCCCGATAAAGGCGTCAATACATCCAAGTTTGCCGGGGTAACTTCTGTTTCCAGTGGCGAAAGTTGCGGGCTCACCACGGGTTGGAATGAAAGTTCTGTTCCCGGTAATATATGCACTTTAGATGGAGTAACTTCTGTTTCCAATGGCGGAAAGTGCGGGATCACCACCGATTGGGATAAAACCTGTGTTCCCGGTAAAGATGACGATTCTGCGAAATCAGTTTCACCTCTTGTACTAAAATTCAAAGGGTTCGGTAAATCCATGCTTTAAAACCAATCTATACCTCCTTTTACTAAAAACACCGGGTATTTAATATGCTTCGTCCATCACGTGATATCCCATTCCAACGATCAAAATTCCAGAATATTCTCCAACATCAGCTGCCGCATTACATGTGATGCATATTAATGAATCCAACAGTATATTAGCTTGTTCTACGTGTGTAATCTGCATATTTTATTTCCGAAAGGTCTTTCTGTATTTTGCTTGTCCAATTAACATTTCTTTAACCGGAAAACATTTATTATATGTCATGTTCTCTAGTCCATTTACAATATTCGTCCGCAGTTTCATATATTATCGTATTTCTTCTGTCATTTACAAGATCATTACTATGCGGAGGAAGGTGTATCCATTCTTCAAACTGTCAACCGTCCGTGTATTAGGAAGTGCTAACATGATGAAAATATCGACACTTATGAATATTTATGAATGTCGAAAGAATGGTAACAAACTATTTTTTACTTATGCATCTCAACGGAAGCACTGTAAATTAAAGCTCGTTAATGTTTTGGATTGTTCAACGGGGAAGAGGAGTAACAGAAAACAAAAGGAGATTGAGTTGGCTGAGCTGTATACTTTCGCAATTCCTGAGAGCGTCCACTGATTAAAAAAAAAAACAAGAAAGAGAGAAAAGAAACATACATACATCAGAACTGCTTTGAACTAAAATTGCTTGATTACTGGACAAGTTCGCAGTACAAAAATAGCTAAATCATTATTACTAAACTATTGTCTAAAAATCACCCAAAAATATCGCCAATCAGAAAAACAACTTTCTTGTCGCTAGTTTGACGTCGAATACCCTAGATTTAGGGTATCAATAGGGAACACTGATTACAAAGAGAGACCTTTTCTATCATTCCAATTGTGGGGGAGAAAGGAACATTTTTAGATATTATTAATAAGAGGAAGAAAAACTGGTTGGAACATTGGCTAATATGGGACTGGATCGTGAGAGACGTGTTAGAGGGTATTGTGGTAGGAAAGACAGGGAGAGGGCAAAGGACACTACCATGGACGATATCAAAACAGAAAATTGTACGTAAAGACGAACAGGTTAGCGGAAGGCATGATATCTTCTCAATTACGGCAAGTGGTCTACCAATAATTGAAGTATACCTATGATGATGATGAGGATGATGATGATTAATAATTTCAAAGGTAATTCTGACTGGGCATGTGAAAATGTTGAAAATTTCCCACGCGACTTTGTGAGTGTTGGTTTCTTATTGCTATAATGGGGAACTACGGTACACAAAATGGGCAATACTAAAAGCAATAGCGCTTATTGCCATACGAATATTTTGAGTCTCTATACTGACTTGACATTTCATTTCTATATGGCAGCGACGAAAGATCCTACATTGATATTTATTAGTTCAAGGTGTTCATTCATCAAATGATGAGTTGTCCTATTAATATTACATGATTACTTCTCTTATCTTTCAGAAGTACTGAATGTTCTCAACTAAAGCATTCCATTGTATAAGAACTAGAAATAGCAAGATAAACTGCATCTCCATTGGAAAATGAAATGAAATATTTTAAGTCCCATGGTCATGCTGGTTAGATAAAGGAGACGGTGCTGATGTGAAATGAGTGAAACGGTGGAATGGAAAAAAGTAGGAGGAAACGGCAAAACCCCTAGGAAAACCACACACGGTGTTTGTCCACCAGAAAGCTCACTGGGAGTACGCTTGGATCCAACAAGAACCCCATGCATCAGAGGTGAACGCTGTACCACTGAGGCACCACTACATGTCGATTCGAATAAATATAGAGACTGAAAGGGTTAAGCTGCCAACGGATAAAAATCATTACCATGAACTCGAGACGACCTTATGTATACATTTCGTACAATAACTTCTTGAAGCTTTATAATTATAAAGGTAACCAAAAAAGTTATGTCGCTTTTGTGAAGGTTTGTGTTGAATCATGAGTTGAATGCGAATGAAGTTAAGGCGAAGGCCAGTTGTTGGTGTGGGTATATCCAACATAATACCTGGTTATGACAGTGCAGTTGCACCGTGAACTTGCGTAAGAACAGAGTGAACATGGGACCTCTACAGAGCGTCATAAGGGCGTGTATGCTGTACGAATTCAAACTGGAGTCAAACGGTGCTGTAGCGAGGCGGAAGATATACCAGGCCTTTTGTGAGTGTATCATGTCTACACAGACAGTCCAGCGATGGTTTAACAAGTTTAAGAATGCTGATGATTCACTCCAATAAGCACCACTTGCAGGAAGACCAACACATGTATCGTCATCCGCAATAAAATGTTCGCATGTACCGTAACTTCCATATTTTCATTAATAACTGAATTATCTTAAAATATTATCGCTTCTTTGTGCTTTACTTAACAAAGTAGTGTATAATTATTCATAATTTTTTTAGAAAAAATAAAGCAAAATAAGAAAATTATAAGCCAAATACTTTGTTATGAAACCTCACTATATCGCATAATTACGCGAAGAATATTCCGAGGGAAATTTGAGGGAAAATGACTCCATACAATGCACAGGTATTAGGAACACACACAAATACGAAAAATTGAAAGAACAGAAAATAATGTATTTTTGAGTGAACATACAATTCACACTGCACGCAAAGTTCCAATATGCTGAGACCCTTACATCACCTCAGGATAAAAGAAATTGCATGGAAGTTTGAGTTAAGCAACACTGTTAAGTTGTAGCCTGAGTTGAGGCCGAGTTCAGATCCGTGTGAGACGGACTTTATTGAAGGAAAAAAAAAATTAGCTAGTTTCTAGCATCTGCAATTTGTAATCTTTGGGGATCATTCGGTACATATTTTTGCGAAAATAATAATAATATCATAACTTAAAAAAGGACGCACATCATGCTAATATTTCAATTGCCATGCATATTATTGCTAATTGAAACGAAGATTTTGTGCTTGTATTGAATCATACTGCTACGGAATGACCCACCATAATAAATTGGCAACTACTAGAGTAAATGGAAGTTATACGAGTAATAACGGCAGCCATGTTGGGGTTTTCGGGATTTTTTTCGGTTTTCTTGATGGGCTAATTAACTATTTTGGTGTTTTTAATTGGTATACAATTTGTATTGCAGATTAGGTTGGTGTTACTCCTACAACTTCCATTTAGTTTCAGCAACTGTGTAATGTGGTGCCCCCTAGTACTGAAACAGATGATTATTAAGAAGATGGCTAAGAAAGGAGTGTGTATATGAAGTGTGTTTTTTCAATGAGTTATCTTTCTGGTAGTGAATGAAATTGAAACTACGAGTAATAATATAGAACAATATGAAATGATCAGTGGAAGCAAAAAGTAATGTAGCAAAAGTACATTTCATAGCGATTAACTAGACTTGTCTGTGAGAGTTGTGTGAAAGTCTTTTATTATGCGCAAGAGAAACAAAAGAATGCTGTTATGGCTGTTGAGCCAATATTATCTCATCAAAAGCAATACGATTATTTATTAAAATTTTTGCTTGTTGGTGACAGTGATGTTGGAAAGCAGGAAATTTTAAGTGGATTAGAAGATGGTTCATCGGAATCGCCGTTTTGTAGCGGCAGTGGTGAGTTTCTAAGTTTCGTTTCCAATATGCACCTGTTTATGACGTAGTGGTGCCAAGGTTGAGTGAATGAAACGACTTTCTCTGTTGTTATACAAAATATTATATATTCCTACTATATATGTGCATCCGATCTTTGAAAAGTAATTGATTTTGTGTAGATGTGAAATGAAGGATACAGTGATACTAAAATTAGAATAATCTTTTATGTTTACATTTGCAAAAAAAAAAAAAAAGACTGAATGACATTTAAAAATCATATTCTTTATTCCCTTGATGTTAATGATTGCGTTTCTGTCAAAATCCCGTGAGTTTAGTAATTGCGTTTCTGTCAAGCATTGAGATCAAGTGTAACGGACAAATGTAACTGCAAACTCACCATTTTATAAACGTAATAATGCGTGTAAGGTTTGTATATGAAAGTCTATATAATATGCAAAAAGTCAAGTCTGTGTTCTAACTAGTACAATGATTGTTAATCGGACGTGACATAAATCGTACAGAATCTAATCACTATTGGTTATTGACTCCACGGCATACTCGAGCAGACGGTTCTACAAAATTTTGAAAGATTTCTTACATTTCGAGGTTATGCTCCTTAGGACATTACTCGAGCAGATGAATCTGTTTTCTATTTGGTAGAACCGTCTAGGACATTAAAAGTTACAAAGCGCATACGAAAATACCTCTGTTCACAGCAAACCATTCAGTGGGGGAATCCTGACATTGACGAAAAATGAATTTCTTTCAGCATCACATGAATTCTTACTGCCTTAGAAAGTGTTTCATAAAGTAGGAGCTTCAGTAATAGGTGCAAATTGACTTCTTGAGGACTGAGTATAAATATGGTATGTGGATGTATAGCATAAGAACTACATTGAATTAGGCACGAACCAACTTGTGCTAGGCAGCAACTAAAATGCTACAAGGTTCTAGAAAACAGGTCCCCATTCCCATTTAGCTGTAATAAAGACAGAGAACAACATGCCATGCGGGGCTCTAACCCGCCTTCACTCGCTGACACTCGCTTGGCAATACTATGTGAATTAGATATTAAACTTTGGTACAGAAAGGAACCAACGTAGCAACTATAGGGGAAGGGGACTATTCTAGAACCTTCCCCTAAAAACCACGAATGCTATCTGAGTCAGAGTGAGAGCGCAGCAGGGGGACCGAGCGACAGCGAGGGGATGCATTTGTATGGAGCGGGTGCGTCAGCGAGGGTAGGTATACGCAAAGATGAGAAAAGTGGAAAAACATGTGCATTGCTTGTAAAACTTTGCTACACTTGCATTTTCATTTTGCACACTGCCTTTACATATCATTTCCTTTCATCTTGATTTTGTTGTTGAGTATTTTTTGGTACAGACTGCACTTTCCATTCCGTGCTTCTAGAGTTGCCAACTCTGACAAATAAAATTACCGGTATGCCTCAAAATTCCCTATGATATACGCCTCAATATTTCTGTTCGGAGCCATCTATGCGAAGGAAGTGTATTATTGTGAACAAAACTGCATTAGCACTTGTATTCTGCATTTCCTTAGTACATTTACTAATAAGCTTAATAGATACATTATGCTAAAAATGAGAAACTGAGTCGGTATTGATCATTTTATTGCATTTACCAGTAACTGCCATTTCTTTACAATTATCGAAACAGATGAACAAAAGTATATTAATTCCTACGTGTCAGTTTTGAATTTACAAAATGAAATTTACTCTTTAATCCTATACTTCAACTACAGGAAATTGCTTGAAGAAGTCTGAAGGAAGGAAATTGGAAGTTTAAGGAAAGTTGTCATATACATCAGCTAAGGACGTGACACTAAACAATGCAACAAACATTGCAATAACGAAATGCCTAAGAGTTATTTGCTAACAGTCGATGGACAATTTAAATTTATCGTTATCGCACACTGTCTATTGTTGAACACAATCTTTCATAATAAAATCTAATTATCAAATTTCTTATGTCGAATAAAAAAAAATAAACTTCTATAGATTAAAGTAAAGTAGGGGCCATTTTAGCAAAAGGGGTCCAGAATCAGGTAAGACATACAAAATGTACAGGAGAAATGGATGATACAAGTACTTAGCTCTAACATAACATAGCCAAATCTAACTTTCCTAAACTAACACAATATTAGTAGAAATAAGCAACATTGTATCATTTTTAGCGAAATTATGCTGAACCTCTACACTAAAATAATACAAACTAACATAATGTGAACAGAAATTACCGAAATTGTAATATTTTTTTAGAAAAAAATTGCTGGACCCCTTCTGCTAATCATACGGCAAAAAAGTATATATATATATATATATATATATATATATATATATATATATATATATATATATATATATATAGCGTGGTGTATAATACAACGGAAATTTGTATTGGTAAAGGCATTTCTAAAGAATTTCGATGTTTTATTCTGGATTACAGATTCCAAAATACTGGTCATAAACGGGCTGGTAGGTAGTTTGTATAGGTCACTGGCTTTAATCATAATAACAGTCACATTTCCGGCCAGACCGGTGAAATACCGGTCAATTGGCAACCCTACGTGTTTCTACCTTATAACTAACTCACTCTATGGCCTATGGAACCCGGAGGATCAATGCCGCGTTAACAAAAGCTCTCCACTGACTTCTATCCTTAGAAAATTGGATCCAGTTTCTACTGTGTATTCCTATCTCTGCGAGATCCATCTTGATATTCTGGGGCCGCGGTGGCTCAGTGGTAGAGCGTTCACCTCTGGTGCTAGGGGTCTCGGGTTCAAACCCTGCTCCCGCCAAGTGAACTTTGTGGTGGACAAAGACCGTGTGCGTGGGTTTTCTCGGGGTTCTCCCGTTTCCTCCCACTTTCTTCATTCCACCATTTCATACATTACTCATTATCACCGTCTTCTTTAGCCTAACCGGCATAACCGTGGGACGTAATACTCAAAATTTCATTTCACTTTCCATCTTGATATTGTCCTCCCATCTGCGCCGAGGTCTTCCTAATGGTCCTTTTCCGATTGGTCTTCCGGTCAAGACTGAAAGCGTTTCTACTTTCTTCCATTCTGGCTACATGACCTGCCCATCTAGGCCTCCTAGACTTGACGACCCTAACAATGTTGGGTAACCGTATAAATTGTGTAGTTCCTCGTTATGAAGTTTCCGCCATTCCCGTTCCTCTTGGGTCCGAATATTCGTCTCAGAATCTTGCTCTCAAATACTTTAAGTCTATGTTCTTCCTTCAGAGTAACCGTGTGCGTGGGGTTTTCTCGGGGTTCTCCCGTTTCCTCCCACTTTCTTCATTCCACCATTTCACTCATTACTCATCTTCACCGTCTCCTTTAGCCTAACCGGCATAACCGTGGGACGTAAAACTCAAAGATTTCATTTCATTTTCCTTCAGAGTAAGCGACCATTTTTCGCAACCATACAGAACAACAGGCATGATTATCGTTTTATATATTTTAAGCTTCAAATTCCTCGACAGAATTCGCGACAAGAGATTTTGAACCGAATAGTAACACGAATTCCCTGCTTTTAGTCGGCATTTAATTTCTTCATAAATATGATTTTCGTCTGTTAATATTGATCCTAAATATTTGAAAGTATCCACTTTATCGAAAGTATTATTTAACATTTTAACGCATCCACAATTTGCCGTATTACGTATTTAGTTCTCTCTGCATTTACTGCTAAACCCATGTCGCTGCAAGCGTTTAATAAGATATGTGCATTTCTTTCTATTGTTCTCCTATCATCCCCTATTAAATTTACATCATCAGCATATGCCATAACCTGGTGAATACCGTTCAACACTAGGCCCTGGTTGCTATCTTTGATTTTCCTTATAGCGTATTCCAGCACAAAGTTAAATAATAATGGCGACAACGCATCTCCTTGTTTCAGGCCATTTTCGACGTGAAGGCTCGTGGACAAAAATTTTCCTACACGGACTTTACTTTGGGATTCATTTAAACATATCTTAATTAATCTAATTAGCTTTCTCGGTATTCCAAGTTCTGTAAGAACGTTGTATAATCGAGTCTTACGCCTTTCTAAAATCAATAAGTAATTGATGTACCGGGGTATTGTATTCCCACTTTTTTTCTAGTGTTTGGCGAATTATAAATATTTGGTCGATAGTTGAACGATTTCGTCTAAATCCGCACTGATAATCTCCAATAATTTCATCGGCGTATGGGGTCAATCTTGCTAATAGAATATTTGAAAGGATTTTATAGGATGTTGACAGAAAAGAAATGCTTCGATAATTATTACAGTCAGTTTTGTCGCCTTTCTTGTGAATTGGAACAATGATTGATTCTTTCCACTCTTGTGGCAATTCTTCCTTGTTCCAGATAAGGAGAATGAGTTTGTGTATCTTGTTCCACAATTTTTCGCCTCCAGCTAAAATTAACTCAGCCGGAATTCCATCTACACCCGGAGATTTGTGTTTCTTTAACTTCTTTATAGCGGTTTCTACTTCTATTCGGGTGGGTTCTGGAATATACGGTTCTGCAGTGTGTATCTCCTTTTCTCCACGCATAGGGCCGCGGTGGCTCAGTGGTAGAGCGTTCACCTCTGGTACTAGGGGTCTCGGGTTCAAACCCTGCTCCCGCCAAGTGAACTTTGTGGTGGACAAAGACCGTGTGCGTGGGTTTTCTCGGGGTTCTCCCGTTTCCTCCCACTTTCTTCATTCCACCATTTCATTCATCTCTCATCTTCACCGTCTCCTTTAGCCTAACCGACATAACCGTGGGACGTAAAACTCAAAAATTTCATTTCATTTCATTTTCTCCACGCATATTAATTTTTGGCTGCGTGTTAAGCAAATCGTCAAAGAAATCTTTCCATCTATTTAAGATGCTATTCGTATCAGTGAGAACTGTTCCGTCAGCTTTCTTTAATATATAAGCACGAGGTTGATAGCCTTTCTTAAATTCACTGATCCCCTTATACATATCCCGATTATTTTTATTTTTACTATTATCTTCGAGTTCCTTAATTTTAGCTTTCAAAAACTCGCGTTTCTTTGTTCTAAAAGTTTTGGAAGTTTCCCGCCTGATATCTGCGAAATTTGCTTCTACCTTGTTACATATTTAATGTGTAACATGCCGATATTTTTTTTATTACTTTTACAATCGTATTGCAAAATTAGATACAAACCTTATTTCGTGGATTTTACAAATTTATGCCACCACACCATGGGATATCACCCAAAATTTTGCCCATTTCACTACATTTATCTCAGATGCAACTCCCCTCTTACTAGTTTCCACTCTGCTTTTATGTATTTCCCTCCACTACAACAGCATACACGTCCTACGATAGTTAATAACATAAGGGTTTGAAACCCTGTCATATGCTCTACTGACTGAATCTGCGAACTCATATACATTCCAGAATTTAGCATCGGCTTTCTCCCTTCTTAATCAACCTATACTGATGACCTTCATTAAATTTTTTTTGTTACTCTCATAATGACATTTCGTCTGATTCTGTCCATTTCTCCGTTAATTTTGCATTTTGGGGCCGTCATTTGCGACAGTTAACACGCATCAGACAAAGTAAACAGGCAGTGAATGACATTACGGTACGGTGATTAAATGCGTAGAAAAATTAAGTTAAAGCTTGGAGTACACTGAATGAGCAAAACTCATGGGATAGCAGGGCTCTGATTTGTGGATGGACAGCACGTGTGCCCAACGCCACCTGGTAGCCTCAGCGACGGTCTCAGTTGTGTGATAGACAGTGCTGGAAGTGGCTGTGTGAGTGCGCTGGTAAAATGCAATGTCGTCGCGAGTTGACGGCATTCGAACGGGGCATGGTTGTGGGTGCCCGACGCATGGGGCATTCCATTTCGGAAGTGGTTCAGGAATTCGGCTTCCCAAGGTCAACAGTGTCGAGAGTTTACCGAGAATGGGTGAATGAGGGCGTCACAGTCCACAACAGACACCATACCGGGCGTCCACAGGCCCTAAATGACCGAGACAGGCGAAACCTGAGACGAGTGGTAATTCGAGATAGGGGAGCAAATGTGCAACGAATCACGGCTGAATTCAACACTGGCCGAGATAGAGACGTTTCCCAGTGGACAATCCGTCGGAACATGCGTGTTCTCGGGTATGGGAGCCGTCGCCCCACACGTGTGCCACTGCTAACCCGGCGTCATCGGACAATTCGGCGTGCATTTGCCAACAATCACCACGGATGGACACTGCATCAGTGGCGTAACGTGATCTGGTCTGACGAATCACGTTTTCAACTGTTCCATGCAGATGGGAGGCAGGGTGTGTGGCGCACACCGCACGAAGCGATGGATCCAGCGTGCCAAGTGGGCACAGTCCAGGCCGGTGGCCTATCTGTCATGGTGTGGGGTGAATTTTCGTGGCATGGAATGGGCCGCCTGGTCGTTCTGGATGCCACATTGACTGGTCAGCGGTATCGTCAGCTGCTTGGAGACCATCTCCACCCTTTTGTCATGTTTCAACACCCTGACGACATTGCTGTGTATCAATATGACAACGCAGCCCCACATCGCGCCAATATCGTCCGTGCCTGGTTCGACGAGCATGCAGGTGAGATCCAACGACTGAATTGGCCACCTCGCAGTCCGGATATGAACCCCATTGAACATATCTGGGATGCCCTCGAGGTCAAGCTCAGGGCATTGAATCCTCAACCCACGAACAGGACCCAATTGGCTGCCGCTCTGCAGGATGTGTGGTGCCAACTGCCTCCGGACGTGTTCCAGGGCCTTGCTGACTCACTGCCACGCCGTATCGCTGCACTCCGCAGGGCCAGAGGGGGCCCGACCAGATATTAGGTGGGTATCCCATGAGTTTTGCTCATTCAGTGTATATGAAGGCGTGTAGTGAGGCCATGTTAGATAAACTAGAGCATAATGTGTTTGTGTTTCAAACCCACTGTATTATTAACTGACCCAGAAAGTGTATGATGCAATAGAGAGATAAAGGTGCCGATTGATTCCAGCAATACTCCATAGTGTCCCAAAACATATCCCCGTTGGGGGATCTACTGCAGCTAACTGTGACGGAATTAGTCCAAAGGTTGGTTACTGTATGTAGGTTGTTTTCGCGTAGTTTTACAATATAGATGCATACTTATTTAGTGAAGAATAAAGAAAGCAGAAAATTAACAAATATTGGTAATCCTGCACTGAAATGAAATGTACATGTTGGGAAAAATACCAATAGATTTCGAGAAAAGCATGTTGGTGCCCATCCCGAAGAGAAAAGGCACACGGAAATGCGAAGAGCAGAGAACTTTAAGCTTGCTTTCCCATGCATCAAAAATACTGTCCAAAATTATCGCACAACGAATAGAAGGAAAAATCGAAGAACGGCTATCCGAGGATCAGTTTGGATTCAGGAAGAACAGGGAAACAAGAAAAACAATACTGATCATGGATCATGGAAATCACATCAGGATAAACAAACCAATTGTGATAGAATTTGTAGATATAGAGAAAGCTTTTGACAACGTAGATTGGACTATCATGTTCAGAGCATTGAAGACTGAAAGTGGATTACGGAGACAGAAGAATAATATACCAACTTTATTGGAACCAGACAGCTGTTATAGGAAGAGATCAGAAGGAAGCAAGAATAAGTAAAGGAGTATGGCAAGGATGTGGACTTTCACCTCTCCTGTTCAACGTCTATATAGAAGAGGCTATGAAAGAATTCTTTGATAAAAACGAGAAAGGCGTAAAAGCAAATGGTCAGGTTCTCAGAACAGTAAGGTTTGCTGATGGCATAGCATTGATAGCGGAGAACGAAAAGAACTTACAGGAAGCAGTTTCAAACTTGAACGACCAACTGGAAAAAACATGCAGAATGAAGATAAATAAGAAGAAAACCAAAATGATGAAGTGCACAAGAGCAGGACGGGAAAAGGCAAACGTATGGCTAGATGGAAAGAAAATCGAAGACATTAAGACGTTCCCCTATTTAGGAAGTCTAATGTCCTCGGACGGAAGAAGCGAAAAAGACGTAAGTTCCAGAATATCGCAGGCTAAACAAGCATTCAATAGGAAAAGAGAACTACTAACATCAAGAAATGTGTCGTTGGACGTTCATAAACGATTTATTAAGACTTTGGTATGGAGCGTGGCGCTTTACGGTTCAGAGACATGGACATTTAGAAAAGCTGAAATATCCAAACTGGAAGCATTTGAAATGTTGTGTTGGCGCAGAATGCTGCGCATATCATGGACCGAAAGAAAGGGAACGAAGACGTACTAAAGAAAGCTAATGAAGGACGACAGATCATGAAGGTAATAGGAAAAAGAAAAAACAGCATGCTTGGCCATTTTATTCGGCACTCCGATTGGATCACCGTGTTGATAAAAGGAAAACCAGGAAGAGGAAGACCAAGGGTAGAATATCTAGACGCAGTTACGAAGAAGAGGCCTTATCAAAGTATGAAACAGCTCTCCCAAGCGAGAGAAAAGGTTTTAAAATTTCCATGTTGCCCACCAACCTATGATTGAGGTGTACAAGAAGAAGAAGGTAATCCTTCGTGAATTAAAATCTAGTGATTTCAGTGTTGCACCATACCTGTAGAGCATATTGAATTGATACAGTTGAAATGTCCAACTGACGCGTGTCATATTTCAAAGGTAAATATATAAAAACTACAATATGTGGTTAACCTTCGGCTGCAGACATACACTTGACATCTCTCAGCCAAAGATTAGTTTCCGTGATGAAGGAATTCATGAGTCGGCCATGGAAAGGATTCCTCAACCGCCCAGTATAACTCGGCTTTTTCTTGAGAAATGATCGAGATGTCGGAAGACAGGGTAGTGAATGAAAGAGACGCCAGGAGAATATGGTTGATGAGGGCAGCGTATCTGTTGATCGTTTATGGATGATTGTGGATACATTTGCGGTGTATTTCATGGGATTCAGCAGTCTACCGTGTTTGCCTTGACAAAGAAAGACATGATGGAGCACCTCTTCATAGACCACTTTCAAGGTTTGTGTGTCTACTTTAAATCTAGAAGCATTGAAAAGTTCCCCAGTGGTTATAAAATGCATTTTGTAAACAATATGATCCACAATATGAAACAATTTGTGAATATCATAAGACGTATATCGGCGCGCCAAAAGGAATATAGAAACCAGAATCAGGAAACATCAGAGGTACTAAGAGAAGTGAATAAGTTGTTTCGAAGCCTAAACGTTTGAACACCTTCGCAACATACAGTCAGGGATGTAAAACGAATTGCATAAACCTTCAATCATTGTTTCGATCGGATTATAGTATATTAGGACAAAATCTAACATAGAAGTTGGGTACGAGTAAGCTAGGTAAGCAATGGGATTATACGATCTACATAGTTACTGCAAGCAAACAGAAAGTTCGTTGGAAGAAAATGCTGTATTGAAGATGATCTGAGGAAATACTGTTCGATTTGAAACAGTGCCACTGTAAAGGACTGCATGTACAGTACAAGAAGTAGTCTATTATCTATACCCACGGAAACTTTTAATTCTTACTTTATTAGCAGTATTATCAGTCTGTATGATTGACGTATTTTAGTATGAATTTGTATGATTGACGTATTTTAGTATGATTGAAATTTACTCATATTCCTACCAATCTATTGTCTAGTTCTTATGTTATTCTTTTATTTATTTAAGATCCAAGATTCCCGTTGTAGTAGCAGTCTTTTCCAAGAGGGCTTCCCTTTCAAAATGCTCCTGAAGCCCAGTTTCTATAGTATAAGTGACAGACTTATCTTTTCATCAGAAATATAAAATGGTGTTCTATAAAGAATTGTCAAGTCGAGTGGTGAATTCTTTTCTGTTACAGTAACAATAAATATATCAGCAAATAGCGTCAATTTGAAAGTTCAGATTGCAGTGCTGATTGAGCTTTTAATAAATGCATGGAGCTCATCAAAATTTCGCGTGCACTTTTTTTGTAACTTAACTGTCGTTGTTTATGTGTGGACTGAGGAAAATTTTCTTAACCTCGACCGCATATTGTGCCATTTCTGGCACATACCTGTTTCCTGCATGTATACATTCCACCCACCTTCGACCGCAGGTTCTTTTTCCCATTCACAAGAAACCAGTTGTTCAGTTTCTGACTGCTAGTACTACATTGCGGCAAATCTGTGAACTAGAGAGCAGAACGCATTCCAGTCAGAAAGAAGTGAAATTTTTGCATAAAGGCAGAAAACTCCAGTGTTTTTTTATTTTATTTTTTAATTTTCTTTTTTCATGAAATGGTAATTTCTGACCAAGAGGAACAACAACCCTATTGCTACTGCACTATTTAGTTCAGTTTGCAATAATTTGTTGTAATTATTTGCAAACAATCTAATTAGAAAATGACGTAATGAGTTTGTGCCATGTTGGACACATTATGCAATAAACTCATTTTTGCAGTGTTTTGTCATTAATTTTACGGCAGGAAACAGAAAGAAAAACTTCCAAGAAAGATGAAAGAGAATCTATCAGTAAATGTACAAGTAAATGTGCTTTGAAAGGCCGAAACCTTGTAAAACCAGGTATAATCCAGGAAGCAATTTGTTGTTTACTTCAGACATAGAACTGAACAATTCGTGCACCTTAGAAATAATTTTCCACTCAATTTAGGTCTTAGAGCGTGAATAAGCAGTTAGCGTACGCGCCTTTGTTGTGGGAGACCCGGGTTCAATTTCCGGCTGGAGCTCATGTGGTTCGGATTTCATGTCAATCAGTAGGTCCCGTCTCACATAGTCTCGCTGCTGAAAGGGACGTTAAACTCAAAATCAGTCAATAGATCAGTTTAGGTCTTTTGCATCTCTGTCTTTCATTAGTAACATCTGGCCAATGGACCGTCTCGTCTATTCTTATATCTGTCAGTGTTGGTCTTCGGCGAACTCCAGCTCATCGCCGCTCACCTTATATTCCCGGCCTAGAACTTAGCTAGCATATACGCCGGCTCAGTAATACGGTTCTTTGCCCTAAAAGAACAAAATCAGCTGTTCGTAAGTCACCTGCAGTTTCTTTTAAAATCTGACATGAAAGGCGACCAAATGGATACTGAGTGGACGGTACTAGGCCACGTGGAAATGTTCGCATATTGTTATTAATACATATTTCCTATTCATTGTTATTGCTATATATTTGTTATTATCATATATTAGTTTTATCTTTTCTTTTATGTTTTTGTTTCTATTTTGCAGCAGGTTTTTTTCCCTATATTTTGATATCCTTTTTAAATTTTATTTATGACAATCCATGTTTGATCAGTCGTGTTGATCGTAACGGGGACAAATATCCTCAGACGGGGCACCATCACTATGTCCTTTGTTTCGGTCTCTGTAGAACTCCCTGAGTTGTGTTAAGTTAGTTTCATAGGAAGCCTGTAAAAACTGTTGGAAATTTTACAAAAAAAAAAAAAAAAAAAAAAAAAACTAAATAGAATACATGGGTATCTTACCTCAATTTCCGTTCGTCGTCTTGGATATATATATATATATATATATATATATATATATATATATATATATATATATATATATATAAACTCTTATAGGTAATGCTCCCCTTGATCTTCCTATCTTCTAGAAGATTCGACGTGATTTTCACACTGTCAGTCAGTCCTGTGCACAGGCTGGAGTCCAATGTTATACACGTCCTAACTTCCTGTAGCTTTAAAAATCACACCGGAGCACGTAATTATACTGACTTCACTTACTATTAAACTCACTATCTGTGTTGACCGCACTCTAAGATAGTTGCATACGACTGCTTCCTACAGAACAGCAACTTCCAGCTCACAGCACTCACAGTAAACACGAACTGTAACTGTGTGTGTGCATATACGTAGTCTCCCGCTTGCTACTACAACTGCACTTACGTATTGTCACTAGAGGGCGTAAGGTAATACACGTCACTAAACGAAAACTTGATAAACAAAAGCACATAAAAAGGTCTGTATGTGCAACAAAAACCACGTATCACAGAGACAAGAAACCACAGTAGTTCTGTAGTAACGAGATTCTCGTATTGCCGGATAAATGACAGAAAGTCATTGAGCAAAATTGTGCATGTATAATCTCATGTTATTCTCAAATTACAGTAAGTGTATCGTCAATTTTGATCCGCAGGAACTCAATACTTTTTAGATAATCTGATAAAATGCTCTCCTTAAAACGAGAGTTTTCTAAAGTGCCGTGACACGTATTCCTTTATTTTTAATTAGAAGTTTACATACAGTTTCTCTTCCTAACTGTACAGGCTCCTAAGATATTAATTTTTTCACAGAAATTATGCATTTTAATCAGAGTAACATGATAACCCAGTTGGAAGTAGTTGATCGCTATATCCAAAGATTCATTTCAATCCGTTCAGCCGTTTTCCTGTGATTCGATCAATTACGCAAGGGAGAATAGTGGCAAGCGTATTGAAAACCTTTAAGTCGAGTGTTCCTGCAATTATGTCTCTGGGATTCGGATAAAAATATATGCGATATATAATTAAAACTTTTCTTAGCTCGCTTGTACTTAACTCAATAAATCAGCACAATGCTTTAGGTATGTCTGAACAAAGACGAATGTATCTTAGTCTGAATAGAAGCCTACTACCTTTAGAGTTAATACGCACGAATAACCGGATAGAGCCACTTCCGTATAAGCGAAATACATTTTAAATAAAACAAGTTATTTACATGAGAAATTCTTCTAATCTAAAATTAGTGAACAGTTAATTGCGTTTTTTTTTTTTTTTTTTTTTTTTTTTTTTTTTTTTTTTTTTTACCAAGAAACAACATCGATATATCTTGTGAGAACTCGGCAAATGATAAGCTATCAAAATTAGTAAACCAAGAAGCATCAGCACATATTGTTAAATACCTTTTATAGTTTGAACGGAAATTCATAGGGTACGTTTACGTTTAAAAACCTGAGTTATACTGAGCATGCAGAAGTAAGCATCTTGCAAAACCGAATTATAAATTCGTTCTGAGGTAAGCCGAATAGTAATGCTTCATTATTATTATTATTATTATTATTATTATTATTTTTTCAGTATCAGTTATAATGTTTAACATTCACTGAATATGTTAGTGTTACTGTAATATGTATTTTTCTTTTCATGAAAATTTTCCATTAACATATTTCTTCTTCTTGTAGCATATAAAACCACAACCATACTTCTTGATGGAAAACGTGTGAAACTGCAGCTGTGGGACACGTCTGGCCAAGGACGGTTCTGTACAATTATTCGCTCATATTCGAGAGGTGCACAAGGGATTCTTCTTGTATATGATATAACCAATAAATGGTCTTTTGATGGCATTGATAGGTGGCTTAAGGAAGTAGAAGAAGTAAGTACTTTTATACTACAAAATGACAGTATTCATTCAATTGTTTGATTTATTATATCTTAACGCCACTGGAAATATATGAGATAAGACCTAATGCTTAAAGTGGGATTCAAACCATTACTCAAGTGCTCCGGCTCTGTTAGAACTTAGAATCCAAGACCACGTGCAGAGAAATCATGCGTGGTAGCCACTTGACTACAAATAAGCATTATTTCATCGTTATGAGTATTCGAAGGTTTTCTTTTTATTAATGTATTGAAAAAAGAAAAAAATCAAAGTTCATAATTAAAAGTTGTATTAATAACCCGATATTATGGCATAACTCAATTCTCCTAATCATATGCACAAGTGATATTTGTAGGGGTGATTATTTTTTTCGAACGATTTTATTAAAACTGTCTCCAGTGATTTTGTTCATATTTTATTAATAATCCTGCGATATGTCATAAGTAATTTTTGTTGACTCCTTGGAATGAGCTTTTCTCAAGGATCCTTTTTAAATGACAATGTAATTTTATATGCCTCATAATATGGCGTAAGTTATTTCTCACAAAATGTCCGCAATGGGTAGTTTACTTTTTAGGGTAATTTTTGTTTTGAAGAATTTCCTCAAGTACAACTCAGATGAAATATTTGATAAATATTTTATTAACTGCCCTATAATAAGCAAAATTCATAATTATGATAAAGGCCTCAAGGGATAATGTACCTTTTTTAATGATTTTTTTTAAAAAAAGACACAGCTGCTTTTGTTCATATTTCATTGATTAATATTTCATTAATGACATTACTATATGACAAAAATTATTTCTTATAAAATATCTTCAATGGCTAGTTTACCCTTGTGCTCATTCCACGTCAAATCACCCAGAAAAAATCCGAAATGTCACCCACCGATTCAGATTTTAATGGAACTTCATGTACTTGTTAACACCACTATGGTATGAAGACCTGTAAAATTTTTCTTCCGAAATCCTAATAGTTTGTGAGAAATACGAGACCAAAGTTTCAGAATTTCAGGCATTCCGGTCGTTCTCGAGGCCATCTAATATTTCGTAGAGCTTAATACAAAAATTCGTAACTTAGTATCTACACAATGTATCACTTGGAAATTTCTACCCGAAGTTTATATAAGTCTGTAGAGCTAATTAAATATATATATATATATATATATATATATATATATATATATATATATATATATATATATATATATCAAGATTGCTGTACATTAAGGGTGAAAAACGCACCCTTGCACTTCAAAATAGCTAATTTTTTGTGTAAATTTCTAACTTAACGTAATGCGCATTATCGCTGTGAGGCGAGCCAATAACCTTGCCGCTCTTTTTTTTTTAAATTAAACCTTAAGGTATGTTCTAAGAGACTAAAATAAAATTAGTGGTTTTTGAATGCTTCGGTTAGTAATTCTCGTTTAACCCTTCAAGGCCAACGCGCCAGCTTTTCGTGTCATCTGTAAAGTGTTATTGCCATTGATGCAAGCACGGTATTGGCACATCATTGCTCGATTCACTCATACAGGTCTTGTTGAAATGTGTGGGGGTTCAGAGAAGCGGGATAACCAGGCTAGAAACATTCACTTTCGAATTTATATATATATATATATATATATATATATATAAACTGTTTGCCGAACTATTAATATAATTTAATTGAATTTAATGTTAAAATTGAATTAATTTTCAAAATCTATACAGTCCGTTATCTTTCAAATAACGTAGAAATGAAAGCTATATGACAGTCCGAAGGGAGCTATATTTTTCGATTGGGAAGACGTAATTTACAAATGGGAACAGGAGGACCAATACAAAGTACAGATCAAAACTCGATTTCGTACTTCTTTTTATCAACATTTGCGACAGTTACATTTTAGTCTTCAAAATGAAATAAAAATAATGATTGAACTTTTCCACTACATTAAATTGAAAATTTGTAACCAAAGAAATATGCAAAACTTTTTGTGCATGAAATCAATTTCTTACCTCAGCATATGCCAATCACGGTGATTGGATTTCACTATTTGAGACTGAAGGAACTTACTACTTCGTTTAAGCAAAACGCAGCCTGTATTGTTCCTCCACAAACTGAACCTCCTTATCTGAGAAATAATATATTCTTCCAGTACCTTTAGTAAAGGAGGCGCACACAGAACAAATAATATTGGATATCGAAACAGGGCACACGTCGTCTTTTCCTGTAGAATGCCAGTAAAAGGATGGAGCCGGTCAAAAAGGGTGCATAAACTTGACTTCAACATCATTTTCCTCTTCATCTTTACCTAACGCTAACCCAAAAAACCATGGTTAACGTAAACACATGCAAGATATGAATTAGTCGCTTTGTCCCAATCGAGGTTTGGCTTAGAGGAGAGAACTGATGATATGATCGTGTTCCAGGAATTGTTTTTGCACCAGAAAAACGATTTTGTATTTTTTGAGTGTATCTATGAGAGTTTCATTTTTCAGCAAGCTGAAGTCTATATGTTCAATACAAGATCTACAGAAGGTAAAAACTTTTTTTTGCGTATTTAAAAAATCAGAACATCTTTGAAGGCATTCTTTAGTAAGCAGAGGTTTAATTGTCCCACCAATACCATCACATGGGGATTTACCATAGCTTGTAGCAAAAAATGACCATGATGCACTTTAGTTCACAAGTTCATACAATTCTTGTACTGCGCAGCGCATCCATCACTAAAGTAATTTATATTTTTGACATATGGAAATTACTCTTTCAGAAAAGAAGTTATTTGTTTCTGAGTCTCATAAACAAATGCGACATCGTGTTCCAAGTCATCTGATATCACACACAAACTAGAAACAATCAGGTCTGCAGATCCAGGAAGACGTGTATCCTCTAGAGTCCTGGCACTAAGTAGTCCACATTTTTTTGTAACTATGCTTGAAATATGATGATTGTTGATGCCATCTAATGAACAAGATTAGTAATAAGCACAGGTGGGAGGTACACAAACGTTACAAAGCAGTTTCTACTACGGTTCAAGCCTCAGAATGGAAGCAAAAAATAAATAAATAAATAAAAATAAAAACCAGAGGTTCACATATGTGCACCTATGGACTGAAGAAGGTATATAGTACTGCTGGGTGTAGGGTACAGGAATCAGTAGACCAGTGATACCCTTGAACTTCGTCTTGAATTATGTAGGAATAATTTTCACTGAAGTTCATCAAAACGACGGTTGTCTCTGGCTCGAGTTTTTTCTTTCTGTCCTTTAAGAAATGTGACTGTGCTTTGGAAATAAATGAATGTGGCACAAGCTTTTCAAGCTTTCGTATCAAAATTGTCACATACTCGTCCAGTGTGACAGTACTTTTCACCAATTCTGTTCTGTCCGTTGATACACACTGGTAATATGTTACTTCTCCCTAGGATCAAAATCCCGACTGTACACAGAACAAACCAGATGACGGATCAAGTCTTAATATGTCTCTTCTATATGACATGCATGCAGTAGGAGAATAACGTTTTGATGTATTGTACACACGCACACGGAATGTGTTCCAGCAGAACCTGCTAATACACACCACTTAGGACGTAGCGTGCAAAATTTAGAAAATCCAGTTTTAATGTTGGGGTGTAGATGTTTAAATAAGCAGTATAATTCTTTTAAATTTCCAAGTAATAATCGCTTCTCCATGTGTACATTTTTTGAAATATTCACTGTTTTTTCAGGTAGAATTCTGGAATATTCATCATCAACGTAGAAATTCTTTACTATTTGAATTGTATCTTCACATAGCTGTTTTCCCTTCCTCAATTCAGGAATAGCTAAAATCCCTTTATTCTTCAGAACTTCCTTTGCTTGCCGGACGGCATATTCACTCACATTAAATTCATCGACAATCTGTTTCCTGCTCCAAGACGAGAGCACTAAAGTTAACAGCTGTACTTTTTTTCTTCTAGTGATTTTACCTTGGAGTTTGGCCTTTATTAAATCAAGAAGTTTATCCATATCATGAGCCTTTTGTTTCACTTCTTTTGAAATTTTACAAGAATCTTGTTTAGAGACTAGCTCTTTTCCCACAACTTTGCTTATTTTACTTTTCAGAGCAGAACTTGCTGAGTCAAGCTTTCTTTTAGCATATGCAGGCTTGCTATGTAACAGAATGGCATGGAACTTCAGAAGTGACTCCTCTAATGCTGTAAGTGAAACATTAAGATGCTCTACAGTTTCGTTTTTTGCGACAGATTCTTCTAAAACAGATACATCGTGTTCACTGTAGAGGTTGTTCAGTCTACATTTGGCCAATTTCGACTTACCTAAAAATTTAGAAGAATCCATGGCGCCAGGTCCGTAAGTGCTCGATGTGTTTCCCTTGGTTCCTAACCATAGCCCGACAGCGTAATTTCCACTGTACTAGGCTTCTCTGAAGAACTGGGAGGGGAATCTTGACCCATTCCCTTTGCACAGCTTTCCAAAGTCCTTCCACAGTTGTCACACGCCGTTTTCCCAAAACCCGCTTCAGCAATCCAAATCCACAATAGTCCATAGGACTTGCATCTGGAGATTTAACAGGTACCTCATTGAAAGGTAACACCTGTATACCACTTGCCTTCTCCATCTCCCTGTAGAATGCGAGGAACGATCGTGAGGCATGTGATGAGGCCTTGTCCATGTGAATGCGGACCAGATTGGCGTCATTTCCGTATATTGTTGGAATCTCATGTTCGTAGATCGGCCGCATGATCTGCTCCTAAAAAAACTGCGAATTTATTTTGCAGTTCTTCGCCATCCTACGAATCTTCAGTTTACCTCGGTAACAGTAGCCAGTGACGACCATGCACCCTTTTGGGAAGGATTCTTCACAGACACGGACCCACCTTCTAAAGTTCTTGGCGCCTTTCTCTCGGTACATGATGGCTCTCGGTTTGCCGCAGTCAGAAAGGTAAAACCATGCTTCATCGAGCATTACGACGTACATCCACCTTTGTTTTGCCAGGTGCCGTTCGTACAGTTTCCAGGTGTTACACTTTCGTTCCTTTTGGTGGGCATTCGTGAGATGGCCACGAGCTTTCATGACTTTTTCCAGCTTGAGTTAATGGTGTAACTGTTGGGGAGGGGGTGAGTCACAGTCCCCAAAGACACGTCAAGACGATTAACCATACGCCTTTGTGTTGGCGGACTTTCTTGCATTGCCATTTTGCGAAGTTTCCTCTGCATGGTGGAGGTGGCCTTCGTGCATTCCCGCTTCCTAGGCAACTTCGTTGGTGGAGCTTCGTTGCCCTTGTACTTTTTAATAACATTTTTTTATTCGACTTAAACTGATGTTGCAACCATTCTTCTTGCACTGTTTTCTAATGACAGAAACACTAAAGTGGATATCATAAAGAGCCGCAACATAGCCTTCCCAAAATCGGCTTAGTTTGGGCGGCATTTTGGTTACAAAGCGGAAACCCACACACTTGGAAACAGATTTAACACAACACCACAACAATGGTCCTTTTTTGTGCGTTATTGTCGTCCGCGCGGAAAAACAACTCTGTTCCCAGGAAGCCACTGCACAAAACCACGGGACGCCACGAGCCAAGTCGGAAATCGGCCAAACGCAGGCTGAACAACCTCTGTAAATCCGCCCACGTCTTTGCATTCAAAGGAAATCCCAAGTTTGTTTCTGCAATTACCGCATATCTTTTGTCCAGGAATAGCCTTTACAGAGTCAGTGTTTTTATTAATTTCATTACCAAAATCAACACTTTTCGCAGAGCCTTAGTGATTGGTTTTTTTGTGGCAATTAAATGGATCAAAACAACTTGTCTGATAATGTTCATACTTCTTCAAGTAATATGTTTTATGATGACACTAGTTAACAAATCAGAACTGATTCCCCTCCTTTGGGATAATAATTCTTTCTTGGATGCACTGATAATACAATGCAATTTGAACATCCGTGTATAGCTGTTTTTGTGGCATTCACTTTTAGTTTCCTTTCCTACACTGCACTGTTCTAATTCACTTCGCGGCATTGTTGAAGGCCAAATTATCACTTGATAGGATGAACAACACTGCCTTGCAGCAACCCCAATAAGTATTCAGTCTTAAGCACTCAACACGACATAAACATCTGCACAGAAACACAGCTGAAACCGAAATGAACAACTTACTGTACGGCCACAATGCAGAATCAGGCAAGATTAGACATGTTCCTACTCACATTGCTCAGACGAGATTTTTCACGTCAGCTTGGTAGTTCAAGACACAACTTGCATGTTCGCGTTAACTAAACGATTTTCAACCCGTAACTAGTCCTGCATTAGATTTGATAGTTTATTATGCATCGTGTACATTCACAGCTAAAAGTTCTGAGGTGAAGAAATGAAATTTTCTCGCCTCCCACAGTTGCAAATTCGGTCAATCTGACTTCGTCTCAAATACTAAAAGCTACACAATAACTCTAAAAATAACAGTGAGTTTAGAACTTCAGATGGAGAAAGTATTTTATTCGGGTGTTCATGAAACGAACATTTGTCCTTGTGTACAGGTTGTCTTAAAAGTCCCCTGACATAGGGTAATTCGGTTATTATCAGAGTTACAACAAAATGTAAGAGGGAAAATCGTCTCCAAATATGATGTTTTCAATCTAAAGTGAAGGAATTTTTAAAATCGAACTAGCCGTTTGGACTGTACACTCTTTATGTACCCAATGTTAAATGAAAATGCGTCATTGACATTTACCTGGACCCACAACATAAGTGGATGAAGTTACTGTCTTTTACGCTGACGTGTCGATGGCCAGCCCCCATTTAAAACATGACCCTATTCACCATACTTTTACAAAATTGATCCACATCCCCCAGCCCCTCTATTAATGGTAACGTTGCATTTTCGTTTAACATTGGGCGCATAAAGAGTGCACAGCTCGAACGGCTAGTCCGATTTTAAAAAATCCGAAGGACAAAAAGATATATAGTTGCAGAAGTGAAACCATTATACAGAATTACAAATGGAGAATTTCAAAATACTACAGAGTACAGAAGAACTAATTTAGTCCAAGTAAGTTCACTTACGATGACTTAATTTGAAATCAGTAAGAAAAGTGAATAAAGTTACGAATTATTTGAGTCCACTTTGGCTCTGACCAATTTACACATAAATAGATACCAAAGATACTTCTGATTTCAATAAATGCCTCTCGTGAGGTTTGTATGACTCCCTCCCAAAAAAATACGGCATTTCGATATATATTTTATCAATAGTAAACATTATGAAAACGAAACAATATTTAGAATTTTCTTCGATTGCAATTGCATAACAATAATAACTATAAAAAAATCACAAAAGAAGCATTCATAAACTTATATATATATATATATATATATATATATATATATATATATATATATATATATATATATATATATATATAAAACTTGCTTTTGTAGTTTAATCTTTTTGAGTAATGAATGGGGAATTTAGGTATGAATATAATACTATAATATACGGGAGTGAAACGTGATAACTCACAAATGTGTGTTTTCAAGATTTTACGAACACTTACCCTTTTACGAACTTTTTTGAAAAACCAGCTGGTTTAAACTACCTTGGTTTAAACCAGCCAACCCTGGTGGTAGTTAACGCTCGGGGTTGAATTTTCCGAAAGTTTCCTAAGGACGAAATTTTAAGAAAACATCTATTATAATTGTATTCATATTTCATAAATAAATGTTTTAGTAATAATTGTATCATGACATGATTTAAGAAATGGAAGCAAGAGTGTACAATGGGGTGGTTCGCACCTTTTCGTAAGAGAAATGTTCGTTTGTAGTTTAAGGCAGAACAGTTTGTCAGTCAGTAAGGTAAAGCACGGACACACTTTGAGGTAGATAAGAAAAGCAACGTATGATAAAGGAAATATTACTTTCTTTTTTTTAATTTGACCTGACAGCATCGTATAATCTCCCTCCCATTTCTCGTCCGAATCGCTAACTGATCAGCGTTTCACCTCCGTTACTCGTGAGATTGTTTTCTCGAAGTAACCTGCGTATCTCATTCTCTTTTTATCGAGCCTTTGACGTGGGAGACCCTGGCGGAAGCTCATGTGGTTCGGATTCCACGTTAATCAGTAGGTACACGCCTCATATAGCCTCGCTGCTCAGCAGGACGTTAAACTCAAAATCACCTCACCTCTTCATCGGAAGTGAGTGAAATAAGAAAGAGAATTATAAATGAAGTTTGTAAAAATAGAGTAAATTTTATGTTTAAAAAGAAATCACAAAAATATTATTTTCACTGGTTTTGCTGCAAAGTTGCAAACGTATACACTCGCTGGTGCTGGTACACAAAAGGTTGTTCTGGCCACTTGCAAATAGTTCCGATGCGCCACTATCATCTGCAGCACTGAGCTATAGCAAAGGGCTGGTACACATTGCTTACTATTCTCTCGCTTCCTCTATGAGGATTCGGAGTCGAGTGGTACAGTAATACAATGCCGCAGAAAGTGAACTGCTTCACATATGACAGGATTATGAAACAGTATCAAAATCGTGGTTTGACCGTCGGAACACCCACAAGATTATCTCAGTTAAAATAACGGATGAAGTGCTGCGTGAAATAGGCATACATCAGATGGCTGTCAAGGTGTCAAGACAGTCCACCTAACTAAAGGAGATGACCTGGAAAGTCCATGTGTCGCTAACTAGCGCCAGCAGAGTGATCCGTCAATGTCTGTGGCTGAAATGACACCATAAGATCTACCTACATCACGTCCAACCTTGGTACATCACTGAACAAAAGACCAACTGGTGGGAACCGTGTGAACAGTGTCTACTAGGTCTAACAGACAATAAATGGAAGTATATGGCCTTGTTAAATGAGGCGTACATTACTTATCCACCAGTGGTCAAATTTAGGTTATTATCTTCATCCTAGCTATGTGAAGAAACATTCTGATTTTCTCCAATAATGCAGGACAGCTTTCTCTTAGAGTATAAACAGTCTTAACCTTGTATCATGAAATTTTGTATTTCTGAAGCATTGCATCTGTTCACCAGCTTGTTGTAAAATGTAAATTTTATGTCAATTGTGTACTTCCCACAGATTTATGTACATAATTCTACAACCAACAAAAATTTATTTACAGTTATCAAGAAATTCATTCCAACTTTCAAGCATAGAATGAATATGGATAAAGATTTAAATTCAATAGTTAATTTAAACGGTGCATCATATTTCTTCCAAGAATTCGATTTTGTTTCAGGTGTGGAAAGTGATCAATAGTTGTCTGGAGTTATCTTCCAATTTTACTCAGGAAGGATAAAGAACTTAAAAATTATAAACCTATAATCATTTTTCAAGAAAAAATTATTTGTAGTTTTAATAAATGAGGTTATCAACTTTTCTCTCAGAAGGATTCCACAGGGAGGAAAGAACCTTAGTTTGTATCCAGTTTAGCGACCGTTAGATATTGACAAAAGGGTTAACGAACACTGAAAGCGTGTGATTGAAACAATGCATTCCATACAAGGTTCTGATTGATTCATGATACAAGGTGATTGTTCATAATTCAGTGTGTATCCTATAGCATCCATCAGCAATTATTTTCTCAAAGCGGTTTATAATCTCTGTGGCATCTGGATATTATGGGAAGTTGAGGATCCGTAAAGTTGACCTCCATTGGTATCTTACATTTTACGAACTGAACACTTCCAGTGTGTGCATTCACATGAACAAGATATCAGGCCATTCAGCTTAGAGATCTCCCTGATTTTACTACCAAATGGGTAGATATCCTGGCATCTATATTACATTGTTCCTTTTATTGGCACTCAGTGGAAGTGCTCTTATGTCTATGCGATAGACTTTTGCATCTTTTGGTCCTCAAACGACGTGTCAGACATCAATATGTTCGAACTAGTCCTAATCGTTGGAAAAATTTGGGAAGAGTGGTAGAGAATACTTGTGTTCATTTTTCAGCGCAATCTCCTTCAATAGGAATTGCGAAATCGAGTAATGGTTCAAAATGCTGGAGACCCAGTCGTACACTATCGCTGATGGCGAAATATTCTCCTTGAGGTGAGTGTTTTGGCGAACTTGTTCGTATCTATATATTCTGTAGAATAGAGTATTGAGAATGATTTAGATTTTCGTATGGAGTAGAAACAGTAGTTATTAAGCATTATTCTTAATTGTCTTTTAGCATGCTCCTGGTGTCCCGAAAGTCCTTGTAGGCAACCGTCTTCATTTAGCTTTTAAACGTCAAGTGAGTCAGCGAGAAGCGGAAGCTTATGCGGCCAAATATCAGATGGCGTTCTTCGAGGTTAGTCCGTTGTGCGACTTCAACATACGAGAAAGTTTTAGTGAGCTTTCTCGAATGGCTCTTCACAGAAATGGCATGGAAAGATTGTGGAGATCAAATAAAGGTAATTTTTTTTTTTTAACATTACTGTCAACAATATATATATATATATATATATATATATATATATATATATATATATATATATATATATATATATATATATATATAAACTGTTCAAAATACCAGAAAGTTTTTTGCAGTGTGGCTTTTAGGAGTATGTGCTTTAAGGAGTTTTATACGAGGGCTGCTGGAAAACTATCTGCAAACTACTTCTAACAGTAGTGCCAATGTTCTGCTATTATAAAATTCAGAAGAATCACCGTTTCTATGTTTAAATTATTTTTGATTGTTTGTTTAAGCCTATTCGTTTATTTTGTACAGCAGTTGAAGTAGTCGTCTCATGTGTGAAATAGAAATTTCTCGTGAATATTTTCGGGTAGTGATTTTCTTTATTATTTTAAATGTGGTTTAACACTGAAACAATACTTTGAGTGACTCAGTTAGACTTCTGGGGTTCAAACATCATTCAGTAGGACTGTGTACAATTGGATTTCCGAGTTCCAACGTGGTCGCACAGCTGTCGGTGCTAAATTTAGTTAAGGTTATCCATCCACGTCTGTTTTAGCCAATAATGTTGATGCTGTGCGCGTAATGATTGAGAAAGATCAGCATGTGACATGCCGTAAGATCGAAGCATCTTTGAACCCCCACAACTTGACGAGGCTCAAAAACAGGCTCATCAGTGTTTTTACAGAAATGTCCAAAAATTCAGCCGAGCGAAGTCATGTGCACTACATCGTTACAGGGAACGAAAATTGGATTTATTCATTTGAACCCAAAACTAAACAGCAATCCACTGTTTGGGTGTTTCAAAGTGAGCCGAAACCAACGAAAGTTGTCCGTCCGAGGAATACCACCAAGCAAATAATTGCTTATTTCTTAAGTATACCGGACATATGGCAATTATAGCTAGCTGTAGAGGTTTGTAGGAATGTAAGTGCAGAGTGATATACAACAATTTCTTTGCCACAGGTCATCAATGAATTTCGTAAAACAAACTCAAATAATCGGATCATTGTTCACCACGGCAACGCCATTTCTCACTCAGCACACCAAACTGTTGATTGTATATATATATATATATATATATATAAATATATATAGTAAAAATGTATTAATGATTCATTGTCCGTACTCATATAATTAGTGGTACATGAGTTTAGTAAACAAAGACTTGGTCTTTTACTCACTTGGAAAACTTTAGACGCTGATTCAGAATATGTTACTAGTTCGCCGTTTAATCTTACCTCAATATAGATACTACTGATGAAAATTGGGAAAAAAGTCTTTGCGCAATTCAGGGAACCCACATTAATACCATACTACGTTGTGAATGTACTAATGTCATCAAAACTTGAAGGCGTGATTCCCACCTATGATGTCCATGTATGGATTAAATTCATTTGCTACCGTCAGGTTAGATGGAAAAATATAAACCTGCAAAGTTGATCAGAATCTCGTAGATGCAAAAGTTTTGAGTACCTTTGGGATTTAGTATCTTAACTGTACCTTCTCCAGCCTTTTTCGTGCCATGATTCAATCTTTAGAAGGTGCATAGTTTAATTTTAAAACCTTTTGTCTTAATGAACAAAAATTGGTTTCAAAAAGTAGTATTTAACGATCGTTGGTGAAAATTTTTATAAGTGAATTTGTAAGAGTGGTTGGATGTGGCTCGTTTTATTGACGTGATGAAACTAATTTCAACTTAATATAGTAATTACTTTGCCTTGTTTTGTTTTTCCCTACTTTTTACCGTTCTCTATCTTTCCTTTTGTCAGCCAGCCACAAAGGGTTTGAAAAACCCAATCCATCTGGGCCCATATGGGTTTTTTCGGGTATTTTCGGGTTTAATTGGGTTTTTGGGTTTAATTGAGTTTATTCGAAATATTTCAATGTCTTTAGGATAAAGCTGTTAAAATGTGATTTATATTTCAAGATTGTCATTGTCGGAACTTTCAATAATTTTCTGTTCACTGCTGTTTTGAAAAAATGGCCGCCATTTTGAAATTTTGCATTGAATCGCCGAGAAAGTCGCTACAACAAATTTCAAATGTCTCTTGCTTCTACCCTCGAAAATTGCACACTGTAGCGTGGGTACCCGCTAGCTGAAAAATGACCGCCATTTTGAAATTTTACGTTGGATCGCCGCCAAAATATATATACAGCAAATTTAGTGACTCGTGCTTGTACCCTGAAAATTTAAACTTACAAGACCGAAAGTTGTACCCTATAATGTTGTGTGTGTGTGTGGTACAGGCAGACAAACGAACAAATGTAGATCGAGTCATTCCAGGAGCCTTAGACGTTCGCCAAATATGAATACCAAATATATTAATTTGAAACAAAGATATAATTCATGTATTATGAAATAAATGTTTCAAAATGTCTTATATGGCAAATATTTTCCAGCATAAAATAAATGTTTTTATTGTTGAAGTTCACTTCCGATACTTTGCGCATTCAATTACGGGAATTTCCCTAACACTAGCAAGACGGTTCTTTCCCGGAAATGAATTTAAAACAATTAACAAAGAGATAATTCACATTTTATAAAGTAAATGTTTCAAAATGTCTTAAATGAAATTAAATATCTTCCAGCTTAATATAAATAGTTTTATTATTATTGAAATATTCATTTCCGATGCTTTGTGCGTTCAATTGCTGGAATTTCCGGAGCACTTCTTTCATGACGGGTTTTTCCCGAAAATGCAGCCTTCTTTACTGTACATCGATACTTCCACTAGTACGAAAATTTAAATTCAGCACTTGAAATAGTAGCGTTACATAGTCTTCGGAACTCCGAGCATTAAGCTTCTTAAATTTGACAAGAACTTTTACGCTATTGCTGGTGTTGATTCTACAGAATGCTTATTTGAAGAGTAGCAACTAATGAGGGAACTAAACTACTGTTGTTGGAAAACCAAATTTTACTGACGAACACTTGTGTTATCATCAAATGTATGAAATAATGTATGTACACTCATGTCCAAAATGATTGTCTATAACTGTCTTCTTGTAAGAATGTAATTTGATAATGCTTTTGCAGGATACTTTTAATACTGATACTATGTGTATAATTGGGAAATGTACATTTGTGTTAAATTTCATAGGAAAAGAACTGCAAATACGAAAATTAGAATAAGTAATAGAAAATGTTGCTAAATGGACAAGAAAGTTTTATTTTCGTCATATTGTTCTTATTTACTGCTCTTTTGACATGATATTTTCCACATACATGTCTTTGCCGATTATACACATACTAACATTATAAGAAATACCGGGCGAATTCGTTATCAAATTATATTTCTATAACAGCATATTTATAGACATGCGACAATAATTTTGGACATGAGTGTACATATTTATTGGTGGTACAGGCACCTATGGCCTTAAATTCTTCAAATGTATGAGGGATAACGTCCCCCGACATCGCCGAGTCGGCAAGCATACTGTTCACGAAAAGTATTTTCTAAAATATAAAATTGCATATTTTACTTCAAATAGGCTATAAACAAAATCTATACATTAATTTGTTGTATAATTATCTCAAGTTAAGATAAGCTTTTCTTATTTATTCAGTGCATTCATAACTTTATATAGGTTTAAGGTTGAATGTTGTTGTACATACTTTAACATGAAAGCATCTAATTCGCCCAAGGAAAGTCCAAAATCTGATAAAAATCAATTTCAATGTGATCACCTTAGTTGTACCAATAATATACTAACTAAAAGCTCAAAAACCCAGGTGGGTCCAACCCGATAGGTTTTTTCGGACTGGGCCCACTTGGGCAAACCCTGCAGCCACATCAGCTCACCAACACCACGCCTACATCTAAACTCCACTTAAGTTGGGATCGATGGATTTCCGACACAAGCGCTGTAAATTAGTGTAAAGTAAACGTTTAGCAAAAAAACACAAATTATGTGTTGAAAATTTAATATCTGGATTAAGAAAAATTCGTATGTATGATTAAATATTACACATGCAAAAGAAGTACAATTCCAAAACTTACATACGACTACAAACAAACTATAATGCTAGTCACACACCATGAGAATATATTCATATAATCAATATATTTTTAAGGTGCACGATTTTTCTGATGGCATAAACTCTGTATAACACTTACTATGCTGCTTTTTTTGAGTTAATCACAGAATCCGCTGCCGTTCACGTAAAAATGATCACCTGGGACGAATAGAGTTTACAAATCCATGTCAGCGAATCAAAATCCAAGACGACGTTAGTGTTTCCAACGGTGTCCAAGGTGGAATTACTAAACAGTTTTTCTCCGTACTTTCCAAATTAAACACAATAAACTATAGCACCATGTTATTCGTACAAACCAACGTACAGTTCAAACAGTCACAATAGAAAATAATGATCACTGGATCCACCCGACTTATGCTTATGGGTGGATCTAAAGCAGGATGCATCTGCACACACCTGCTTCCTTGAGACCAGACGCGCGAATCAATTCTCTTTTCGGTCAACAGCTGTATGGCTTAGCCTGGAAAGGAAATTCCCGATTTTCACTTGCAGCGTCGGTACCCTTCTGAGGAATGCACTGCCGAGCAATTTCCTCTCTCTTTCTCCATATAAGGTTCTTTGGGCGATTCGCGTCGCAACTATTTAACACACACAGAAGCAAACATACATGCATATGCTTTCGAGAGTGTTTCCTTTTTATACGAGGCTTGTTCAATAAGTTTAAAGTTCTTTCTTCTTTTAATGAAAACAGTGACCCTCAAAAATCGGTGATAAATTTTATGTGTACATTGAGTATATGCCGAAGCAAAGCCATGCAATTGCCATATTGACGAATCAGTTGAAGTTCTACAGAAAAGTATGTACAGCTTTGTCTATAAAACGCAATATCAGTTGAATAAGTGGCCCTCGTAGCGTAGTTGCCAACGCTTTCGCCTTTGGTGCGAGCACTCTAGGGTTCGATTATTGGTGGAGACACTTGGTCGGAAAGGTGTAACAGCTTTTCCAGGCCAGCTGTTCTAAGTGAGGTTTTCCCCGGGTTCATCTCATTTACACCGTGCCGTGATGATACCTAACTTAATGGTCTCAGCCCATTTCTTTCATCCTTCCGATTTCTCCGGGCAATGTGATCGCCGAGGAACGTCATCCCTCATACGTGGCCATAGATGCTGAAAGCCCTGAGATCTAATTCATAATCCTAATCGTAACCAATTGTAAATATGGATTGTAATATAATGTGTTAGGTTTTCCACAAAGCTCTCGATACTGACATGTGTACATGTGCTTGTCCGTCATGACAACAATGCTCTGTGAGGAGATTATTAAAACGATAAGGATCGAGGATACTGGATCATACATATTCCTTCGATATAAACGAGTGTCCTTTCTATGTGATCGCCACATCCAACAAACCGCTGAGAGAAAGCGTTTCTACGCCAGAGACACCATCCTGTAAGCAGTAGGATCTCCTTCGCGGATAGCAAGAAAGGTGACACTCTTATGATATCTAACATATTTCAAAAGAGTGTGGTAAGAAATGTAAGAGTATGTAGATTCTAAAACAAGCAGTTTGTATATTGTTACTACCGACTTTCCAGCCTTTTATACGTAGTTTACTCAAAAATATATAATGAATGAATTTAATTTTGAGCAAAGAAGCCCTAATAATTGTATAGACACATACTTGTGTAAAGACGTATTCCTTCTTTCATAAAGACTACTTAATATATGGATTTCGTTTTCTTTATTCCAGTACTATCTTTACATGGATTTCGTTTTCTTTATTCCAGTACTATCTTTACATGGATTTCGTTTTCTTTATTCCAGTACTATCTTTACAAGAGTTGTGCTGCAGAGCGATAGTAGCGAAAACAACGGTGTATGGTATTGAGCGACTTCCTCTTCCAACTGGTCTGAAATCTCACTTGAAATCGTATGCGATGACAAGCTACACATCACGATATATTCCCAGGGCACCCTCCAAGAACAGTCATAAAAAACCGAAAATAATTACTCCAATGGATGCCTCAAGGACAAGTTGTGCTGGTAGGAACTCATGTGTAATATCGTGAGGGTTGTGAGATTTTTTTTTTTTTTTTTTTTTTCTGTGTAAGAGAGAAAGAGACTGATATAAAATGGAAATACTGAAAATGACGTGGGGAAAAGTTTCTGATTAAGAAGTTGTGTGTCTGTGCCTCCATAAAAAACGTGTGTTGTTTCGTTTTCAGTCACCGTCGTAGAATAATATACCTGAGACTTTTTTTTTAATTTATTAACTTCGAAGGAATATTAAGAGAGTATACTCAGGACGTTTGATATTTCTAGCTAGTAATTTATTTTCAGAGGAAAGGAGGAAATCATACCAAAGGAAAGGAATATAACCAAAGGTGGTTCTGTTGTGGTGCAAATTTTATACGATGTAATGATCTTTGAAATGAAAAAAGAAGTAACTTGCATACATAGCCATCCAGATGCGTGATATTTGAAACGGTTAGAAGCAGAAGATCGTTTCGTAATAATTGAAATATTTGCGAAACGTCTCGTTAGAGTCAAAAGTGTATTTTCTTAATCCAACTTTTTTTAATAAAAAGAAAGGGACAAATTTTTTATACCAGAATGAAGCGTTGTATTATAGAATTTAACTCATCCATAGGTTAAATGGTAATTGTTGTTATATATAAGCAGCTGATAAGTACCTAAGAAGAAATGGTGTAGAGTAGCCACATAATTGTTATGACGGTATTTTTTTCTTGTTTATATTTATTGCTTTACATCCTGCCAGATCATCATGCAATGGTTGTGACTAACAGTAATTTTTCTTAATTATTCTGTTTATATACTTATTTCTTGAGATTTTTATAGTTTCCCATTTTTGCATCTTGTAATATTTTGATTTAATTCAGATTGTTCAATTTTTCGGCATATCGCACAATTTTTACTGGATGACGTAAAGATGTAAAGTTCCAGTAGGTTAAAAGTACGCCTGAAAGTAACAATAATTTGGTGCATTTTCACCAAGAAGATAATATCTGATTGAAATTAATATTCGGTTCAATCCAGTCAAGAGATAACTTGTTAAGGCAGTCCAGTAAAAAGATTGTAAATGTGTTCATGTTCCCGCTATTTATTCGGAGTTATATTTTGATAAACGACAACCAGAAGTATCCAATACCAGTTTGAGTACATATATTTTAAATATATTCTGCAAGTATTGAGCCTCATTTTTTCCATTATGAATGTGAGCATGTTCCCAGTACGCAAGTTAATGTAACATTCTGTAAGTTTTGCAATTACAATGATTTGAACAAGTATATTTTCCCGTCGGAAAGCTGAGATGAATAATTTTGTCTCATTCTGTGAAACCGTTTAGTGTTTTAATGAAACTTTTTTTTTTTATCTGATTTCTTGGTATACTACATGTTAATCATACTTGAAAATTCTCCAAATCCAAAGGAAAAGTAAATAACTGTTCACATATTTGTATGATCAAGAAAAGAATAGTTAATTTGTATACAGTTTAGTAGGCATAGATTATTATTAACATCTGACCAGTATTATTACTTTTTAACTTCGAAAACGAGAGAGTTTTATGCGTATAGTTTTAACAGAAATCCTTCTGATGTTTTTTCGTCGATGTGGTTTTGTATCTTCAGTAACACAAGTGTTTTAAAAATTGAAGCTGAGCTTACAAAGAGGTATTGGTTCCAATATTACTATACGACACAATGTAATTATATTGGCCTGCATTTAATAGTAATTCCACTTAAGTTATATTTGGAGGGCGATAGGGTTTGTTAAACATGACAAGAGCAAATATGAAATATTATTTTACGATTATAATCATAAGCAGTTCTGATTTTATCTTGATAATAGTTAACTACAGGAATCATTACAGAAGAAGTGGACTATTAACTTTACGCATCTATGAAAGTGTGAAAATTAAAATCAACTGTACATGAAACTTTCGTCACATCTTTTTTTGAAATTTTACTGCTAGTATGCTCACAAAGTCCTGATTCATACTTTACACTCACCAAATTTATGTAATATTCCATAGTATAGTACCTGGTAATTATATTTGAGCTTAATGAAGTAATGGATGCCTTCCATGTTATTAGACTCGCACATTCAATAAGTGAGACACAGTCTATGCCATTCTAGTTTTATGCAACATTTTAGAGGAACTAGCCGTATGTCGGACCTTGTAAGTTAAAATAAGTGTATTCAGTGCACCATTGTACTGATTTTCATGATTTCAGTAACATTTATACGAAGAGTTAAAGAAAAATGTAGCATGAAAGTTCTGGATATAGAACTGAACTTCAGTTTCAGATTGGAACAGGAATTGATCTTAAGTGTAAAATATGAAAGGCAAATTCACAGAATGTAATATGGAAAATGACTAGTTCATTATTATTAATTTAATAATAAAGCTGATATTATTGTGCCACTATATTTATCCAGGGGTATAATTTCAAAAAGAACTCTTGTGTTCCGCTTTTCTGTCACGATGTATGTTGAAAAATTTGAACTAAAAACAAAAGAACACAAGTATAATCCCTGTCTAGGAAGTATTCACATAATTAATTTGTCCGAAACAAGAACACAAGAAAATATTAACTAAAGAGTAACTAGATGTTATAATTTCTGTCTGTGCATTTAACATTGGTTTGCTAGGTATGTGAGTTGTTCACGTTAAGTGTTTCAGTACAAGATCCTAGTTGAAATTATATCGCTAAATAAATATTAATAATATACAGTTTTATTTTATATTCATAGAATGTTATTCTCTAAAAGTTAAATTGATTTGAATTCCTTATTGGATCAATTTTGTAATAAAAGTCAAGATTATTTATAATAACAACTCAGGCAGTATAACCGACAAATTTCGAATTGTATTGTAATGACTAAGCTGTATTTTAACTTTCACTTTCCAGGAATCTTTATGTATTGACATACTGTAGAGGCACTCTCAAAAAGGAGTTTTCCTCGCTTAAAAATATATTTTGACAATGATTTATCAATTACTAGACCAATTACCAGTACAGATTTTCTTATCTTAAAAGCGGTATTTATTTTACAAAAAAATCTCATTCTTTCGAAAGTTATTGTGGAAAAAAAAAAAGTCAGCTTTTGAATATGATAGTACAAGGAAATCGAGAATCAGTTTTTTAGATATATATTAGAAGTGAAAACATTGTGTATTGTGTAAATTTCTTATATTAGAAGTGATGACATTGTGTAAATTTCTTACTTTTAGTGCAGGAAAGGAGTGCTCTGAGAACGAATTAGGCTGAATCCATTTCCAGACAGGCAATAAAAATAAAAATTGGGAAAACATTGCCTCTGATTTTCCTGAAATTTGAATATGTCAAACTATAAGAGAATCTGAGAAAAACACACGTTTTAATTTTAATAAAATTTGAACCAGAGATATAGCAGGTCAAAGTTAACCATGCGGAAGCCGTTATCGAACGTCATATTTTTAAAAAAATGGTAAATAGCAAAACCTTTCAACCCAGATGTTTTTTCTTAAGTATATATATATATTATACTTAGTATAAAGAAGTAAATCTAGTCTTATGCTCAAAACTAACCTTTGTACAGCAATTTCAAAGCAAAACTTTTTTTGAAATTTTTTCTCAGAAACATTAATCTCGAAAATTCTGAAAATATTATAGGTGTCGTATATCAAAGAGTACTACGTGTTCTGAAAAGAACACACGCCATTTTACCTCTGAATTGTGTAACAAAGACTTTTAAAAAATCAGTTTCAAACCGATACTTTTAATGCTGTGGAAAGAAAATTACGAAAACAAATTGGAATTAATTTATTATTATTATTATTATTATTACTGTACATACTCTGGCTATAATACTGCTACAAAATTCTAGAGGCTATAATACTGTTCGTTGTGAGGAGAATGAACAAACCTGGCAATAGAATATGCAATGACTCCTTGAGAGTGCAGCTGTAGAAAGGAATATATTCCTACACCTAACCCTATAGGCAGAATGGAACGCGGTGATTGCGAAAACTGGATAACAGTGATAGGGCTACACGGGGTTGGAAATCCAGCGAGTGAAATTTTCAACTCGTTTAAAAAAAAAAAAAATTCTGTTGTGCAAAAAAATATACACCTAATTGTAGTAGTGTATTGTGTACTTTTTTTGACAAAGTCAGTAACACTCTGACCGACATGTATTACAGACTTCGACAGGTTGTGTTTGGTGGCATAATGTTTCACTAGACTCTCGACCGTATCACATGATCCTTTTTCATGTCCACTTGTACTGAAAGTATATTCTGAGAAAGCTGCTAATTTTGAAATTTTATAGGATTGAAAGTGTTTTCTTTTTAAAATAACTAGCAGCCCATTTGAGATTATGCTAGTTCTGGTTTCTTTGGTCTTCTGAAGTTCCAGCAAACAATGAGAAGAATCGTGTCCCGTCATCTTGTACAATTTCGAGACTTTTATCTCATCGGTGCAATAAATCATTGCTGTAAAAATTAATATTTCATTATTCTATCAATGGTAGCCCTTTGCTTCGTCTTGTAGAATAACAGATGAATCCTCTACAAAATCAGAATGATTGATTAAATGTTGTGCAGATGTTTTTGCTTCATTGTTAATATGGGAGATGTGTGTGTACATTGGTTACACATTTTCGAAACTTGACTACGAAATCAAGGGACAAAGTGACGTATTCGTGTTTTCAGGATATAGTACTCCTAGATCTACAACTTGTAATATTTTCAGGATTTTTGAGACTTGTTTATGAAAAAAGAAAACTCAAAACGTTCGCGTTGTAATTGTTGTACAAAGGTTGGTTTTGAAGACAATCTAGATTTACTTGTTTATACTATGTAGCAATAACTACTTTAAAACAAACAAACAAACAAAAAAAAAATCATCACCCATTAGTTTAAAGGTTTGTGATTTACCAATTATTTTAAAAATATGACGTTCATCAGTGGCTTTTGCATGGTCAAGTTTGACGTGCTATATCTGTGGTACACATTTTTTATAAATTAAAATAAAATATTTTTTCTGAGATTCTCTCATAGTTTCACATATCGAAATTTTTCCACAAAATCAGGGACAATGATTTCCGCTTCTCTGCCTGTTTGGAGGTGAATTGTGCCATTATTATTTTCTTTTTCGTTGCAATTCAGTCTGCTTTAAATATACGTACAGTAATGCTTAATGAATGTTTTTGAACTTTAGAGAAACAAATGGTTAATAGTCTATTTTAGCAGGAGAGTGAAAAATAAAAAGTGCATCTCCGTCTCGAAAATGTAAACAAAATAGGCATTTTAAAGACTAGTATTATTTCAAAGTTCTGTTAACGATAACTATTGATACTAAATGGCATTGTCAAGTCCCATTAACTTCTTTTTTCTTATATTCTTCAAATGTACGAGGTGTTTTAAAAAAAGACCGAACTTTTTGCGATTTTTGTTTTATTGCTCATTATACAAACTTTCAGCCACTATCCCAACCAAAGTACTCCCCACTAATGTCAGTACACCGTCATTTGTTCCAATTTTGAAACGTCTGCTTGAAATCCCTCTTTTCGAGGGCGTACAATACTCTCGTCGCATTTTCCTGAATTTCCTTAATGAACTGGTAACGATGGTTTCAACTTTGGGAAATAGAAAATCTGTCGAGCCCAAAGTCCTGGGAATAGAGTGTGAAGGCGTAACGGAAGTGCGATGTTTTGCCAGATAATATGAAAGTTTTTAGTCAGAATGTGGTGGCAAGATCCTGTACTTATGCCATCATCATCAGCAACCTCACGGACAGTTAAACGCTGGTTTGGACGAATTATAATACGCACAATCTCAAAATGTTGATCATCTGTTTATATGGAAATTTGTCCAGTCCATGGAAATTCGGCAACCGAGCGTCTGTCCTCCTTAAAATCGATCATAGCACTGTGTTCGGCTCTTAGTCATCCTTGTATGCTTGATTAAGCATTTGGATTGTTAACGTGAATGTTTTCCCCAGTCCGCAAAATTTCACACAGACGCATTTTTTCTCTAGTTGCTCTTCACTAATCCGAAGAGCAGCTTACGCATGTCACTCAGTCGGTAGTTACTCGATAACTAGCGCATAGATTGGAACCCAGTAAAAGACGATCTTTTACCAAGATGTGCCTTTGGGCGCGCTTGATAGCTCGTACATGTTATGTATTGTTGGCCTGCTATTTAAATATGAATGCACCTCATATTTTACCCATAATAATTTGAAAATATTAAGGTTAAAAGCATAAATATTTTATTTTTATTGATATCCTCATTTTTTTTTTTCCCTTAAATAATATATCTGCGTTTTATTGTGTCTGTGGGTATAATGACAGTATATATTATTGGGTTTTTCAAACCTAACCGTAATGAATGTCGCCCATCGAAGATAAACATAAATCAATGTAATGTGAGCTGGCTTAATGATCACCTATAAGTGTCATTTTGTAAATTCAGATGTTGGATTTTCTTTTCGCATATGCCTGTGTTAAGTTGCGTTACCATTTCCGTATTGTTTCATCGTTGAATTTATTGTAAAATATTAAAAATTATTTTTTATGTATTTGTTTACAATGGAGAATTAGGAAAGAGAATTCACTTAAAGGAGATCTGCATGTGTAAGCAAGTTTGTGCTTTAGACTTGGACAGAGATTAAACATACAAAACAGAACCTTAACAATTGTTCAATAATTAGATCCCAGGAAAGTTTTCAGTTGTCACAAGAAAATTTAGGACCCAGTAAATGCAAAATTGGGAATATGAGTTGTAGATAATCAATAATGAGTTTTCCTGAATGAATCCCAATTCTGTACAAACTAGAATTTTACAGAACATCTTTGAGTTCTATTATATATGACAAATCGTTCATTAAACGTATTCAAGAAAAAATTACATACGATTTGAGATACATTCAGTAAATTGCACATCATATTTTTTCAGAAATGTTTATTTGAAAATAACCTCTATATATACAAGATGTATAAAAAGTTAGGCTCGATTTCTGTTCATGAAAGCAGTTATTACATGTACAGTGATTATTAATTTTGTACAGCTGTTAATGACGTGGGGTAAATGATTGCTTCATATTTATAGTTGAGATGATTGATTTTGATTCAGTCACAAAGGGGCACTGTGTATTATTTTCGGATGTTTTGTTTCATACAAACTATGCTGTTTCGACGTATGCAAGGAAAACACATTGCGGTATCACCAATGTAGTTCCAAATATGCAGATGCAAATCGTCGTTTAAGTGTTAAAATTGACATTGCTTAGGTGCAAAACAAAAACATCAAACCTATTATGGCGAAGATTTGATAAATTCTGTACGCAATGCGTACATCTGGTCGCCCGATGATATGAGCAATGAAAGTTTCTGGAAAGAAATCTGCAAAAATTAATCTGTTGACATTTATTCTACCAATGTGACACGTGATATTGTATTTCTGGTTAAAAGTAAAAACTTTATATTAATAGAATTAGGCATAATTTCTAATACACTCTGTAAATATAAGTTAACCATGTGCAATTATTCCTAACAAGTAACTTTCAGCTGAAGCTACCTGGCAACGTTATAGTACTCAAACAAAAGAGTAACGGGAAAATAAGAGGTTAGAAATTATTTGAAACTCAGGAACTAATTCTTAAAGTCATTCTGTGTGCAGTCAGACTCAGAATTAATCCAAATTACCAAAACTATTTTTGTATTGTCCCATTCTTCAATACGTTGCGGTGGGAATTCACCCTACGATTTCTGTACTAGATACTTGCTTTAGAGTAAGATTTTGTTTTGTTTTGAAATAATGTCCGTTATGTTGTCAGAATACAACACAACAATGTTATGCTGTTTTGGTTTTTTTCTTAAATCTCTGTTGAATATGAAGGAAGTGTTATTAACTCTGTAAATTACTTGCCTATATGAGTTTTCTTACCAGGTCTTTCTACTTTGTTCTATAAATTGCTTTTACTCTTCTGTTCTATAGATCATTTTACGTTGGAAATTATTAATATTTGAAATTAACGATGGTCGTATCATAGTTTTAAAGGTGACGACAGATTGATTCTTCTGTCTTTTCTTAAATATTATCCAGAATTGATTGATTAAAAGTAGAACACCTTTCTCAGGCTAATTTCTTTTGATCGTCTCCAGAGAACATTATTTATATTGAACGAATGAAGTTCAAAACTTCTTGATATTTTTGCACCTACTGCAAGCTTTGAATTAAATCTTGTGACGTACTGGGAAAATTACTATTCTTGTCTTTAAATGCTCGTGAGAAGTGTGAGAAATAGCGTTTTGTTATTTTATAGTGTGAGATACTAAGTTCGAACTATAAACTAATCTTACACCAGTAAAATTTGAAAAAAGGTACTGCTTCGTTTTGTAAAATGGATTTTCTTTAAATATGGCACCAGCCTTAGAGGATATTTCGTTAAGATAAGGATGTAAAGCCTTCTGGAAAGATCAGAAATACATATAAATGTTCAGGCTAAAAAAGCCAGTACTATCAGCGCACTATGAAAATTCTATGATTTGTGTGGGTTCTTGTGATAAAAATTATATGATAACATCTGAAACAAATATGAGTAGTTTTGTTTTTATTGTTTTATTCACATAACTAATAGACAATCGAATAATATGTTGCCTTGGTAACATGAAATCCCAACTGTATACTTATATTAACTGAAATGGAACTAACCCCAGCTCAATTATATAAAATCAATAAAAGAGACACCCCAGGATGTTGGTGTGGGAATGAAAAGGGCGATATAGATCATATTATCTTTAACTGCTCTTCCACCAATAAACATAGAAATATTCTAATTGATGTAATCACTAAATATCAAGGAATTGGCCCTCATAAGATTCAAAATCTTTTGTCATTAAATAATGTAAAAATCAATAAAGCTATAATATCTTTCTTACAAATTAATAATGTCAATATATAAAAAATTGATTGAAAAGATTGGAAACTGCAATAAAAACATGTAAATTTAATCTTGATGTATTTATACTTGGTGTAAATTTTAATCCGGTGAAAAAAGAGTAATCACTTTGAAATTTATACATATATATATAAAATATAATATTTCAACCACGAATCTATGGTGACAATCCTATAATTTGTTATAACAATATAATGTAATTATTTCACCGGATACTTAACAAGTGTGGAAATTTTGATCAACTAAGTGGAAACACCTATCTAGTGTTGTTGGCGAGACGGATTTAACATCTGCGCCAGTATAAAACACCTCTTTGGAGGTGAACTTCAACTTCAACTTCAAAAATGTTTAAACGTACTTTCTCTGGTACTTTCGTTCAGTTCATTTTTAGTTCCAGTTGTAATAACATTCAACAACATGACATCATCCTGCATACTGGGATCGTTGTGGCTGTCGCAATAATGAATTTTATCTCTGTGTTTTAAGTATAAATATCTTTCACAGTAAATGACATTTTCTGTGTAAATATTGACTGAGTTGTTTATCGAAGTCCATCCAATGTAATCAACAAATTTGCCATTCTGTTGTGTAAAAATTATGGATTTACCGTCCAATTTTCATTGACTCATTAAATAAATATAAATGTGATGCATGCAGTCCAAGCATTTAACTGAGATTTTAAATTTCATTTAACTGAGTTATTGTCAATATTTGTTTTAACGCTGAGATATGTAAACTAATCGCAAACTTTCTTTTTATCAGGTGATTGGTAAATACATAATACTAAAGTATGTACGACTCTAAATTCAAGAATTGTCTAGAAGCATCAGTGCAATAATTACTTTTTTGCTGGCCAAATTTCTACCCAAATTAGCGAATTGACTTTCTAGGCTTTGATGCTTGTTCTTTTAATTCCTTGAATAATAAATCTTCCATCTTTTGCAGGAATACTAATATTGGAGGTAACTGTACTCGTGAAAATAAAATATTGCCCCAAAGTTTTAATTAGCATTGAAATAAAATATAACGTACGATTTTCATAAATGAATACATAAAGAGAGTTTTTATGAGGCTATGAGAAACATGGTACTACAGTAACTTGAAATCAGAACCACGAGCTCACATCAAAAGCGAGAATGCTGATAATTTTGCCACTAGAAACTTCTGAATATATGTAGTATTCTAAATTAATGTTTGGAGTATAGTATAATATAAAGGCTTCCAAAAATATAAGTATAAAATCAACTTTGTTCATAAATCCTAATGCACTAAATATATAACATGATTGAACCGATTTCATGATTCTTCATTGATAGACCGTATGATCATCAACGTCATACACGAACTGTGATGTGAGTATATATATTGTTTTACGTTGTCAGTAAACATGTATATTTAATTTTTAATTACACAACGGCAAGATGTGTCGTTGCCATCTGAGTGTTCAAAAAATGTACAGCTGGCTGTAATCCCAAAGGAAGGTGCTGCGATCCTGCATTGTTCGCGAGAAGCTAATGTTCGTGGTGGAAAATAAATGAACAATAGGATTAGTAGAAAAATAAAACGAGAAGAAACGGGTGGTATAAACCGAATAGCAAACTTTTTGTGTTACTTTAGACCGAATCTTTAAAATTAACCTAAATGAAGATTCAAGTTTCACTCAAGGTTGTGATGTATATACACCATTCTGTCTACGGATTTTCCCCTTTACCCTTAAATTATCGTTCCTCAAATTGAGACGTTCCGGGTAGTAGGGGAAACTGAACATCCAACTCCAAACCTACCAAGTATAATTGTGGACCATTAGAGTTAATGATTTTATTTCGTTTGAAACTGCTACTTCGGGCTAAGAACAAAATGTTCTTCAGTAACAGAAAGCTCGATAATAGCAATTAGAATGAATACTTTTGTGTGTGTGTGTGTGTTAGTCTGTAATGGAAAGAATTTTTGTGGAAGATTTTGCCTTTAATGTTAGTAACTTGAATGCGTATGAACATATTTACGTCATAAAAGCATGTAATAAAAGTGATATTATTTTTCGTGGGTAGTATTCACGGGTAGTAGTAAATCTTCACATCAACAAAATTTATGAATCTTATGAAATACTTGTGGTAGAAATTAATATGATGCAAAGTAAATAATAATAATAATCATCATCATCTAGTTATGGCTTATAAAATCTTGTAATATTTTGGACATTACTTTGGAAAAGACAAAAGGGTCAAAACTCACATGAGTAAACATTACATTAGGGTGTTTGAAATAGAAGCTATAAAAGTTTAAAAATACTTCGACGAATAATATATTCATTGCTAGATATGTAAATATCCACGTCGTTTAAATACCAACTCCTTTCATGAATGCCTGAGAACTTTATCCGATTTCTACTAAAAGAGCAGCGTGGACACGATGAAAAAAATAGATCGATCAAGGTGAGCTAAGACCTTTCCTCGTTTCCTTTAACTAAGTCTTAATGTACATATTAAATAAATGAAACCAATATTATATTTTTATTTTCGTGATAGCAATAATTCTTAATTATTTAAAATAAAATTATCTAGACAATACCAAAAGTTTATTTATGAAAATCGTACTTGCAGCAAACGTCCATCCATTTGTACCAATAGTAAAATGAACAAATATGTCGGCTACCTCATTCAAAATTGGCCTCTGCTTTGACAAAATAAATCCAATACCAAGATTATTTATCTCCATAGAATCTATGAATATATGTATTTAAAAACAAAAAGCATGCATTCTATTCTTTGACATTGAGTGAATGATTGTTGTGTGTAATGTTTAGTAATGTAAATAGTATATGATATTGGGCGTGATGTTTTTATCATTGCCATTTGTGTATGCCATTTCTTTTGTATAGAGAAAAAATAATTGTAATTATGTCTGTCGTTTGTAAATTTTTAATTGTATAATAGAATCATTAAAATTATTTCACGAGTAAATTTCTGTCTTTAAATTAGTTTTGAGAGTAACAGTATATTATGCATAACATGAGCTTACTATGAAAAAGCTGTTTTGTGCCGTCTTTATCTAATTCCATATACAATTTTCAAAGAGAAGTGTAGTATGCAAATTATTGTTATAATAGTAGATAGACACATTTCACTCAAGGTAGTTAGGAAGAGAATCACTTTAATAGTTTAGTTAAATGTTAACAGTGTGCTATTTGTGTACAGATCCCGCTTATTATTTTTACAGCGACATTGAAAAAAAGAAATTATAGCCGCGGACCACACGTAAGAAACAGCATATTTTTTTAAACTTGAACGTTTCATGAGTATGCATCGAGGAAGACGACGATAATGTGGATAATAATTTGTAAAACTACGAAACTAGAAAGAAACTATAAACCCCACTTGGGGAGTTGGAATCGGTCTAGGAACCCTGTGCGCCAGAGGTGAGCACTCTACCACTGAGCCACCGCGGTACAAATTTCACGTTAGAGTGCATGTCGTTAAGTTTGTTCGCAAACTTTTACTCAAATCAACCTCACAGACAAATGTCCATACACAATTCCCTCGAATTTGGTAATTTGACTTCCGCGGGGTACATGAATATACTTATGCTAAGGTTCCCTTGTTCTAGTGTAGTATCAGGCGGCGGTTAGGCTACTTATCTTTTCTTCACCGAAATTTCCAATGTGATGTCAGTAATCGATAACCAGTGACATTCGAGATAGTAAGTTAAGAATCACCCAAAACTGTTAAGCAAAGCATGCTTAATGTGTAGTAATATAGCAAACAAAATGTATGTATCTTGGTATGTCTTTAATTTTTTTTATCCATTATTTCGTTAACTATTGACTGTTATCTTCGACGAGAGACGAAAACTTCACGAAAAAGCTAATTTCATCTGGTTACATTCCTTTTTTTTTTTTTTTTTTTTTTTTTTTCTAACGTTCCTAGTTCTATTTAGATTTTTTTCTTTGGTTTAATTTCGAATCCTTCAATTTTGTGTAAGTTGCCTGTAATATACAGCGCAAATAAAGAAGAAAAAATCATCATCTTGAGCATAAAACAACCACTATTTTCTTGCATCCATTTGGGTCAATCCATACAAAGTAGTCCAGATGTGTTTGCTCGACCATCTCCGAAAATTCTAAAAAAATTGAGTGTGATGAGCCTTGTGTATGAGAAGGTCAATAACGTCATTCATATTGTCGTATGTACGAGTGTTCCTGAATGGCGGCCATCTTTGTTATCGGTGGAGTGTCAATTTTTGCATTTGCAAACTACGAAAACTACAGTTGCTCAAGATGTACGAATCAGATGAACACCAAACAAAAATGAATGTTTAGAGGAGAGACTAAGGTACACGGTAAATATAAACTTCTGCGTCTAAATAAATATACAGGGTTGCAAACCAATACATGAAATCACCAGAAAAACTAGAGAAAATTACACTTTTAAACGGGCTGTGTTTTGGAATGGCATAAAGTGAGGGGTTCATAAGTTTTGTGCTGAATACTATTGCATGTAAAAGTTCTGTAGAAATATCCACAGCTATGATGCTACTGACACCATAGATTTATGGGGGTCCGAAAATTGAAGTTTGTGATTTTGATGCCATTTTTGGGGCGTAATATCTCAGGAGGGTAAAGTGCTAAAAATTGCTGCTTATGCCACAAAGTAATTCTGTATGTGAATAAACTATTGCAAAAAAATCATGACTGATATTACATGGAGAAAAAAGTGAGGACATGGTAAAAAAAAAAAAAAAAAAAAAAAAACGCGAAGAAAGTACCTGCGTGACGATGGTCGTAAATCGGAAAAAAATACGTTTTGATATGTTTCATGCTAGATCTCAAAAACTACGCATGGTGCAGCAGTTAGGCCCGCTTTTGTTTGGTTCAGTTGTGCAAAAACTTGCGAGTGGCGTTTGTTCCATCTTTCTAGCTCCATGATCATTGCCACGTTTATATAGTAAGGGGGTTAGCTCCCTCTTGCATCCAGAACACACATCTCGAACTGCACCGTGGTATTAAGGCATTTAATGTATCAGCAAAGTGTCATTTAAATCCAATCCAAGTTACGGAAGTTAATATGTTCACAAGGTTGCGTTATATAGGATAGACTAGCCTTTGGCTACCTGGGAACTCCGCCCCCAAACCCCCGTGTTTGCTGGCCTACGGCTTCGAACCTTTAAAACCTATAATTCTACCAAATTTAAAGTTTCTTTTCGTACTTCAACTATCTAAGAGATAAGATTTTGTATCACAAGAAAATACCCATTTAAATAACATGGGAATTACTTCATCCCCCAATACATACCTTAAAAACTAAAAATATTCATTTTTGGCAATTTTCCTGTGGGTTAGTCACAGAAGTCTACAATCATGCCAAATTTCATCATTCTAATCCTCCCGGAAGTGCCTAAACATTTTGAGGTGTAGAAGATGTCTCAGATAAATAACATTGGAAAGACCTTTCAGTTCCCCATAAAACCTCTGTACGGTTGAAAATCTTTTATTTTTGGTCATTCACTTAAGTAACGCTAACGGCAACATACAAACATACCGAATTTAGTTCTTATTCCAGTTACAGGTACCTAAAACACGAGATTATAAGTCCAAAAAAGGGCCCATTTAAATAACATAGAGAGTTTCTCCCTTTAGACCCGCTGAAAATTAAAAATATTAACTTTTGGCAATTTTCCTGTGGGTTAGTACTTGAAAGCTACAAATCATGCTAAATTTCGCCTTTCCATGTTAATCGGAAGTACCCTTTTAAGTCAGTTCATGTAGTTTTACATTTAGTTAGGATCAGGGGAGTCATTTCAGACTTCGCTTGGGTGGGGCAAGAGCACCACCGACGTAAGGGTTTTTCGTTTTGTACTAGTATATTAGTAGACAATCGACTGAAGTATATATATTCCTCAAACTCTTGGGGGGCAATTGCCCCCTCCTGCCCTCCCTAAATGACGCCCCTGATCCGAACCTCTCCGCGTCTAATGCTCATCTTATCATTGAGACCGACGAGCAATTTGGGAACAGTTCTGTAATACTTTTGGAGATGTCCTTCAACGTCTTACCCAGGTAAGTCTAGGTCTACAGGAAATACTCATTGGTAGGGCAACGGAGGACAGAACCACGACCAGGCGATTACAAATAAATGGCAGCCCGAACAGCGACACGACTTGGCGATTATAAGTACATGAATAAATAAACGGTCTATTCCAGAAAAATGTAAATTATGAATTATTATTGACAACGAACGGCATATATTTTAACCCCATAAAAATATTAACATATGCCAACATATTGGACCGAGAATCCGAACGTTGACATCCACACATAACTCAATGTATTAATAACCATAATAGCAAAAGGGGCAATTTGAAGAGATTTCTTATAATAAACTTAACCATTAAATTTTAGGTAGAGCAAATATTAGTTAAGATGGATGAATTAGATTGTAGAAATAAAAGTAGAGATATCAGATTAGAATATTACCCAAAAATCTGGTGCTGAGGACTTACGTTAAAATTTATAATAGCTGTCATAATGAATTTTGAAGATAGGATAAGAATTAAACGAATTTTGAGACAAGGTCGAATAATAAAGTGTAATATCAATTAATAACCAGCATTGTACTCACCCAGACTTTGACGAGTGAAACTTTTGAGATGTCGATCCTTCCAGTCAGACGGTCACTTCAGAACTCTCCCTAATTCCCTACTCTTTTTCGTCCACCTACCTTTTCTTCCTCGTTTTGGTAGCGACATTTCTTCCGCTTACCATTACATTTTTAGACTTACTTCATAACGTGAAGTGGGAAGTGTTATGATTTCCTTGATACATTGCTACGTAACATATTTTTATATTTCCTATTTAGAAGAATGTTTTAACTAGACATAGTTTTAAATTATTATGAGACTTCCTTGATTTCTTTGCATGTGTGAATGACCTACAGCACCAGACTGGGAATTGGATTTTTATTTGCAGTTAATATAACAAGGTTTACAAAATATTGAAGTCAAAACCAATAAAATGTTAATCGCCCTTCACCAAAATGCTTTAGTCATATTACATTCCTCCCCGCTTGGATATTCGGCATTTCCGATGTCGATATAAATATTTTAAAAATCAAAGTAACACCAAACCATAAATAAACTGAATATATGTATCAAACGTTTTGTTAAAATAAAAATCAGTTTGTGACAAGTTGAAATGAATGAGTTATAAAACACTGTTTTAGTCCATGATGATCATATCAAGCATAGAAAAGAAGTCGTTATGATTACGTTTGCATATTGCAAGGTCAGTAATACAGTCACAAGAATATGCATGCGTCCTTGCAATGTCACATGTAGAAAAAAATCTCCACACAGCAAAACAGAATATAGGTCAGTTTTACATTGTTTGTGTTCTGTGATGGAGTGAAATGTATTTGTTTTTAAGATTTGTTCGCTGATATATTGGTAAGTAATTATTTATATCATTATATAAAAACAAACTTCACTCGTTTTTTTTATATACACTGATTGTATGTTATGTGAATTTTCACTGATGTTCGCAACTGCACTACACTAATTACTTGTGAATATATGTATATATGTGTATATAAGTAATCATGAAGATAATCATAATTATATCCCTCACCAAAATTATTCGTGAATTCACTCTCACTTTTTTTTTATTAAAGATTAAATATGCACCAAAATCACCACACTATTTTACATAATTATATATATATAACGTTTTCACTATTGATACCACATTATTTCACACATAATCACTTAGCACTGTTCACTTACACATATAGACTTGAGGGGAGGGGAAATCACACTAGGGGGGTTCAGACGAGTATTTCCTGGTTCATCCTATTTCCAGTGGATATGGCAGGAATCCAAATGTGTCCTCTTCCGTTGTACTTGTTGAAATTTTTAGTGTCCATGGAAAATATATTGATGGAATTTAGTAGTTAAATGTCGTCTTGATGTAAAGAATGATTATTTATTAGCAAATGGTATGTCGACATAGCTGTCTTGAATATATATTCTTTAAGGTCAATGGTTGGTGATTTGTAATTTCAAAACTGCTGGGATGTCTTAGAGTACATGCATGCTGGTTTGATTGACACGACACAAATTCGACTTAAGAAGAAATATTTGAAGTATAGTTGGAATAAGTAATTATGTAATTTAAACCATGAACGCGCAGAGAGATATTATCTGAAGAGAAATTAGGAATGTTTTGAATGTGTTCATTTTCGAAATAGATATCCTCATATACAGGGTCTAGTTGAGGTAAAGATGGGATTTGAATAGAACAAATTTTCTGTTTTGGCTGTTGAATTACATTTTCTGAAGATTTTCTGCATTGAAAGTAAATAAAAATGGCTAACATAAGGAGAATTAAGAGAGAAATGACAGTGAATATAATTATATAGAATATGGCGACGTTCATGTTGATTATTTGCCTATAAAGGAAAACAGAAGAAAATACTATATAATTTTAGTATGGGAGTTTAATGAATAAACTTATAATTACATAAGACACAATATATATTTGTTTCATATGCGCATACACACTTCCAAAAATTCGCTTTGCGAATACCTTTTTGTGTACTTTTTTTTTTTTTTTTTTTTTTTTTTTTGTCCAGTTTGATGTCTTCGTCTCGCTTTGTAAGAAATTGATATTCAAAACTGGAATTTTCCTTTCAAAGAAAATAATAGTCTGTCTTTGGATTTGCTTTGCAAATCATGTTATGACTATTATTTGATTACTTCAGTAATATAACCTAGGTTTCTATCATCATATTGCAATAATATTTTTCGTATAAAGAAACATTTCATACACTATCGTTTGCACGTGCTTAAAATCATTTAAAGTTTGTTCATTATGTAAATGTAATTTCGTGTTTATATTCGATAACTCCCTATTAATTTTAAATAATTTTATAGATAAAAATATGATAATGAGAGGTAACAGTACAGCACTTGTAATAGATATTATTAATAGCAATGACATTGGGTCATTAGAAATTTGTAAAGATGGAGTGTAGGCATTTACAGTTATATTTTTTATTTGCTGCGCTAAAGATTCCAACTTATTCGAAAGAGTATCCATATGAGGAGAAAAACGAAATAATAGGTTGTGTACTTTACTAATACAAAAAAAAATAACATTAATTAATCTAAAATGCAATATGTATATGTATATATATAATATCAGTTTTAGCTAATGTTTCTAACGAAAATTTTATTCTGGGGGGGGGGAATGGGAGGGGATTCCGAAATCGAAATGACGTCCTATTCTACCCCAAAGATAGATGAAAGAGACAACACAATGTTACAAGAGTACTAAATCGTATTCAATGTTCGAAAAATGAAGGGTTTTGAACTACATTTCTGCAGCGCGATTTTGCAGCTTTTAGCTTAAGGTTTGGTTGAGTTTTAGGAGAGCGCCTTATACTCGCTCACCCACAAAGAATACTATTTAGTACAAATAGACCACACCAACATATAACCTAACTTAAACCGTATTTACAGAGGGGAAAAGGGGATGAATTTAAAAGTATTCTAATTTACTCTTTTCTTTCATGAATTTCACTAATTATGTTATTTAAATTATTTTTATAATTTAGATATAGACTTCTTCTTGCACAATTATGCTGTGTTTCACTGGTTGCATATTTCCAAGGATGACGTTTGTCTCTTCTTGTCCTTTGTTAGCATTTTCATTTGCTATTGAAGATTGCAGCGGCTTTAATCGACGTACTTCTATCTCATCTTGGACATCAGCTCCTTTTGCATTTTTAAAAGAAACAATATATTTATTTGAGCTGGGCAAACGTGATAGTATCACACCTTGCTTGTCATAACGGAAATCAAATGCTGCTGGTATTCCTTTATGTCTTGTTACATTTTGAATGAGAACCTTTTGTCCAGGGTGAAATTGTGTTTGCGCATGATGGCCTTCGTATTTCTCCAATTGCTTGAGATAACTTTTATACATATTCTGATAGGCATCATCTCTCGCGAGACGCATCGTTTCCATCCGTTCGATATTTTCTTCCTCTTGAATTGGAGTATTAAATTGGAGATCAAAAACAATCTTTGCTTCAAATCCATGGAGCAAGTAGAAACTCGAATATTTAGTAGTTTGATTCTTCAAATTATTTAATCCAAACACAATTTGCGGTAACATGATGTCCCAATTATTTCCAGTTGATTTGATGTAGTAACGTAACGCTCTTTGAATTGTGTCACTCGTTTTCTCAGCCAAATTGAGAGAATAATGTGAATTTACTGGAATGAATTTCAATTCTATTCCTAATAATTTCGCTAATTCTGACACAGTGGCGAAGGGTGATAGTTTCAAGAGGGTAGGCTCAATGTTCTACTACTACTACTAATAATAATAACGATAATAATAATAATAATAATAGTAAAATGAAACAGATTAGACATAAATATTTTACTACAGAAATACAAGAAGACGAATTCACATAAATTTAATGCAACTATAGTTCGTCGACAGCACTTATTCGATCCGGATCTCAATTTTCATAATGAAAGTGACGTATGTGACTCAGAGATAATCTTAATTCGCCATAATGTAATTTAATTGTTTTAATTGGCGTGATCGGGTGGGGAAGATGGACTATCACATTATCTGTGCTTCACAAGAAACATATGTTGTTTAGTTTACATGTACTGAAACAAACTCTGCTTGTAAAATTTTGTCTTTAATTATATTGTTCAAAACACATGACAAGCATTCAATCAAGATATTTTGTGTTAAATAATCAGACATATATATTGTACCAATGCATGCAGAACTCTCTTGCCCTCTGTTTGTTTTATTTTCATCATAGGCGTTAGTCTTCGTTCCTTAATAACACATTAATTTCCAAAAGACCACTCACATAGAAGGTTCTTTAATAGGAATTATATTACGTATATTCATATTCTCCAAATACTGACATTTTCTCTCATTCACTTTTGCAAATGTAAGAAAATAAATCACTCACATCTCAAAAACGCACACTTTCTAATGAACTCAACGAGTCTGATTTAGTACAGGTTTCCGCCAACGCAACGGAATAAAGGGGCATTAGTTTGCGTAGCGCCTTTAGAATTTCTTGTTCCAGTTTTTGCGTTGCGTTTGAGTCCGCAAAATTAAGCAAAGTTGGAACGGAATGGAGCCCACTTTATCTTGCTCTTTATTTGTTTGATATATCGAATCGAAATCGAAGGTCTCGAGATAAACTAGTAGGTAGAAACGAAAGTCGATAAGCGCTGAGGCCGGTCTCTTTCGCAGGTTATACGCTGGTGAAGAAAACGTCATTTCCAACACGTTCTCTCGCGGGATTTTCTGAGTAGCTTGGCGGTAGTTCTACTGCGCCTGAGACACTGCTCGGTGAGCCTCCCAGCAGTGGTGCCAACCACGATTTCTTTATCGAACATTTTTTTTCAACTTAGAAAATATCATGCAAGGAAACTGAATTAATTATAAATTATAATTTCTGAAAGTAAATGGGTAGGCCGGGCCTCAGGGCCTCTTACCACCCTTCGCCACTGTTCTGACATGATCTTAGATTTATGAGATGGAAGACGGTCTAGTATTAAAGATGATGGTGCCCCGTACTTTAAAATGAGTTTATTATAAATAGCAGTCGCAATAGTGTCTCCCGTTAAATCCGGTATGCTTTCAGCTATGACATATCTTGTACACGCATCACACATAATTAAAATATACTTGTGACGATATGTAGAAGATGTTGGAAAGGGGCCGCATTGATCAATTCTGACTACTGAAAATGGGGCCGCTTTTGGGAATATTTGAGGTTTAATAGTACCTACTTGGCTTCCTCTTTTATTCACTTGACAAGAAACACATTGTCTAATTTTCTGACGAAAGTAATTGCGCATGTGTGGAAAATACGCCTTTTGTAGCGCTAATTGATATGTACGATTCTGGCCTGCATGCGCTGCGGCTGACGGATGAGCGTGCAATAAGTTAAAAATTTCATATCTCATTTTGAATGGAATACACAATAAATGCTTCGTGATATTTCCAAATCTATGTGCACGGTATAACTTTCCATCAATTAATTGAAATGCTCTAGCTTGCCGTTCGAGCCTGTAGTCTTCTCCTTGCTTATTTTCCTGTAAGCATCTGTATATGGGTCCAAAATAAGGGTCCGTCTTCTGCATTTTTCCAATGTTTTCGGGTGCTTGGAAATTTAATAAACATCTCTCTTGGTCCAAATCTTCTAATAACAGGTCTCCCGGTTGTGGTGGAATAACCGAAATGCGACTCATCGAGTCTACAGGGTTATTCTCACTGCGGACATGAACAGGGGTAAAATCATACTCCGACAAAATTAAACTCCAACGAAGTAGTTTGGGCGGTAGATTAGCTGCTGTCTTGAGGTAGACTAATGCTCGGTTGTCTATTTTCAAATAAAAATGCCTTCCTATTAAATAATATTTAAATGCCTTTACTGCGGCTAATACGGCTAGCAATTCCTGTTCTATTGTTGAAAGTTTCTGCTCTGCTGGTGTCAAAAGCCTCGAATAATAACCAATGGGAGTCCAATCTTGTAATTTTTCGTCCGTACACTGCGTACACATTGCAGAAATTCCTATTTTGGATGCATCTGTCCATAAACACAAAGGTTTGTCTGGCCGATAAGGAGCTAATATTGGTGCTTCCAAAAGTTTCTTCTTTAATGTCTCAAATGCCTGTTGGTGAGTAGAGTCCCAACTAAATTTTACGCCCTTTTTTAATAACTTTTGTAAATTTTGTACTACTTCCGCGTAATTAGGTAAAAATTTCCTTACAAAATTGCACAAACCGAGAAACGATCTAACGTTCTTCGTCGATTTTGGGACAGGATAAGTTTCGATTGCTTTTAGCAGCCGATCTGAGATTTGGTAGCCATAACGCGACACTTTGTGTCCGAGCGCTAAAATTTCTTGAAATAAAAATTTAGATTTTTCTACTGAAATTCTAAGTCCCGATTTTCTAAGACGTTTAAATAGATCTCTTAAAATCTCAATAATTTGTTCCTGTGAGTTGGCAAAAATGTATAAATCGTCTACATAACAGGCTATGTTTTCTGGATGGAGGTTGGCCAACACCATAGACATGAATCTATTGTACACAGCACCACTATTTACAAATCCTTGGGGAGTAACACAATACTGAAATGTCCCAAGTGACGGTAGAGAAAAGGCAAAATATGGACGAGAATCTGGTGTTAATTCTATATTAAAGTATGCCGAAAATACGTCCAAATTTACATACCAAACATGTCCAGCCATGGAAGAAATTATATCATGTATAGGTGGTAAAGCCAAGGAATGATGAACCACTTTCGAATTCAACAGTCGCATATCAGCTATTTTTCTCAACTTTCCCGATGGTTTTCTCAAAAATAACACTGGCGAATTAAAAGGAGAATTAGACCTTTCCACAACACGTTGCTGAATTAAAGTATTCATGTATTCACGTACTTCTGATTGCAAGGCTTTCGGAATTTGATATTGTTTACGAGAGGTAGGTAACTCTAACTTTAGTTGCACCCTGTATTGATATCCTCTCGTACGGCCTAATTTATTTGGATTCCAGGTAAAAATATCGGCAAATTCCCAACATAAATCTATTACCTTTTGTTTATATTTCGGACTAGCTTTTTCTCCTATTTTCAATTTTGAAGCATCAAATAACCTTTGACCTTCTTCCAAAAATTCATGATTTATGTAATCGTCATCTTCTAATGCGGTAATAACATCTGTCGGTTGAATATATATATCTTCTGCCTTACCAACTACAAGATTAGTATTCAATACTACCTTATGTGCTAATGGATTTATTATTTCAATAACTGGAGACTTATCTGACACAAGAGCTCTCGGAATTAAAATTCCTAACCTTTCCGGTAATTCTTGATTCGGTTCAAGAACAATTTCTTTATGTGACCTAGATTGTTTTAATGTAAGTGGAACGATAACTTTAGATCTCGCTGGTAGCATAGATCTCTTCTTTACAACAAATTTAGGTGCAAGAGCTTCCTCAACTAAAAAGAATACGAAATTCGACACATTATGCTCCTTATTTACATCAATTTCTGCATTCTTGGGTGGTAATCCAAACCTAGTTAACGTTAAAAGATTCTTTCCTAGACACAAGTTAGCTTGGTGAAATATTAAGAAATCGTTTCCTATTAACACTTTCGGTTTAAAATGTTCCAAGACACGAAACTTGTGGTGAAAAGTCCTTCCATTAATGCAAAAACGAACAATTGCCATATATTTTATAATTACGGGGTTCTGAGATACACCCGACACTTTAGTCTGTGTTTCAATAAGTGTTACATTTCTGGGTAACAATGATTTTTCTATGATGCTGATAGTAGAAGGAGAATCCTCAATAGCATTGACTGTCTTAGAATTTACGTCTATAGGAAACTTAGCTATTTCGTTTTCTATATTTAAAGGGACTTGAATGAATTCCTTTTTCGATTTCCTAGCATTTTTACGCCATTCGTTATATGTGACTAGATTATCTTTCTGTTGACGGTTTTGATTATTAGGCTGTACACCGCCGTCATGCACGGATGAACTCAGTTTAAACCTTGCGTTTGAGATGCATTTGCGTTTGAACCCTGCATATTTTGATAAGTAGGAACTACATATTGGGGAAAGCTTTGTTGTACTGGTACCATTTGTGGAATGCACAGATTTCCCTGTGACATACAATTTGGGTCATTAACTACTGGTAATTGCCAAGTTTGATACATCTGGGGTACAAATGACTGTTGTGGGTAATAATTATTTCGACCTCTACTTTTAAAATTATTTTTACCCCTAAAAACTTTGCCTCTATATGAACCTGTTCCAACACTATTTTGTGACTGATAATTATTTTGTCTATAATTTCTCGAATTTCCTCTGAAATTTCCACGAAAATTTCCTCTATGGAAACCTCTGTTGTTCTGATTAAAATTTTGTTTAGCAGAATTATTTCCCTGTGATATCTGCACATTAGTTTCCTCACATTCTTTTTGTGTATCCTCAAAATTTTCCATTTTCAACGTTAATTGTTCTAGTTGTTTCTGAACATTCTCCATTGCCTGCGATATTTTGTCATGTTCTTTGTTATTCCGTTCCGATCCACTAGTTTCAAATTTATTATCGTCCTGTTTAGTCACTTTCGCAACCTGCGAACTAGATCTTATATTAATACGCGATCTCCTATTTTGACGCAAAACTATATTATCTTCATCTTCATCTGACTCGGATAATTCGGCCTCACTTGATTCTGATGATGTTTCAGAATCCGACGACATATATTTACGCAATTTTTCCAATTTACGCAACTCCTTTTTCATTGATGAATTTAGTCTAGCATGAAGCTCGTGTTTCTTCCTATTTTTCACCCTATACCTATTTGTTTCGAGATTATTCAAGGCTTGAATAAACTCATCCAATGAATTAAATTGCTGCACACCTACTCTTTCTAAAAAGTATGGCCTCAAACCGTTTGTCAAAATAGAAATAATCTGGGCTTCCGTTAATGTAGGTGCTCCTTTATCTATAAGTCCTAACACATCGTATATGTAACTTTGTACCGACTCGTGTTTCTTTTGAACTCTGTTTTGAATTTTGGCAAATATATCTACATTCTCTTTCGGTGTTTTAAAACACTTTTTTACTTCTTCCTTAAATGTGTCATATGACTTAGAATTTAACTGCTTTCTATTTATAAAAACACGTAATCTTTCTTTATCTTTTCCTGAAAAACACGTAATCACTAAATCTTTAGCCTCATCCGGGGATAATTTGTTTAGCTTTATAGTATCGTCAAATGCAGAAAAGAATTGCTGAATAGTCATTTCTTTCGGATCATATTTAGGAAAAGGAAAAGCATTGCTATACACATTTACAATAGGTCGTGAATTTTGGTTGGGTGTTCCAGACTGAGAACTAGATTGAGAAACATTATGGGAGGGAGATAGAGGGGTCGCCATGTCTGATCTTAATTTCACCCTACGTCTGCTCATAAGTTTTATAAGAATAATATTTAATTCTTGAACGTGATTTCTGTACTGAAACTAACTTCGTTTTTCAAGATAACCTTCGCACACGCTAATGTCTACATAAGCATTTCCTGTTTCAATGCACTGCAATACGATATCTTAAGAATGCCTGACATGAAAAAAACCCAAACATGAACGCAAAACGTATCTATATGTATATGTAATATTTCTTTGTTGTAAGTTACCACAGAATTCTCTATAGGAAATGGTATGCACATATTCAAACATATATATCAGCACCATCCTGGATAATAACAAATCTGATATCCCATGTAATTTTTCTCTGCATGATTTAATTCCTTACTCATATATGTGTGGCTTCGGGATCGATATCTATATTTTAAACGGAAAATTGTTCTATAACGTGTTTCTAACATGGGCGCTAGCCACAAAATTCGGCGCTTATTCCACCATAACATATTTCGTAACAAGGGCGTTAGCCACAAAATCGGCGCCTAAACCACCATAACATATGCCAACATATTGGACCGAGAATCCGAACGTTGACATATACAACTTTATCCACACATAACTCAATGTATTAATAACCATAATAGCAAAAGGGGCAATTTGAAGAGATTTCTTATAATAAACTTAACCATTAAATTTTAGGTAGAGCAAATATTAGTTAAGATGGATGAATTAGATTGTAGAAATAAAAGTAGAGATATCAGATTAGAATATTACCCAAAAATCTGGTGCTGAGGACTTACGTTAAAATTTATAATAGCTGTCATAATGAATTTTGAAGATAGGATAAGAATTAAACGAATTTTGAGACAAGGTCGAATAATAAAGTGTAATATCAATTAATAACCAGCATTGTACTCACCCAGACTTTGACGAGTGAAACTTTTGAGATGTCGATCCTTCCAGTCAGACGGTCACTTCAGAACTCTCCCTAATTCCCTACTCTTTTTCGTCCACCTACCTTTTCTTCCTCGTTTTGGTAGCGACATTTCTTCCGCTTACCATTACATTTTTAGACTTACTTCATAACGTGAAGTGGGAAGTGTTATGATTTCCTTGATACATTGCTACGTAACATATTTTTATATTTCCTATTTAGAAGAATGTTTTAACTAGACATAGTTTTAAATTATTATGAGACTTCCTTGATTTTTTTGCATGTGTGAATGACCTACAGCACCAGACTGGGAATTGGATTTTTATTTGCAGTTAATATAACAAGGTTTACAAAATATTGAAGTCAAAACCAATAAAATGTTAATCGCCCTTCACCAAAATGCTTTAGTCATATTACAATATTGTACTGTTAATTTTCTCAAAAACTACGCATGTGAATTTGTGCTCATGCATGTACGAGGATGATACAAAAAGTAATGCCTGTAAAGTAATACCTTTATTTGTGTTTGTCAGATAGTACCGGCAGATGTATCAGTGCAAAGTTTGCAATGTCACCTACAAATGGTGGCATCATTTTCCATCATAGTCCCATTACGGGCAATACACTTGCGCCAACGCCAAACAAGGTTTTTAATGCTGTCGGCGAAGAATTGTTGAGGCTGCTGGGGACACCACAGCCGAACTGCTGCTTCCACCTCCGCGTCACAACTGTAGCATTAATCCTTAAATTTGGTTAAGAGCCAAAAGTCGCATGGTGCAAGATCTGGACTAGCAGAATGATGCAGAATATCAACAACACTTTGCCAGCAGCAGATGGGATAAGTTAATTTTTTGGAAGAGAAGGGAACGTGTGGCGGTACTCCATCCACTGACGCTTCGTTTCCGGATCGTAGTGGTATATCCACGATATGTCGCCGGCGATGAAAGTTCCTCGGCCCACAATCTTCCGCAGTCAGAAATTCAATGACAGCCCGGTGTTTTAATCGGACGTCACGACTGGATGCCATGGAATGCTCCATTACTCTGGAACGAGAAGAGACAGGAAGATGAAACTTGGAACATTCTATAGTTTAAACATCAGTGCTGGCCAAGTAGTGGGCATGGAGGCATTAATTGAATCACACACGTAACTTTCTTGAACCTAAGTTGGCCTATCGATTTATACGTGTCTTTCTTTGAACAATATTATGATATATCTATATCTATTTACGAGGGCCATCCGGAAAGTGGTACCCGTTTGCGCCGCATGAAGCGCTGACGACTCGGGGAGCCGCTCGGCAAGGACAGACCGCGTCAGTCGCTTTTCTGCCTGCTCTGTGCAAGGTTGCGTGACGATAGCAGTGCCTGTGTTGTGGCTGTGCTCGTTTATAATGATTAAACGAATTGAGAACCCCGCCAGGTGTGAAGTGAAGGCCGTGATTAAATTTCTTAATGCATGAAACGTTCGACCTTGTGAGCTCCTCCGTGGCTAAGCGGTTAGCGTACGGGTTCGATTCCCGGCGGGAGCTCATGTGGTTCGGATTCCACGTTAATCAGTAGGTCCACGTCTCATATAGCCTCGCTGCTGAAAGGGACGCTAAACTAAAATCAACTCAACTCAACGTTCGACCTTGTGAAATTCATCGCCAATTAAAGGGGGTGTATGGAGACAATGTGATGGACGAGTCGTCTGTTCGGCGCTGGTGCCGCAACTTCAACCTGAGGAGGGGGAGTACACACGACGAGGAGCGTTCAGGGAGACCATCTGTCATTACAGACGAACTGCTGAGGTCAGTAGACGAATGCGTGAGGAAAGATCGGCGCGTCACAATTGATGAACTCTGTGAACATTTTCCTAACGTGTTTCGAACAATTGTTCATGAAATTGAAGACCATCTGCATTATTCAAAAATCTGTGCAAGGGGGTCCCTCGCATGCTCACAGATGAGCACAAAACCAAGCGTATAGCTGCAGCACTGACGTTTCTGGGACATTATTCCGATGAAGGAGAATCTTTCCTGAATCGCATCATTACAGGGGACGAAACATGGGTTTGTTATGCATCACCTGAGAGTAAACAACAGTCCATGGAGTGGCATCACGCTCATTCACCAACCAAACCAAAAAAAAAAAAATCAAGACAGTTCCATCCACCAGGAAACTCATGGCAACCATATTCTGGATCGACGAGGTGTACTGCTCATTGATTTTATGGCCCGTGGAGACACAATTAATGCTAATGCGTATTGTGAAACATTAAAGAAATTACGGCGGACGATACAAAATGGAATGCGAGGTATGGTCTACAGGCGTCATTCTCCTTCATGACAATGCCAGAACCCATGCAGCTGCGAAAACACAACTTCTGCAGCAATTCCAGTGGGAAACCTTCGACCATCCACCGTATAGCCCGGACTTGGCCCCTTCGGATTTTCATCTCTTTACGAAGCTTAAAGAATGGCGGGAAAAAGATTTGACAGCGATGAAGAACTTAAACGAGGCGTCACTACGTATCTCAATACGCTGGCGGCGGACGCTGGAATACAAAAACTCGACACACGGTATGACAAATGCCTCAATTTGCTTGGTAATTATGTGGACAAATAGTGTAAAGTATGCTCTTTCCAATAAAAATGTGTATATTTGTTAATATGTACTACTGTGTCTTTATTGCACAAACGGATACCACTTTCCGGATGGCCCTCGTATCTCTCTCTCTCTCTCTCTCTCTCTATATATATATATATATATATATATATATATATATATATATATATATATATATATATATATATATATATATAAGCGTGTTAATTATAATTTTAGTGTATATCTCACAAGGGCGCCCATCAGGCGGGCAAGGTGGGGCGCTCGCCCACTTTAGAAAATAATTGTGTTTCGGAAGATCGAAAACCCAATAGATATTTTATAGTAGTTACCGCAAAATTTGAGACAACATTTGAAATGTCGCTTATACTTGTCCCCCCCCCTTGGAAACCACAATATGGGCGCCCTTGATATCTCATTAGCCACCCCGTTTTGGAATATTTTGCAAGGATCAATTTTATCTTAATAAATGGTATGGATATCATTATGAGTGTCCCAAACTTCACGTAGGGAATCATTTTTATAGAAAACACAGGTCTATAATAGAAAATCGTATTTAAAAAAAGATGATTCATAAGTAGACAGTAACGGTATAGGGTTATGTATAGAGTGGCATATTGGGTAAATTGCTTCCACGGTGTTGCGAGCACATACATATTCTTTTGTTGAATATTTTCATGGTCATTTGGCATAAATGTGGCTGAATTTTGTTGATACAGCACTCAATTTCCTTCTTCAAGGCGGGATTGGTCGTAGGTTTATTGGCATAAACCTTAGACTTCAAAGAAAAAAATAACGTCATTATATCGCATGATCTCATTTAGCACGGTAATGCTCTCCCTCACACTAGTACAATGGCAACTGAGAAAATTCAACGTTCTGGTTTCACTGTCATATCTTATCCTACATACAATTCAGAGCTAGTTCCATCAGATTTCTATTATTTTCGGAAGTTTAGAAACATCTGAAAGGACTTCATTTTGATTCTAATGATGAAGTGAAGCATGAAGTCGGGGTGTAGTTTTGTTATTAAGATGAATATTTTTACAACGACACGATTATGAAACTGATCACACGTTTGCAAAAAGGTGTTGATTGCCATAGCAATTATGTCGAAAAATAACTATTGTGCTCTGCATATTAAACTTCTACTAGTGTACATGCGTTTGTTTTACATCTAAATTTCAGTCGTTTTACATGAAAGAAAAACAATAGGACTCATCGCTTTCCAGCATTGCCTGGAATTGATACAAATTTATAAAACAAAATCACACCCGATCCTAAGTAGCCAACTTAAAGCTCCCATGACACATGACAATTAAAGGTGATTTAGAGTATGATATACCCCTGTTTGTTAATTTCAGTTAGAGAAGGAGGATAATGGCTATAGATATGCATAAGTTATGTAAGAGCGAGACTGAGATATTCAACCTCCCGTAGACATTTGGAATTACCAATGTATTCGTCACCTTTACCATAGAGGCGTCCACTGTCATGGATCATTTACATCAGAGTAGCGCACGCGCTGTAGGGATTGCATTGACCAACATAAATATGCGCACTTGATTCTAATCGCTGCAGAAGCAAAGTATCATGGCGAAAGAACAAAATTGCATCTACAATGCACGTACCAGATACTGCGCGAGAATCTAACAGTCCGGACCTACAAAACCCGCAAATTGGTCTGAATCCTAATTCCAACCCCACCATGGCCGGTTTCAAATCCGTGCTGAGAAAGGGGGAGGGGTTGTTTCTGGGGATATGCATTAGTGTCTGTAGTGTTGATGGGGGTATAAGACTCAAGAAGTGCATGGAAACAATTTACTCTCGTATGTCCAGGTGTAATGCTTCCCATCTATGGACTGATCGTTAAGACTGGAGAACGATCTGTTGGGGAACAAAGGTTTCGACCACATATACGTATAAATAGTGACTAGTCAGTGGATTGGATCTGAGAGGACATGAGTGGCAAAGACCTCGTCACAGTCTCATCGAAATAGATAATGTCAACTTCCATCCATACTGGCGGAGGTGGAGGCTTACAACTAGGTTATGCCGAATTGGGCAACTAGGCTATGCCCTTGGGTTCGAAGATGAAACTACGTAGTACTCCAACACGTATGAAAGAGGGATTGTTGGCGTGTCTAGGTGGAGAATCCAACGCACTACAGAGAGGATGATGTGATAAGTCCTCAATTAGCGATTTGCGCGTGTTCTTGGGTTCGGAATGGAATACCAGTATCCTAACGTATTCTCTTACTTCAATAGTACTACGAGGGAGGATCAAATGAAAACACTAAAAATGCAATCAAATGCCGTAAAGTTGGACGATTGCTTCGATACGTGGCAGTAATACGCCTTAAGTTGCACGTAATGACTGACAGTTGGGAAAGTGTTGATGGAAGAACGACGAAAGCGGCAATGTCCGTATCAAGATGGCCGCCCCACTGTCCACATGTACCGCGGTAGAACAGCATTCGGTAATCTTGTTTTTGAGTAATGATGGTGTGAAACCAATTGAAATTGATCGCAAGATGGCAACAAAGTATTGCGATTTGTGTTTGTCTGCAGCAAGTATACGAGTAGTGTAGGAAGTTTAAAAGTGGCATAATATCTATGGAGGATTCTACTCGACCGGGACAGGCTCACGGCGTAGTAACCGATGAAAACATTGCTTTAGCGGTACAGCTTTTAAAGGAAAACAAACATTTTTCTGAAAGAAATCGCCACAATCAGCTCAACAAAATGTGCATAATGTTCTGCATTTCAATATGGTGTCTGCAAGATAGGTCCCTCTTCAGTTGACTGCTGAACTGAAAGATCTTCGCGTCGATGCCTGTGAAGAACTTTTGCGTCGTTTCAACGTCAAGGGTGATGCACTTCTCGACAGGATTGTTACAGGTGGTGAAATCTGAGTTCACTATCAACAATCAGAAACCAGAAAAGCGAGCAAAGAGTGGTGGCATAGCTCTTCACCGAAACTAAATAACAATATTTCTGCACTTAACCATCAGCAGGAAAGGTTATGCTCACTCTCTTCTGGGATGCAAAAGGAGTAATTTTGGAAGATACATGGAAAAATGAGTGACGGTAACCCGTGTCTCGTGTTCAAACCTGCTGAAAAATCAACTTTGCCCTGCAACCAGGTGTAAACGAGGCAGACTTCTGTCCTCAGCTTACTACATGACAACATCCGACCACATATTGTCCGTTTTACTGATTAGACTATAGATGAAATTAAATTTGAGTGTTTTATCAACCCTATTCACCAGACCTTGCCCCAAGTGACTTTCATGTGTTCGGGCCACTCAAAGAAGCAATCGGAGCCAAGCATTTCAATAGTGATAAAGAGGAAAAAAAATCATGCGCGAGTGTCTAAAATCTCGACCAAAATAATAATTCCAACGTGATATCCATGCTTCCGAAGCGGTGAAATTCTTGTATTCAGCGTCAAAGGGACTACGTTGAAAAATAAGAGGTAAGCTTGCCTTTTCATTGTTATATTCTAAAATGTATTGCACTTTTAAGGTCTTCATTTGATCCTCCCTCGTAGTAAGAGAGGTAGTGGAATCAATCCTTCGTCCCAGAATTTTAAGTGTTTACTGGGTGCAGTATCCACAACTTCACCAGGGGAGCCGACGTTTCCAAGTGGTCATTGTCTTTAAAGTGAGACGGTCTACATCACCCATTGGATCTAGTAATGTAGGTGTACCTTTACCGTAATTAGAGGAAGTTACGAATATTACTTGAATTGATTTTGGGATTAACGTCCTTTTCAGCAGCGAGGCTATATGAGACGAGACCTACTGATTAACGTAGAATCCGAACCACATGAGCTCCCGCCGGGAATTGAACCCGGGTGCCCACGCAAAATTCGCGTACGCTTACTGCTTAGCCACGAAGAAGCTTACGAATTACTTGAACGGCCCTGGGAAAGTTTGATGGCCATCCCAAATGGTGATCTACACATACCATTGGGTTCGGAAGTACCTTAGTTACAACGCGCTGCCATTGAACGATAGAGGTAGATAGAGCCAGGAATGAACAAAACCCCTTCCCTAGGTATGCCTGAACTCCCGAATTGGATTGGACTCTGCTGGGCTGTGGTCAAATCGTAGGATGCGGTAGCTAGTGCGTTCACCGGCGGAAGGTGAGTTTGCCTTACAATAGGTGTTATGCTTACAGAGCATGGAAGAACTTGACTCGGTAGCACGATTGCCTCGACCAATAGAATAATTGGTAAGCACTCAGGACTTGGGTTTGGCCACACAGTGGGCTATTCCATTGCCTGGGATTTCCGGGTTACACGTTTAAAATGAACCAAGGTCAAGGAACAGACCTTGAAGATGCACATCATGCATGAGGACAATTGAGTCCAAATACAGATAAACTATGGACTGGGTTTTTGAAAAGTGCCAGTCTATAGAATGACCATGACATATTATGCGAAATACATAGTAGTGAAACATTCTTCTCTATCTTCCTGACTCCATAGATACGCTGGAAGAGAGTTATAAGAGCACATCTTGGTTCAGAGATAACCACGGACAAATAGATCTTTACCATTAAGGAGTTCTTGATTACCCAAAATGACTCCGTGTATACCCTACATTGTCCTAGGAAGACACTATGATCATTCTCATAGTGTATCCCGCTACGGAGAGATGTGGTAAGAAGTCTCATTTTATGGAATCAGAATGCTCCACTTCTGCGAAACGAGTGAAAATACGAGTTGTGAGCTACCAGTTTGACCCCTTGTTGAACTTCTCAGTCCTACTCTCGTAGTCAATATCCACTGAGTGAGTCTTCGGCATTAATTACTGGCCTACGAAACTGTGAGACTGCAATCTTCGGATTTTTTAATAATCTGTCGCTTATGCACCTGACAATGTGCAATACATCTCTGTGTAAACACACTCATACTCGTGCATAGCACCTACCGATATGTACAAATAGTCGACAAACATAAATTCTTATTTACGTAAGAAGTTTCTGATATTAATAAAATTTACATCTGCAGTAAATAGTAGTATTAAACTTCTAAATTCTATTTTGAGAGGCATCTAGTGACTGAGGCATGAACTATGTGCTATTTTCGTATTTTCTATTTTCGTATTTTTTTTTTTTTTTTTTTTTTTTCGAAACTACGTATGGTTCCGACTTAAGTAACTTTCTACTTGCGCAAAGTCATGAAGCCTATTGACGGAAGTTCAGAACTATTGGTTTATCAAAACTTTTGTCTGTTATTTCCATTTTAAGCCAATTCTAATGCTTATACATTGTTCATGCTATAAACAAAGGTTGAGAACTGTTGTTCTACTATGACCATGCAAGTTTATATGGCCCTTGTCTATCGTTTCAAAAGCATTATAAATAATAAGTCAATATTAGCAACGGTTTTTTTTAAATATTGTTTCAGACCAAAAATTGTGACAAATTTATCGCAGATGTTTCATTTAAGATGGTATGAGGTCGGCAGTAACGATTGATTTTCTTTCTTCCCTTTTTCCTTTCTTTCTTTTTCTTTCTTTCTTTCTTTCTTCATTCTTCAGGTGAAAAATATTCTAAATATTACTAATAGAATAACTCGCTCCAATACTTCTCCAAATATTCTTCAAAGATACAATGAACGTTCCAGAAAACTTTTATCAAGTTATCAACTCTCCATAACAATATCAGATTCTTCTCGCCTTATTTGTCCTCTGCTGCAAATAAGTATTACTTCGAAATATGAGCATTTTTTTTTTTTTTTCAAACAAAAGCTCCCTTTCTTCACTACTACTCCATATGGGCAGTCACATGCGTACCACAAAATATCCTTCATACATTAAACCATCAATACATTAAATAATCAGAAACAACGTTTCTTCACAAGCAGAGTACTATAAAACAGACTACAACGAAAACATACAATATATATAACATTTACACATGTGGTAGACCATACATATTCATGAAGAAATTTGAACCATTTCATCGTAACTAGATTCAATTGCTTTTTATAATTTCAAACAGAAGAAACTGATGTCCCACTTCTTCGTAGTTAGAAACTTCTCTTGTTCATCATCCTGTATCGTTTTCTTTTCCTTTTATGATTAAATATCTTCAATATAAATCAAAATGTTTTCATTATTTTTCTTTTTTTCTTAAAGAAAATTTGTGCCAAGGCACGGAAGCTACAAGTAAAAATTTTCTTTTGTTTGGTTTTCCAAAAGAGTAAAGTGCGTTTAAGCATCTAGTAACAATCAGGGTTTTTAAAAGGAAATATCAAACAGTGACAGCACAAAGGTGTAAAAAGCTGAAGTTTCAACCCTGTTGCAAGGGCTTCAGTAGTTATTTGAAGAGCCTCTTAATATTCATCGATTTCCTCTGAAGCAACACAGTAGGCGCCGCCACCACGATCTTTTCTTCTTTGGATGTTCTGAAGTTTCAGGAAAGGAATTGCGTATCACTGCATCAATTTCTGATTCTGGGATGTCATCTAACCACTGTTTCTCAGGAGAGGAATTGAATATGATTCCATCGAGCTCTGATTCTGGGATGTCACTTAGCGTATCATTGTCTGAGACATCGCTTTTATCATCATCTGAAGCTATTGTTGTAACTGAATTGCTGCAGTGTATTAGATGCTCAGGCATGTTGTTGACAAAATCGAGTTCTTCACCGCCGCATAGTAACATGGCCCGATCGCTCTCGTTATCTTCAGTTGCATTTGGATCGCAGCAAGCATCTTCTGGAACATACTCAATGGAAGGCTCCTGATGAAGTACAAAGGATCGTAAATCAGTGCGGATACTGACATATGGTAACATGCATATTACACACATATCATTAACACAGAACCATGTAATTGAGTAAGCACGCAAGGTGTATATAAAAACACGAGTAACCACCTCTTCATCACACTTATAAGTATATATTATATTTCCATTCGCATCCTTAGATTGGTACTCAGTGCAGCGCCGGTCACAGCTGATGGTATTCCTAGGGTTATCGATGAACGGAAATCTATTTTGCTTAGAGTAGAGAGCAATAAAGGAAGTCTTAAAGTAGTCGACCATCATAAAATTCAGAGCGTTTCTCTCATACGTATAACTAGATTGCCTATTGTCACCGCACTAAATTTTCCAGCTCTTAGTAACTACAACAGTGGACACAAGAATCGAAAATCTAGTTTTACCAACAATGACTTACGATTAGGTATAATATAAACAAGAACAGAAAAAAAAAATTAAAAAATATATGTTCAATAATTTTTGGATACTGAAAACAATTAAACGTAAAATTGTTGAAATTTACGTATAGAATATACATTTATGTGTTAATATTCTTTCGGAAAGCAAGTTTTATATCTGTGTATTTTCATTCACTTCGGATCACTTCTTCTGGCCTTTCGGGCCTCAACTTTCAAAATTTTGGATGGAGGCTTTTGCCCCCTAAAACGTTTTTCCGCAGAAAATATAAAAGCTGTATTTGTTTATTTTTTGCTTCTTGTCCCTACACAAAGTTTCATTGCAATTCTTCATGTTCTTTACACACATCTGACACAGTTAGCATTTTCGATATTTCATGATCAAAGGTTTGGAGGAGTCTGTGCCCCACCTAACCGTTTTTTCCAGGAAAATACGAAACCCGTATTCCCTCATTTTATGTCTACAATATCTGTACGCAATTTCATTTACTTCGGTTGACTTCTTGCCTTTCGGGCATCAACTTTCAAAACTTTGGGTGGGGTCTTTTGCCGCCTAAAACCGTTTTTCCGCTACAAATAGAAAAACGTTTTCTTTTATTTTTTGTGTATTGTCAATACACAAAGTTTCGTTGCAATTCTTCATGTACTTTACACACATCTGACACTGTTACTAGCACTTTTGATATTTCATGATCAAAGCTTTGGAGGGATCCGTGCCCTACCTAACCGTTTTTTCCAGGAAAATACGAAACACGTATTCCCTCGTTTTACGTCTACAATATCTGTGCACAATTTCTTTCACTTCGGTCCACTTGTATTTGCCTTTCAGGCGTCAACTTTCAAAAATTTGGGTGGGGGCTTTTGCCCCCTGAAATCGTTTTTCCGCATTAAATTAAAAAAAACACGTATTCGTGTATTTTATGTGTAGTATCTACCTGCCAAATTTATTAAAATCGGAGTGTTACACTTCGGAAGTGTTACTTAGCTTTTTAGTGCTGTCGATTTTTTGTGACATTTGCGGTTTTCGTTTTTTTGAGAAAACCGTTGCCGTTTTCAAAACCGAAACCGTAAAAGTGGTTTTCGAAACCGAAACCATAAATGCGGTTTTCAAAACCGAAACCGCAAATGTGGTCTTCAAAACCGAAACAGCAAAAGCGGTTTTCGAAACGGAAACAGCAAAAGCGGTTTTCGAAACCGAAACAGCAAAAGCGGATTTCCAAACGAAAACCGTAAAAGCTCTTTTCGAAAGTGAAAGCCGCCAGAAACCGTGTTTGCGTTTTTATAAGTGAAGCCATGTTTGTCCTTTTCAAAGCAGAAACAATGTTTACTGTTTTTAATTACACCTTTTAAGAATTATGAAAGCATCTATCAATCGAGACAATTGTATTGATTTATATGTGTGTTTTAGCTTTCTTTTTATTTGCTCCAAGACTATTAGTGTAATATCTGCAGCACTGTGCGAAAGGGATAGTTCGATGGTTGTACCAAATTTCACAAAATTAAATCCCCACGTTAAGCGGGTTTGCATATCCAGGCTCCTAACTATGAAAATATTTACGCTCACTCCAACCTCAATCATTTCACGAATTCAACCTGTTTTACGTATGTTATTAGGACATAATATGGATTGTGATTTATTCTAAAAACACCTTTATACATTGCAAGAGCTGTAACGTCCAAATACTTACTGAGAACTCATAGTTGTATCTGAATAAACAAAAGCGAGTATGGAACAGTAAACTGCTTTCACAAAAGGCAAAAGAAGGTGTGCAAAGGCATATAAAACGGTCGACTGGTTTGAGTCGATACACTATTAATCACATGTTTGTGTGTTCAAAACCGGTAGCAAGTTGTTTCTTTTATAAGTGTCTTCCTATTTTCATCCGGAGGCTAAAAATATTTCTTTGAGTAACTCATTGAAAACTTCTTTTGTTTCAAATTCGATTAAAACGGAACATTATGAATTGCGAATCTTAAATCCATAGCTAAAAAAAAAAAAATAAATAAAATAAAATAAAATAAAAAAAAATGAAGTATACTCACTACTCCATTATCCTCTGATTTGTAACGAACAACTATTTATAAACAGTGGTGACTTCAGAAAATTATACTCGGGGGGAATTTCAATATGCGGGTGGAGGGTAAACATTGGTAGTCCACATTGAGCACGATCGTATATATGGTCCTGAAGGCGGAAATTTCTTAGCTCGAGAGGGGTCTCAAATTCTCCCTCAGATCACGTCCTGAAAGCATCATTGCTTAAAAGCTTTTCGTAACAAATATAATATTACACTTGTTTCTCGTTCTACATTTAGAATTGGTGAAATCATAACTTATAGAGGATTATAATAAAAACATAAAAATTACAATACCAATCATGTATAAATTATCCTGTAAGTTACCAACTTTGGGTCAGATTAAAACTCAAATATTTGTTTTCAGATTGCACTTAGAAGTAAGTCCTCTCTATATAATCCTGATTGGTAAGCCATGTATAACTCTAATTAATTAATCAATATTTATACAATTTTTTATTTTACTATTTTTACTATTCAATATTATATACAATTCATTTCCAAAAACAAAATCTCGAAAATGTATATTGTACGAGTGCAGATTCGCAAATAAATGATTATTTATCATATATATTGGTCTCTATTCGAAATTCTATTTAATCGAATCCGACAAGAACACAGACAGAAACATCGAGAACAGGTGAAAAAAAGAGAGAAAATAAATGCTGTATCCGGCGGGGACTCGAACTTGGGTCGATAATGCTTTATAAACCGAACGCCTTAGACCACTCAGCTATGGTAACAACTAGTGATTTTAGCAAAGTCTTCGAGTAGTAGTTCTTATTACAGAATAACATTTTCTATAGCCTAAAATTTAAACTTAATTTACTTTGATATAATATATCTATTAATTAGTTTCATGAACGTTTTCGTTACTTTGATGAATGGTGTATGTTGTTGATATAGATTCGATTGCACGTTCTTTCGTAAATATTATAGAAAGTATCAGGGTTATTTATGATCTTTTATGGAAATTGACTGGCGCATGCGCAGTACACAGACAGTTCAATTGGAAGGCGAGGAAGGAAACGCTAACACACTGTTAGAATGTTTCCCTCGCAAGTAGTAGTTCCCAACCGAGGGACGGCGGGACGCACTTCCTCCTCCTGGGGTGGCGTGAAGAGTTTACGAAGTCCCTTCGTTGTGTTATATTTCTTGAATGATTATGCACAATATCCAGTCACATCTTCTATACATTTGGAAGTGATAAATCGTAGTATAAATAAACCGTCCTCCTCACACAGTGATTGTGGCTTTTCCAAGATTATAAACTGAAACACTTTTTATTTCAATAGAATATAAAAGTTTCAATGGGAGGGATTACATCCTCCTCGACCCCCTGGGTCTTTGATATGTCACTGCCTAAACTGTAACTATCAAGTTAGAATCGAAAAATGGAGACATGTGACCTACTAAATATATTTTTAGTTCATTATACATTTTCATAAATAAAATATCCACAATTACAATGACAGTAAATGCTAAGTAATTATTGTAAATCTTTGTACTTTCATTTTCCCTCTTTCTTCTCAACTGAGCTTGAAAAATGTAAAAATGGGAGGTTAAGAACTTCAAATATTACGTATATTTTAGCGTATTACGAAATTATATGTAATAGAATCCGACAGGATCACAAATAGAAACGTCAAGAAGAAGTAAAACCAAATTGTACTGTGATGGGATTCGAACTACTTTTGAATGGTGCCTCAGATTCTCTAGCCGAATGCCTTAGTCCACTAGCCTAATGTGACAAGTTGAAAATATAGTAAGCGTGTTTCATGTTCAATCTTTTGTTACAGTATGAAATTTATTTTGTATTCTCTGAAGTTTAAGCCTATTTTGGCCTGATTTAGCAGTAGAAACAGAAAGATTCACTTTACCGACATTTGTCTTACACGTCAGAACGCAAATTTCTAACAGGTTCTGAAAATGCCTCGCTCTAAAGGTTGTGGAGAACTGTTTGTTGCTCTGAGAGGAGAAATCATAGGCCGAGCAAAAATGGGACAAACAGTGCCTCAGATTGCTAGAGATCTGGGATGTGACAAGAAAACGGTCAAGAAATGGGTTCAGCGACATGATGAAGGTGGTGAATGGTTCAGGTCTCGGTCAAGAAGTGGAAGACCAAAAGTGACAACTGCAGCTCAAGATCAAGCTTTAGTTACAGAAGTAATCAACAGACCTCTACGCCACACGTCAATCCTCTTGGACAAAGCCAGAGAATATAATTGTTCTCACGAAACAATAAGAAGAAGATTATTGGGGGCTGGTCTACACTGTTCAAGACCCGCTAGGAAGACTCTCCTGACTGAAACTCACAAGGCCAGACGAATGGAATGGGCACAGAATAACATAACCCAACCTCAGTCATATTGGGACTTAGTCATCTGGACCGACGAGAAGGTTTTCAAGTCTAACCAAGAAGGCAGAGTTATATTGTATAGACCGCGCGGAACCAGGTATGCTGAACAAAATATTATCAGAACTTCTTGTTCAGGACGAATATCAGCACACTTTTGGGGATACATGACGGCTGCTGGTCCTGGAGATTTGGTTGCGGTGCCTGAGAGAATGAACAGCAGTATTTACATTAATATCCTCGAAAATACGTTGTTACCGTCCTTAGAAAGAAACTTCCCCGAACAGGAAGAATATATATTTATGCATGATAACAGTGCTGTTCACACTTCTCGGCAAACACAAGAGTGGCTAAGTGAACATCCAGAGTTAATTTGTATTGAGTGGCCCTCTCTATCCCCAGATTTGAACCTAATTGAACATCTGTGGGCCTACATGGTGCAAGAGTGGGAAGAGAAACGTGAAGACAAGAGACCAAACGTTTCTTCAAAATCATGTTATGGAACTGTGGCAACATTTTCGTGACACACCGTCGTATTGCTCGAGACTTGTATCTAGTATCCCCTCCAGACTTCAAGAAGTTATTGACTCTGGAGGTGATTACACGAAGTACTAGTGTGTTATTTTTTGTATAAACATTCATTTAAGTTTCATTTATTTATTATATTTTTCCAAGAGCAATTCAGTTAATTAATAACTTTATTTCACATCTCGGATAAAAGTATTATTGTCTTTTTAACGATGTTTTTCCTTTTGATTGTGTAATTTCTAGTTTCATTAAATTATCTCAATTCGAATGAATCAATCACATTTTGTTTATTGTCCCTTCCTTAGCTAGGTTCGAATTCGAGAAAAATGTGGTGTAATTTACGTTCTTTATTCTTCATATTGTGCAGTAATGACAATATTAATTATTTTTCATGAGTCCAGTTGATCAGTGAGAACTTGGACAAACATTAACCTGGTGATTCTTTACGCAATGACAAGCGTAAAATACATTTTAGCTGTTCTTTATACTTCACAGCGATGAAACATTCTAACAATGTGTTAGCGTTTCTTTCCTCGCCTTCCAATTGAACTGTCTGTGTACTGCGCATGCGCCAGTCAATTTCCATAAAAGATCATAAATAACCCTGATACTTTCTATAATATTTACGAAAGAACGTGCAATCGAATCTATATCAACAACATACACCATTCATCAAAGTAACGAAAACGTTCATGAAACAAATTAATAGATATATTATATCAAAGTAAATTAAGTTTAAATTTTAGGCTATAGAAAATGTTATTCTGTAATAAGAACTACTACTCGAAGACTTTGCTAAAATCACTAGTTGTTACCATAGCCGAGTGGTCTAAGGCGTTCGGCTTATAAAGCATCATCGACCTAAGTTCGAGTCCCCGCCGGGTACAGCACTTATCTTCTCTCTTTTTTTCACCTGTTCTCGATGTTTCTGTCTGTGTTCTTGTCGGATTCGATTAAATAGAATTTCGAATAGAGACCAATATATATGATGAATAATCATTTATTTGCGAATCTGCACTCGTACAATATACATTTTCGAGATTTTGATTTTGGAAATGAATTGTATATAATATTGAATAGTAAAAATAGTAAAATAAAAAATTGTATAAATATTGATTAATTAATTAGAGTTATACATGGCTTACCAATCAAGATTATATAGAGAGGACTTACTTCTAAGTGCAATCTGAAAACAAATATTTGAGTTTTAATCTGACCCAAAGTTGGTAACTTACAGGATAATTTATACATGATTGGTATTGTAATTTTTATGCTTTTATTATAATTCTCTATAAGTTATGATTTCACCAATTCTAAATGTAGAACGAGAAACAAGTGTAATATTATATTTGTTACGAAAAGCTTTTAAGCAATGATGCTTTCAGGACGTGATCTGAGGGAGAATTTGAGACCCCTCTCGAGCTAAGAAATTTCCGCCTTCAGGACCATATATACGATCGTGCTCAATGTGGACTACCAATGTTTACCCTCCACCCGCATATTGAAATTCCCCCCGAGTATAATTTTCTGAAGTCACCACTGTTTATAAATAGTTGTTCGTTACAAATCAGAGGATAATGGAGTAGTGAGTATACTTCATTTTTTTTATTTTATTTTTATTTTATTTTATTTTATTTTTTTTTTTTTTAGCTATGGATTTAAGATTCGCAATTCATAATGTTCCGTTTTAATCGAATTTGAAACAAAAGAAGTTTTCAATGAGTTACTCAAAGAAATATTTTTAGCCTCCGGATGAAAATAGGGAGACACTTATAAAAGAAACAACTTGCTACCGGGTTTGAACACACAAACATGTGATTAATAGTGTATCGACTCAAACCACTCGACCGTTTTATATGCCTTTGCACATCTTTTGCCTTTTGTGAAAGCAGTTTACTGTTCCATACTCGCTTTTGTTTATTCAGATACAACTATGAGTTCTCAGTAAGTATTTGGACGTTACAGCTCTTGCAATGTATAAAGGTGTTTTTAGAATAAATCACAATCCATATTATGTCCTGATAACATACGTAAAACAGGTTGAATTCGTGAAATGATTGAGGTTGGAGTGAGCGTAAATATTTTCATAGTTAGGAGCCTGGATATGCAAACCCGCTTAACGTGGGGATTTAATTTTGTGAAATTTGGTACAGGTTACAAATAAATTAGGGTTGCCTTATTTTAAAATCGGAAAAGTGGGGGTTCTAAATTGTAAGTACTGATGTGAACTTTTGTGTTACAAATACTAACCTGGGATCCTTCGCACTTTTTTTTTTTTTTTTTTTTTTTTTGTAGTTATTTCCTTGATGACACTTCCAATGTACTTTTCTGCTACAGGGAAGCAAACTGGACCAAACATGATTTTTATATACTTTGTAAATTAGACCACGAGGAACACGAATCTGAAGGATTTTTAACATTTCGAATGTAAGAACTCGAGATATTTGAACATAAAATGACCATGGAAGCAAACTGGAACCCACCTGATTTTTATATATTTTGTAAAGTAGACCACGAGGAACACAAATCTAAAGGAATTTTGACATTCCGAATTTCGGAACTCGAGATATTCGAACATAAAGTGACCACGGAAGCAAACTGGACCCGAACTGATTTTTTATATATTTTGTAAACTTGACTACGAGGAACACGAATCTGAAGCAATTTTGACATTCCGAACTTCGGAACTCGAGATATTCGAACATAAAGTCACCACTGAAGCAAAACCGACCCCATTTCATTTTTATATATTCTGTAAAATAGACCAAAATGAGCAATAATCTGAAGGCATTTTGACATTCCGACTTCCCAAACTCGAGATACTAGAACTCAGGGCTGCCCACAGGGGGGATGTATGGCGCAAGCTGCGCCATTGAGAAAAATTTTGGGGGGGATTTTACTGTGCTTTCGAACTAGCAATTTTACTGTCGGAATAGCATTAAAACACGATTTTGACAAGCTAATTTTCAAAAATTTTCCGGGGTGAACCCCCGTACCCCCTGCTTCGATATTCGATGAATAAAGTACCGCGCAAGTAGCCGTATGAAAGGAAAGGTTGGTTCGTTTTAAGAGAGAAGGGCCGCCCACAGAGGGATGAATGGCGCAAGTTGTGCCATCGAGAAAAAAAAAATGGGGGGAATAAAAAAATTGAGGAAGAATTTTACTCTAATGTCGAATAAGTAATTTTGCTGTCGTCAGAATAACATTGGAACACGATGCGATTTTTTTTTTTTTTTTAATCTCGAGAATGAATCCCTCTACCCCCTGCTTAGAAACTCTATGAATGAAGTACCGCGCAAGTTGCTATATGAAAGGATGGCGCCAAGTTCTGGTGAACAACAGTTACAAACACTCAAGGAATCACTTTCAAATTTAGGTTTGAAACTTGCCTATGTTGTCTGTTGAAAATTATGAAGTAGTTTGACATAATTGTGAGCTAGTGGTAACCATACCGACAACAGCCAAGTTTCAAATCTAAATTTGAAGTGAGCCAGTGAGTGTTTGTAACTGTTGTCTACCAGAACTTGGCGTCTATTTTTGTGATTTCAATTCCTTTTAAGGCCACTCGTACTTGGCTCTTTTACAGAAATGTATTTTGTTGGATATCACTTCTTTTTGTAGGCTAATTTCGAGGATAACATTTTCTTTTGGTATCAAACTCAATAACTTGTAACTTGCGTCTTACTTTTCATGTACAAGGGAATTATATCAATATTTTGTAAAGAAAAAAATAATACTACTAATTGTAAAACAAGAATACCTGTGCCATACACAGTGTGTAGAAGTTTTTATACCTTTCAATATCCTTATAGAACATATTTAGTATTGTACACTACCAAGACTACTAATAAAAGTAATGCCATTTTTATAATTACTACTGCCCCTACTACTACTACAAGCATTCTGTAATACTACTACAGGAAATAAAAACAACAAAAATAACAATTACTAGTACCATAAAAACTACTGCTACACTGGGCAATTGTTTTTAGAAGACTTGAGTTTTGAGAAGGGAAGAGATTATTAGTTTTGGGGGGGAGTGCGCCATCAGCTTTGGGGGGGATGGGCAACCTTCTAGAACTTATACATTTTTATATAGTATGTATAAAAGTAACGAAGAAAGTTCTGTCGCTTTTTGACCTATCACCTTAGAGCATCGATATGTTACCTAAGACGTACCTGGAAGATCAAAAATAGTACCCATGAGTATCAACGACCTTCTGCCAACGTTTGGGATGGGCATGGATTCCTTCGCGGTAGAACTTGGTTTGCCGTGTAGCGAAGAAGGTATCAAGTGCATTTTCCAGCTCTACTACGGAGTTGAACTGGAGTCCTCTAAGGTAAGTGTCCAAAGAATGGAACAGATGATAATCGGACGGTGCAATGTCCGGGGAGTATGGCAGATGCAATGGTGTTTCCCATCCAACTCGTAGGATGGTGTCCCGGGTCATTCTAGCCATGTGGGGCTTAGCGTTATCCCGTGACGATTGAACCTCTTAGCGATTGAGAAGTGCTGACTCCAGGGTTTTGAGTTTTTCTTGAATACGGCTCCACTGCTGATAGTATACAGTTGTATTGATGTTCTGCTCTGACCAGCCGGTAGCACTTCCCGATGCACGATGTCGCGAGCAGTTCACCAAACATACAGGAGGACTTTCTGCTGCATTACTGGTTTCAGTTGTTTTGGAACCGGTTCATGGGATTTTAACCAATGATGACGACGCCGTGGAGCTTTGTACAGGACCCACTTCTCATCACATGTCAACATCCTGTCCGGAAATGGCTCTTTCCTCAGACGAAACAGCAAAGAAACACAGGTATCTGCTCGCGTAGCCTTCTGGCCCGGAGTCAAATCATGTGAGACCCATAGACCCAAGTTGATGGAGGGTGTTGCTGAATGGTTTCTCCACTCACATTGGATGTTAACCCCAGTTCCTCACATGTCTGACCACTGTTCGCCTCAATTGCTACCTGAAGATCTTCATTTTGTACATGTGTTGGCAGGGGTGTAGCCACGGGGGGCCCCATCGGAGCCAGGCCCCCCAAATGATCTCCTGCCCCCCCCCAAATGACCAGCTTTTAGAACATCATTGTAAGATCACCTCGCTTCAGTCATTTAAAATAAAGTTTATGTAGCTATATAATTAATAATTCATGGTAAAATAGTGTTAAAAATACTATTTTACCATATCAATCTAATAGTAGTATGGTATCTCTTCCTTATACTGATCGGAAAATATCATGGTATACTTTTTTTGTGACAGCACATTACACAATGTACTGCGATTTATGTATATTTGACAGTTTGAAGACAAAAAAGGATCATAAATACTACCATAAAATAATGCTACTAAATTAATTTGTAAGTACATTATAATTTTTATATGCTGTAACTAGTGTAAAAATGTCTGTTTTTTTCTGGCAATTATTATTTATTGATTTATGTTGCTGATTATTGAAATAATCAACAGAACTTGAGTCGAAGCTCTCGTAACTTACAAATCGTTTGTTTAACTTTGTACCTATACGAGCAAAATTGTGTAATTATTTCTTTCGGACCCAGGTCATTTTTGGCGTTTACCTATATTTTCAGTAAGTGACTTATTGCTCAAAAACCATTCATTCGATTGATATGGTTAAGGCCTTGTTTTTTAGAAAATGGATGTGGCTATTTTTTGGTGTAAGTTGTATTGCAGTGTTGCTAACGGGTGAGAAATTATTTAGGGAAATGTAGGGGTGAAAATTTACAAAAAAATCCCTAACCGAATTTCAATTTTTTTTTTTTGTATCTAGCACCACTGCTGCTATATGGGTTCCAGTCACCTAAAAAAATTCTTTGGTGTGTTGACAAGGTACAATGAAATCCTGAAGTCGCTGGCTTCCATTCAAAGAGGGGGAAAAAATTCTCTGTCATCATACACATGAAATTTTGATACTTTTTACGCCTCAGAAGCAAAAATCAACAGATATGCCGGGGATACAGCTTCTCTAATTATCCTATTGAAACTTTTTACGGTGTGCTGTGTAGGCCAAAGAGGAAGCTTTCAGGTAGCAGTACGTTTGTTTCAAAGTAGCCAGTAAGAGGCTAATTATAGAGGGGGAAGGGAAATTTTCCGAATTTTTCACCTAAAATCGGAAATTAATTGTTTTGGCTGGAAACACTGCCATCAGACAGACAAAAACTGTCCGAAAGTAAACCTTAGTACTCCAAGAATATATCCTACAAGTATCATGGCGATATCTGACAAAGTAAGCATGGTATTAAAAAAATATCTCAATCTACCTCAGAAACTCCCCATTTTCTTACCATTTCCAGAACATGGTGTAATACAGGAGCGTCATTTCAGAGATTCAGACTTCGTTTGAGGGGGGCAAAAGCACGACAGACAAAAGACTTTCCGATTTTGTACTAGTATATTAGTAGACAATTGATTAAAGTATATGTATTCCTCAAACTCTTGGGGGGGCAATTGCCCCCTCCTGCCCTCCCTAAATGACGCCCATGGTTAGGATAGATATAACACAAATTTGTGAGCATATTAACTTCCGTAACTTGGATTGGATTTCAATATCACTTTCCTGATACATTAAGTGCCTTAATCCCGCGGTCTAGTTCAATGATGGGTGTCATGGGTGCAACGGGTGGGGGTAAGGGACTAATCCCCTTACCATATAAACGTGGCATGATTATGGAGCTAGAAAGATGGAACAAACATCACTCGCAAACTTTTGCATATGCTGCATCATGCGGTTTTTGAGATCTAGCATGAAACATATCCAAATATTTAAATTTTTCCGATCTACGACCATCGTCACACAGGTGCTTTCTTCGCGTTTTTACCATGTCCTCACTGTTTTCTCAATGTAATATCAGTCATATATATATATATATATATATATATATATATATATATATATATATATATATATATATATATTTAGGGATGGCCAATTCCGGATTTCGGAAAAATTCCGGATTTCGGAAAAAATCCGGAATTCAGAAAAATTCCGAATTTCGGAAAAAATCCGGAATTCAGAAAAATTCCGGAATTCGGAAAAATTCAGGATTTCGGAAAAATTCCGGATTTCGGAAAAATTCCGGATTTCGGAAAAAATCCGGAATTTAGAAAAATTCCGGAATTCGGAAAAATTCCGGATTTCGGAAAAAATCCGGAATTCAGAAAAATTCCGGAATTCGGAAAAAATCCGGAATTCGGAAAAATTCCGGATTTCGGAAAAAATCCGGAATTCAGAAAAATTCCGGAATTTGGAAAAAATCCGGAATTCGTAAAAATTATTTTTTCTTTTTGTAATCCTAAGAATTTTGTTCAAATGCAAACGAACAAATTTCCTTTTTTTAATCCTAAGAATGTATGATGCAAGTTAAGCTGAAACTTACATCCTGAAGTATACACTACTCAATCTTCCCATGGTTAATGAGATGTAGTCCAAAAGTACGATGTACTCCTAATATTTAATTTTTGTTTTATTGTGATATTGTCCAGAGGTAAGACATTTATATCACACTGACCAGGGATGATATCGAAACTGCACCTTGAATTGGGAGACATTCTATATATTTCCTGATAAGACTTCTCTAGCAAGTTCCAAAACAGGTGTTCGTTTCTTGCCCGGAAGTGACCCCGCCTTTGTAGGGGCTAAAATATATAGAACATTTTGACCTATTTTCTATAGCAGGCGATCATAAAGTACGTTGCTACTCCTAAAAGTTGAAACGTATGCTAAAACGCCAAAAACACCTGTTTCATCATTGGAAAAGCATAAGTTAACGAAGTGAAAATATTTGCCCCAGGGTCTCCGCAGGGTCCCAGGTGGGGTCCAACTCAAAATTTGCAATTGAAAAGAGGGGCAAGTAGCATATCGTTTGAAAGCTAGTGTTGAAAGAAAAACGATAACAGAAGTCTTACAGCTCTAATCAAACTCTGTGCGAAATGGAGGAAGATTCAAAATTTGAAAACAGTCTGCAGCTAACAGTGCATGGCCACCACTAGAATTCCAAAACTGTGATACAGGTGTCAAAATTCTAAAACACGTGTTGCATTATTTGAAAAATTCTACTTATCGAAATGATAATGTTTACCCCAGGGTCCCCGCAGGGTCCCAGGTGGGGTCCAACTCAAGATTGGCAATTGAAAAGAGGGGCATGTAGCATATCGTTTGAAAGCTATCCCGCTACAACTTACCGACAGCCCGTCTGGTAGAAGTGATCTAGAAACCTCTAGACCACGTAGCTGTTTTGCATTTACAAGTGTCGTTTTGATATGAAGAACCACATAGTTCGACATTTGTTTCAAACTTTAGGTGTAAGAGATGGTCATGAACGTTAAGATTCAGCATGTAGACGTAGTGTAAACACCCCACCATTTTGCACAGGATTGGCGTAGAGACGAAAGGTTGGTTCCATACGCTGTCTGTTTTGAGAAACTTTGAAAGAAAATACTACTTAACCCATTTGAAAATGTGTAGTTTGACCGCTGCCCGCATATAAGGACTCCAGGACATACGTTTCCATTTCTTTACATTGAACGTTTGCAATGACGAGTTTAGAAAGCCAGCAACCCTGACTTATAGCCCGTGATTAGCTTGAATGAAAAGTTGTGTTTGTCAATTTGCAATAACGTTGACTTACATCTAGAAAATTGATTCTCTAGATTGCAAAGAAGGTTCACAAGCTCATCAAGTTGATGGTGACAAACTCTGTTCCCCAGGACATTACAATGACCGTAGACGATTATGTTACGTTCGAAGATAATACTCAATTCCAGCCCTTGGACACGACATCAAGTCAACAAGGAACTACTTCGGGTACCGAAGGCGATCCTGATTACGACTACCTGGACGCAAATCCTTCTCAGGAAACCGCATTTTGGAGATCATGGAGTGAAGCGAAATTGAGGGATACTGTAGCAGCTTATAACAACGCGTCCAGTGATCGCAAACTCATGGATGCGAAACGTGTAGCAAGAGTTGACATCTGTACAAGTGACATCATTCGGATGAGACTATTCCTGGACAAGGCATCCAAGCGGAGCAAGCTAGCAGAACTCCGAGAATCTGTCAAAGCATGGTGCAAAAATCAACGCGCTGCTCCGAATTTTTTCAGGATCATTGAAGAAGGCATTGCCGTGGAAGCCTTAGAAAAATCGCGGAAGCTAGGGGTTACTGGTTTCAAGGCATCCCGATTCTGGATCCGCCGACTATTGAAAGAAATGAATTGGGGTTCCAGGAAAATCACAAAGTCATGACAATGGCAGCCAGAACAAAAGCACTGGAACGTTCAAACGAATTCGACAGCTACATTCAACAAATCAGACGAGAGATTGAATATGATAACTACAACCTTGATCAAATTGTGAATCTTGATCAAAGTGGATTCAATTATGAATTACCAAACCACGAACTCTAACTCAACGTGGAGTAAAAAATGTCGAAACTGAAGTAAGATGCGAATCAAAAGTGACACATTCTTACACACTCCAGGAAGCGATTTCGGCATCAGGAAAGCTCGTGGGCTTGACTGTCATTCCGCGCTGCGAACCATCCGGGAAATTTTGATCAAGGGTCCAATGTAAAATCCCTCAGATCCCTGGAGTCATGATCAGAGCAAAAAAGTCAGGAATGATGACAAAGGCAATATTCAAGGAATACCTGCCACATCATGTTCGAGACGTTGGAACTCCTTGTCTTTTGTTGAAGGACGGCGCAGCTATCATGAGAGATCCGGACTTGTATCAAGAGTGTCCTGACTTACATCCAGAGCAATCATTCCAGGCTGTACTTCCTATGGACAACCATTCGATATGGGATATATTCTTTACAGAAAAATGATGGTGAAGCGTGCCCACAAGCATGTTCGGAATGAAGGACTTGGAGACAAGCTAGACATGACAAATCGATATTCCAGTGTTCACTTGATTGGGGTAACACGAAATCAGTTGAAATCACCCAGATTCCAAGATATGATCAAGTACGCCTTCGGCAAATGTGGATACATCGACCTTCCTGATGATTTTAGTTACCAGTCAATGAGAGATTTGTCTTTCAGTTTCCACACAAAGAATTCAGGTTTCTTGACATGTTCGATTCCGGACGACGAACACTGCATGGAGAAGAGTTTTATTCAGTGCACTTGGTGTCTCCAACCACTTTGCTTTTATCACTTCTTCATGAACAATAACACGGCTGCACCACTCCACGAGACGCTCAAGCCTCACTATCACGCCGTAGAGTGATCGTCATGCATATGGCCCTCATACCTGCATAACAAAAGATACAGTCCTGGCAGCTACCACGTTGCTACGACCGTGCCGTGTGACTTACGTGGCTCTCACACATAGACCAGAACAAAAGCCAAGCTTCAGCAAACAACAGTCGACGGAGCAGTGTCTTCTAGATTGCTTCTACCAGACGGGTCGTCGGAAAGTTGAAAAACGATAGCTTATAAACGATATACTTTTTGAAGCCTTTCCAAATGAAAACTTCGAGGTAGACTCCTTGTGGGACCCTACGAGGTCCCTGGGGCAAACATTTTCATTTAGATAAATTGCACGTTTTAAATACTGTAACACATGTTTTAGAATTTTGACACCTGTATCACAGTTTGGGAATACTAGTGGTGGCCATGCACTGTTAGCTGCAGACTGTTTTCAAATTTTGAATCTTCCTCCATTTCACACAGAGTTTGATTAGAGCTGTGAAACTTCTGTTATCGTTTTTCTTTCAACACTAGCTTTCAAACGATATGCAACTTGCCCTTCTTTTCAATTGCCAATTTTGTGTTGGACCCCACCTGGGACCCTGCGGGGACCCTGGGGTAAACATTATCATTTCGATAAGTAGAATTTTTCAAATAATGCAACACGTGTTTTAGAATTTTGACACCTGTATCACAGTTTTGGAATTCTAGTGGTGGCCATGCACTGTTAGCTGCAGACTGTTTTCAAATTTTGAATCTTCCTCCATTTCGCACAGAGTTTGATTAGAGCTGTAAGACTTCTGTTATCGTTTTTCTTTCAACACTAGCTTTCAAACGATATGCTACTTGCCCCTCTTTTCAATTGCAAATTTTGAGTTGGACCCCACCTGGGACCCTGCGGAGACCCTGGGGCAAATATTTTCACTTCGTTAACTTATGCTTTTCCAATGATGAAACAGGTGTTTTTGGCGTTTTAGCATACGTTTCAACTTTTAGGAGTAGCAACGTACTTTATGATCGCCTGCTATAGAAAATAGGTCAAAATGTTCTATATATTTTAGCCCCTACAAAGGCGGGGTCACTTCCGGGCAAGAAACGAACACCTGTTTTGGAACTTGCTAGAGAAGTCTTATCAGGAAATAAATAGAATGTCTCCCAATTCAAGGTGCAGTTTCGATATCATCCCTGGTGAGATAAACAACTTGACATAATGAAGATGTTATCACACGTAGTTTTCTAGAAAATCGTGAGAAACGATTTTTTATGAAGTTAAAATATGCGTCGCTTGTTGCCAGTGTGATGCAATTGATAACTTTTATGCTGGAATAGTCATTATTATTATTATTATTATTATTATTATTATTATTATTATTATTATTATTATTATTATTATTATTATTATTAATCGTTTATGTACTGTAAAAGAAAAATATGAACCGTTAAGTAGTAGATTTTATCTGTTGTTTTTTGATATCTTCTAACAGTAATAACAAATTGCTTGTAAATACGCAATGATTATCAAGAACAATGGCATATTAATGTAAGGACTACTCTGCAGGCTAGCAATAAACAATAAACAATAACAGATAAACAATAGTCCCCCCCCAAAAAAAAAGTAACTAACTTGGGCACGTCAGAATGTTCGCGAGAATATAGGGACGCATTGAGACTAGCAAAAAACGTGGTGTTATTATTACTCAAAGGGCCGTACGATGGAGGCATTAACGTTAATGTTAATGGCACCAATGAGCACTTACTTGCTCTAACGGTTAACCTCATTTTTGAGATGATTCTTAGAAGTGAGCGTGTTGGCATGCAGTTGGAGTAAAATCGGACTCCAACTCACTATCGAACACTAACGTAGCACTAGCGACGTTTAAAGTCGAAATTGGAGTCTGACATAAGTGGCTTGTCAACTTCACGGACATTATATTTTCCTTGAATGCGAGAATTTTGCGCCCGGGAAATTTGCGCCCTACCACAAAAATAGGAAAAAATGCGCTCGCAATATATTTGCACTGGGATGTTTGCGCCCTACCCCAAAAAGAGGGGAAAATGCGCCGGCTATATATTTGCACTGGGATGTTAGCGCCCTACAATTCAACTTATTATTGTATTGTGTAAAGTAACTTCCACTCGCACTTAAACTAGGCTTGCCTCTCATCGTCTCAGTGAGTTACTCCATCCGTTATAATATTCCGAACAAATGAAAAAAATACAATTTTAGTTCACTAAAGGGCAATCCATACAAATACAATTTTTCATTATACTACAAAATTTACAATAAACGTATAAATGACTGATATATAATTATTTATTAATATAATCAAAGAGTATAATTTAATCTACAAAAGGCTGTTTGGCTCTACCCAGATATCTCTGTTCACAATCCTTGCGAGTTGTTTGGCTTTTCAGGACACAAAATATAGAAAAGAAAATGTAAAGTGAATGTAAAATCAGTTCAGTAATATTATCAAGAAAACTATGTACAGTGTGTTTACTTGCTGGAATTACACTTCAAACACACAATTGCGTTCAGTCGTTCTTTCAGGAAAAATGTTCCGGGGGGCATATTTAGTATTCCGGAGGGGGGTCACTGCTGGTACTATTCTATTTATTATTATATTATAGACGTATTATTTTGGTCTCCTCCGAGGGGACACTCTGAGAGCTCTGGGGAGGCCAGTGTTCCCCCAAAATCATCTCTGGAAGAAGCAGTGGTTGCGTTGATCCGTTGTGTTCTTTTGGCTTATATTGAAGTTTATTCTCCCCTTATATAGCCACAATGAAAATAAATCACAAATGGCATGGTTGTGGGGGGAGGATTGTTTATGCTGTAATGTCAGCCCCTCCGAGGATATGCGTAAGCTCCAATAGGATCTTTTATTTCGCAGGGCTCAAACTTCCCGGTGGAGGTACATCGCAGGCGCAATTTTCCCTGTTCTTGAGGTAGGGCGCAAATTTCCCAGACGCAAAATTCTCGACACCATTTGAATGACCTCGGAAGACTATATCTTTTTCAATACTTTTTTGTATTATTTTACTCGAGATTTCTTCATAGCTTCTTATTAAAATACTTACTAATATATCCTCATTTTATTGTCCTAACCAATCAATATGGGTATGTTGTCAGTAAAATATTTAGGATGATCGAGCCTCTGGTGTGTAACCACAGTATTTCATATCATCCCTCCATTAGAAATCTTGGCTAAACGAACCAATATATGTTGCCAATAAAATAGTTTAGAATGATTGAGCCCCTGGTAAATAACCACAGTATTTCGTGACAGACCCCCCCCCTTTCCTATTACCATATTCTAGCTACGTGCCTGACTCAGCTAATTCTCTACATTCTTTACCAAGCACACATTTTCTAAAGCAGAAAATGCTCTCTAAATACCTAAGCTCATTATTTTCAGCAGATGCACAAACTGGGTAACATTCTATCTACATGAATGTTATATATGTCGATTACTGGAAACCGCTTCTCGCTATCTATTACCATATTTACTATATAATGATTAACGTTAAAACCGGAAATGGTTGATTTGTACCGCTTCCGGTTTGAATATTACATTCATCAGGGAACTCGATTCTTAACTATTGACTCTGTACATCATGGCCAAAATTGATTGGTAATCCATCAGATAGTTCTTGAGACTGTTTGTTTCACTGACGGACAGAATGAATATATGGCTATAGAGTTTTGATAAACTAAATTCGTTAATGAGTGATGATGGAACAAATATAAGAAAGGGAACCAAGAGTACCACCGGGAAAATTTTCGAACACAAAATTGGCCATCGAAAACCCACATGTCCTGGGTTAGAATACCATAGATGAAAACTCTACCACTGAGTCATCAATCACCCGCTTATTAGTTTTGTTAATTATTATATTAATATAAATTAATGAAAGCCTGCTTATGTTAATTATTGAACAATTACATTGTATACTTCGTAAAGTCAAAAATTATAAATTTGTATTTACTGTACATACAGTGAGTGCAGAAAGTGTTCGTGCACCTATGCTATTGAAACGAGAATGCCTGCGAAAAAGAAACAGAAAATTTAAGAAGTGTAATAACACACACAATATGAATAATGAAAACTAAGCTTTATGAATATATCAATAAAGAACCACAAAGACAAGTTTAATGGTCAGAAAGTAAATAAATTCCGTAGAAAATGTATAGAGTAGACGCAAAAAGTGATCGTACACCTGACGTACGAATACGAAACAAAGATACCACAACTGGGGTTCACTAGTATTCACCTGAGTATACACCTCTGTATAGCATGACGAGTAACAGAATGAGTTTAATTGTGAATAGGAGTGAAAAAACTGCACGGTGGGCTGTCGAAATGGGAAGCAACCGAATAGAAACAAATCAGGAGACAAGAAAAGTAATTATTAAAGTGCATAAGAAGGATAAGTCTTTGAGAAAGATAGCCATCGTCCCCCCCCCCCCCACAAGTGGAAACTTTCTTATTTTATATATAAATAAACCCATCCATAAAAGTTTGGAGCTCTTAAAAGTAGCAGTATTACTGCCGACCGCCCCTTCCCCAGAAGTCCGTCCTGGATCCGCCCCTGTATAGAGTAGCTACAATGAGTATTTTCCGCTGTATGTTTGGAGTCGTTGTCTTGCTGAAAAATAAATTGTTTTCAAGAACCATCTTCTGCGCACTAGTATGGAGATATTCCTTTAATATGTTAATATACACTTTGTGGATCATCACTCCATCGATAAGGTGGAGACGACCCACTCCTGAGGCACTCATACAACCCCAGACGAGCACGGACCCTCCTCCGTGTCTTACTTTAGGGACGAGATTTTGAGGATTCACCTTGCGCCATACCATACGCCTCCCATTGGACTCGATAAAATTAAATTTACTTTCGTCCGAAAGTATGACCCTATTCCAGAAAGAAGCCTGATCCCTTATCTTTATACTCTTTTTCAAACTTTAGTCTCTTTATACGATTTGTCTTGTTCACCCAGAACATTTTCCTGGCTATCCGACCATGATACCCTGCAAATATTCCGCCACCGCGTGTTTCCAGATCCGTTGCCAATTGCACAGCACTACTTTTTGGAACCTTTTTTCTTTCCCTAATAATGTAACGTTTAACTTGTTCACTCAACACTCTTGGTCTTCCAGTTCTTTTTTATTATTATTATTTTTTTATTGTTTTTTTTTTTTTTTTATGGTTTCGCACAGTGATAGAAACATTATACATCGCAATTATTGTGTGTACTGTTGAACGAGGCCTGTCTGCAAGGTTTGCCAGGGGCGGATCCAGGACGGACTTCTGGGGGGGGCGGTCGGCGGTAATACTGCTACGCTCCAAACTTGTTATGGATGGGTTTATTTATATATAAAATAAGAGTTTCCTCTTGTGGGGGGGGACGATCGCCCCCCTCTGGATCCGCCCCTGACTCTATAATACCTTGAAACAGCTTCGCACACCTCCCCAATCCCCAGACATGAACCCCATAGAACATCTATGATCTGTTCTGGAGACAAGAATCAGAAGGCACAGCTTGTCTACTAAAGAAGGCCTAAGAAAAGCTATTCAAGAAGAATGGGACATAATCAGTCCCGAAGCTACAGAACTACGAACTACTACAGGTGAAATCAATGCCACGAAGACTACAGACAATCATTAACGCACAGGGTAATCCCACAAAATATTAAATAACGTAATATACTTTATAAGCATTAATTCAAGCATAAGTGTACGGTGACTTTTTGCGTTTACAAAAAAGGAATTCTCTCTTTTCTTCTGAACAAAACAGTGATTGTGTTTGTTTGGCCTTTCTCTTGTATATAGAAATAAAATGTATGAATGTGTAGTCTTAATTCTGGTTATATATATATTTTCCACCTCCCGTTCTCATGCTAGCTGTTTTCAATATAAAGTATGCACGGTGTACGAACACTTTCTGCGCTCACTGTAGGTATGTTGACAATAAGCGAATGTTATTAGAATATTTGTTGAGATTTATTTTCCTTCACTGCCTTTCGCCTCGTTAAAAAGTAGTTTGCAGTGCTTTGGAGCAGCTGCAGGTGGGAACGCGATAATGTTTGAGACATACCGGCGACTTTTTTGTGTGTGAAAATAAGACCTTTCTCATAAAGTAGTAAATAACTGCAGTAGCAATTGTCTACGTAAATGATAAAGACATATCCAACTACAAGAAATTAATACAGTATATATAGCCTATTCATTATTGTGTTTCTCTTTTAACAGCTACTAGCTAAGGATGGCCAATTCCAGAATTTTTACTTTCCGGAATCCGGAAAGTAAAATCGGAAAAATTCCGATTTTTCCTAAATTCCGGATTTTTTTCTGAATTCCGGAATTTTTCCGAAATCCGGAATTTTTCTGAACTCCGGAATTTTTCCGAAATCCGGAATATTTTCGAATTCCGGAATTTTTCCGAAATTTTTCTGAATTCCGGAATTTTCCGAAATTTTTCTGAATTCCGGAATTTTTCCGAATTCCGGAATTTTTCCGAAATCCGGAATTTTTCCGAATTCCGGAAAGTAAATTTTCCGATTCCGGAAAACAAAATTTCCGGAATCCGGAAAATTTTGGCCATCCCTAATATATATATATATATATATATATATATATATATATATATATATATTTTTTTTTTTTTTTTTTGCAATAGTTTATTCACATACAGAATTACTTTGTGGCATAAGCAGCAATTTTTTTTTAGCACTTTGGCCTCCTGAGATATTACGCCCCAAAAATGGCATCAAAATCACAAACTTCAATTTTCGGACCCCCATAAATCTACGGTGTCAGTAGTATCATAGCTGTGGATATTTCTACAGAACCTTTACATGCAATAGTATTCAGCACAAAACTTATGAACCCCTCACTTTATGCCATTCCAAATTACAGTCTATTTAAAAGGGTAATTTTCTCGTTTTACTGGTGATTTCATGTATTGGTTTGCAACCCTGCATATTTATTTAGACGCAAAAGTTTATATTTACCGTGTACCTTAGTCTCTCCTCTAAACATTCATTTTTGTTTGGTGTTCATCTGATTCGTACATCTTGAACTGTAGTTTTCGTAAACGTTTGCAAATGCAAAAATTGACACTCCACCGACAACAAAGATAGCCACCATTCAGGAACACTTGTACATACGACAACGTGAATTATGTTATTGATCTCATGCACATGGTGCGTCACACTCAAATTTGTATAATTTTCGGAGGTGGTCGAGCAACCATTTTCACAATTTTTTGGACCACTTCAGATGGACTGACCCATTTTTGGTGCCACATCCTAAATCCAACTGCTTCTTATTCTTGTGTAAAAGAAATCCTCAAATATGTTAGTAACATTTTTATTGCGTAGTTCGTTTCCTTGTTCTAATAAAACGAACTCAGAACTATAAATACTGCCCAGGAAATAAATAAAAAAAAAAAAAAAAAAAAAAATGTTACTCATTTATATATTAGAGGTTCTTTAAATCATGGATAGGAAATAGACTTAGGATGTGACAGCAATGTAACAAATGGTTGCTAAAAGGACTAAGTGTTTTATGCTCAAGATTTTTATTCTTTTGTTTTTTTATTATTTATGCTAAATATTACATGAAACATATAAAACTGAAGTGCGGACCCCACTAAAGAATTGTCTAAACAATAGGATAGTGAAGTAGAAGTGTTGAGAAACAACAGGAACATAACAGATGAAATGTTCGTCCCTCATCAAGTCACCGAAATATTGGGAAAAAAATGTGCGGGTAAATACTGTATATTTTATTTACTTTTTATTAGTATACATTAATATAAAAGCACGTAAATAATGAATATGTCATGTGTCAAGCACACTTAAATTTTCAGAGCGACAGTTGCAAGTATAGTTACCGTATTCCATCTTTCAACGATTCCTATATTATTTTAAAATTATCAAAAAGATAATGATACGTGTACAGGTATTTAATCAACTGTGTATGCCATTTTGTTCAACTTGGTGCCATCAGTGGGTCAGCAGCATCTCCCTTTTGCGTTCTCCGTTTTGAACATTTGTATTATCTTAAAACTCTCAAATACCGAATTTCATTTCTTTATCACGTTCAAACTTCATAATGAAATTTCTTCCCTTCCCTTTTCAGATGGGCTTTCCAGACTTAAAGACAATCTGAAAACACGCCCAGGAATTATATCATTCTACTTATAGATGTTCTGTAATTCCATTCCACTTCTATGCTAGTTTTGGAAGATACATGATTTTAACAGAATGGAGGAGAACGCACGATTTACGAGTGCGATTTAACAGTGAAAATCATTCTACTTACAGATTTCTGTAATTCATGAATATTACTTGCACTTCCGAGCTTTCGACTCTCCCCTGGAGTCTTTGATCATGGAGGACAAAAACACGTTTTCTAGCATAGCCCTTCCCTTGGTAAGTCCGTTTCATATTATTCTTTGATGTTTTTATTTTCCTTTGTTTCCATCCTCCGTGACCAACACTCCAGTGGAGAATCGAAAGCTCGAAAGTGCAAGTAATATTCATGAATTACAGAAATCTGTAAGTAGAGTGATTTTCACTGTTAAATCGCACTCGTAAATCGTGCGTTCTCCTCCATTCTGTTAAAATCATATATCTTCCAAAACTACCATAGATAGCTGTATCACAGATGTAGCCAACAAAAACTGTTGTTAAGGGCAATTAAACCAATGCATAAGAAAGAAAGAAGAAACAAAAGCTAGGAGAAATTATTTTCCATACTCCTTGCTTCACATTTCACACTTTCCTCCATTTCCTGGGCTTGAAAATTAAACATAGGAAACTTATATAACAGCGCGAATCCGTTTCAATGCTGTCAGTTGGACTTCTGAGTGTAGTAAAACGTCGTGGTACTGTGGTGATGGCAACCCGACAAGAATTATCGACGTTTAAACGCGGGATAATACTTGGTCCGATTTCGTAAGTCGTCCGGAAACTGAATTCTCGCTTCACAGTGGAGGCTTTACGACTCAAGGCACTCTCCAAACTGATTGTAGCTCCATAATGGTTTGGGACGCATTTACATGGCATGATGTGGATGTGGGTCTGTTCCGCGAGAATCGAACTTTAACCGGTATCATTATGCTCAGTTGCTTGGTGACCGGCTCCAGCCTTTTATGGATTTCGTGTACTCTGCCAACAATGAGGGTGATAATACGTCATGTCACCGGGTCGCAATGATACGTGACTGAAAATGAAATGAAATTTTTGTTTTACGTCCCACGGTTATGCCGGCAAGGCTAAAGGAGACGGTGATGATGAGAAATGTATGAAATGATGAAAGTGGAAGGAAACGGGAGAACCCCGAGGAAACCCACCTCGGGGTTTGTCCACCACCAAGTTCTCTTAGCGGGGTGATGCGTGACTGGTTTGATGAACATTCTGGCCACTTCCAACGCATGCTTTGGCCCCTAGATCTACGGACATGAACCCTATCGAGCACACACAATATCAAACCGGTCATTCATGCCCAGAATCCTCCACTTACACCAACCGCCGAATAGTGACAGCAGTTCATCCTGCACATCCTTTCAGCGGACTACCAGCAACTCAGAAACTACTCAAGTCTCAGTGATGCAATTTTACTCACTTGTTACTGCACAACTATCGTCTATTTTGTGCAAATTTCAGATTTTTTACTTCTGTCCTTCCTTGATATTTGATGGTGAAAATACACGATTTTAGAAAATTCGCAAAGTTTAAAAATTTCCAAAAAATCAAGTATATGGTTCTAAGATCTAAACTTGTTTGGGACGTTGTTTACTATCTAGTGTCTATGTAGACAAAGAATTGAAGATGAGTTATTTATTTCGTTTCAAAATGGCCATTTCTAGGTTTCCAACCTCAATGTTCTGAGCTTTTTTTTCGACATTCTACAGTACGTCTCAATGTGCACAGAACGCAGAATGTTGTCCATTCCATTATCTTTCATGTGGTTTTGTTTGAACTCATCTTTAAAACCTAAAAAATTACAGTGTATAACGGAATCCTCTGAAAAGTTCAAATACGCTCAGGCGCCTATACAAAATGGCCGCTATGACAAAAGCTGCGCGGCTAAAAAATAAATGAATGCAACTCCCTGAATGTAGTACAATCTTAGGTTAAAAAAAAAAAAAAAAAAAAAAAAAAAATTGCCACCAACTTTTGACCTGGAAATTGGTCGATTTTATTTGGATTGCCCCACGAACGAATTTTTCTTCCTAAAATTTCAGTGACAAACTCGTGCGCGAAGATAATCCTCCCCTTCTGGACACCTCTGCGTATTTTACAATGGTGAAAGAAATATCCAAGAAGTAGGTTGAATAGTTTTGGAGATTGCCTGAAAACAAACTAACTCTGAAGCTTTCTTACTTTATAAAATTCCATATTTTAAATTTATTTACAAGGGTAATTACCAAAAAAAAAAAAAAAAAAGTTTGGTTGTCATGGATTCAAAAACCTGCTGAACTTACGTTTGCACGTACACATTTGAAAACTACATTACACTACTTTCAAACATAACCACTATTCAAATAGAGGTACTTGTAATAGGGCCTTATAAGTTTTGGAATTCCACAAAAAATCGTGTCTGGAGAATGAAGCCACCCCTTTAAGTTGAAGACCTTATCATTGTCCAACCGAGGCAGTGCAAGGCACTATTTCATATGCCCGTGCTATTGAAAAACTTAAATGGAATTGCTTCATTTTTTATTTTTTTGGTGCTTCAAGTGGCGTGCATTATCATAAACCAATATCACACCAAGAGTCAGCCGAACCATCCAGAATAAGCGATAGGACATGCTAAGTTTTCTTAATATCACAAAATAAGCTTTAAGTAATGGTCGAACCACGCTCCATGAACACCTTTGGCATCTCAAAATACTGATAACAATCTTTCTGGCAGATGTTATGCTGAGTTCTAGGATTTCTTTGGTGAGTGGATGTGAACCCATTTCATTGATTGATTGCCTTCGGTAGTCACGAAATAAATAAGTCAGAAGTTACAGTAGAGAGGGAAAAAAATTCCCAACTTGTTCACGTCATTTAACTTCTACAAGAGACCTGCTGCTTTCGCGTGAGGTCTGTAAGCAGACGACTCTCCCAAACAAATCCGGTGACTCGTGAAAATCAGTCTTCTTTTCGATACTAAGCTTCCAATAGAGATATAGAAACAATACCTGAATTTAGTTTTGGAGGAAAACAAGAAAAATAATTAATGCATAGTAACTTACAAGTGCCAGATTACTTTTTATAATTAATTTAGAATCAAAATATTCATGATCTATTCACAAGTAAATTCAGGTACGAACAATGAAAAATATTTTTTGGAAATACAAGATTGCATTGTTGGTCTAATAATACTATGAAATGAAATGGGATTTTTAACATCGCGCGATTATGTTCTGAAGGTTAAAGGAAACGGATGAGTGAAGAAAGTGAATAGTGAAAGGAACTGAGGAATGAAGTGAATGGAAATAAGAAATCAGAAACCAATGGACACGATGCTAGCGAACACAAACTTACATAGCATAGTCTGGAATCGAACCTATGGTCTTGCAACCAGAGGTGAGCGCTCTATCATTGACCACCATACCCCAATTATGACAGGTAAAAGCACTCCTGATCCGACGTCAGTTGGTTGGTTGATTTGGAGTTTGGTGTCCTGTTTAGCGCTGAGGCTTTTTAAGACATGGACCAACATCACGTGGGATCCGAATCACAAGTTTCCACCAAGAATCGAACCCGGGTCTCCTGCGCCGATGTGTGTATGCTAAGTGTTGCTCACGAAATGAGATCTGGCTTTTCGTCTCGTAAAGTATAGTGAAAATTCAATATCGTTTACAAACAGATTTACCTATTTCTATTGGACGAGTTCACTTGTCTCGTTTCATCGGCAACACTAATTTTTGCACACAGTAACACACACAAGGGTAAATAGCATTTTTTTTTTTTTTTTTTTTTTTTTTTTTATCAATATTATGGAATTTTGAATACTCGTCATTATTTCAACTAAAATATCATAACTTGCAGCATCCACTATCGAAATTGTGTAGAGGTTAAATATTGTAGTCAGCCTAATAGCTGCTCGTGAAATTTTCACCAATACTGTTTCAAGCGTTTTAGTCAACATGTGTCATTATAATTTATGTTTGTTAAGGGGGAAGCTTGGACCAGAAATTCTTTGTGAGTGACATTAGGAGGTTACGGAAGCATCACGCTTCGGTGGTAGTAGAAACAAAGAAACAAAAAAGAAGAAAAAAACCTTAGGTAACAGTACTAAGAAAGATTTCGTAGTTGAATATTACGCTGCCCACACTCTACACGAAACATTTCATTTTGCAACATTTCAGTGGAAAATATCTCAGACATGTTTATATTTCATTTAATAATCAAAAATCAAATCTCATATAAAACTTACAAAACTGTTAGTTTCGACTGTAAATGTTGCAGAACAAAATGTTTCATCCACTGTGTTCGGTTGGGCACTTGTTCGAAAAGGTGAAACAGCTTTTCCAGGCCAGCCATCCTGAGTGGGATTTTTCCTGCGTTTTCTTTATTCCCACCAGTCTAACGCCTAACATACAGGTCCTAGGCCACTTCATTCCTTCCCCAAATTGTATGCTCGTTGAAGGACATCATCTCTCATTACGTGACAAGCTTGGCCATAGATGCCGGTAGTGTCCAGAAATATGAATCAATAATCATCCACTGGTGAACTTCAAATCAACCAATTGAGCACATAAAATAGAACCTACAGGTTAATGAGCAATGCACACTTCGATTTCTCATTACAGCAGTCGTTATCGAAGCAAGAATCTAGAATAATCAAATAGGACCAGTATGGCATACGAGTACTGAACTAAACTAAGATACCAAAAGTACGCCAGCTGTAATTATTATTATTATTATTATTAATAATAATAATAAATTACAAATATGCTCTACTATGTTGAAGTATACCTAAGATAAGTTTATACATACAAATACAACAGGAATAATTTATTCCCAATTTTTTCGACTACTGGAGATCGATTATTGACTTGTTCGAAAGAGGTTTCACTACGCCACCAAATACATCCTATAACTCTTGCCAAATTCACTAAGAAAAGGTAGTCTACTGTCACGTCGCATGGATTGCTTAAATGTGTTGGTATTATCGTCAAGGGTGCTGTTAGTCTGTGCACTAAACTTATTGTATGTCATATAGTGAAGTTGAGCCGTTTGAACAAGATCTGCATTTGCCTGTGACAGCAGTTACAGTAAGGAAATGAATACATGAAGCGGGAATCCGTCACAGAACTCCTGCCGTGAAAGAAGAATTGACTGTGGAACACCATGCTTCAAAAATGTCGTTTTCGTTGCAGAAAATATCTCAGACATGTTTATATTTCATCTAATAATCAAAAATCAAATCTCATATAAAACTTACAACAAAACTGTTAGTTTCGACTGTAAATGTTGCAGAACAAAATGTTTCAAATGAACAAGATCTGCATTTGCCTGTGACAGTAGTTACAGTAAGGAAATGAATACATGAAGCGGGAATCCGTCACAGAACTCCTGCCGTGAAAGAAGAATTGACTGTAGAACACCATGCTTCAAAAAAGTCGTTTTCGTTGTAGAAAATATCTCAGACATGTTTATATTTCATTTAATAATCAAAAATCAAATCTCATATAAAACTTACAACAAAACTGTTAGTTTCGACTGTAAATGTTGCAGAACAAAATGTTTCAAATGAACAAGATCTGCATTTGCCTGTGACAGTAGTTACAGTAAGGAAATGAATACATGAAGCGGGAATCCGTCACATAACTCCTGCCGTGAAAGAAGAATTGACTGTAGAACACTATGCTTCAAAAATGTCGTTTTCGTTGCAGCTACGAAATATTTCTGGGAATCTTGATTTGAACAGACGAGAGAGTGTTCTCATCCACCCAAGATGGAAGACTGTGTCGCCCCAATTGCACTCATTATTCGCCAGACTATATTCTGAAGAGGGCAAAAAGTGGAACAATATGTGTTGCGAACACATGGACATTAAAAAATAGGATGTGAAACCACAAATAAGTACAAAGCAAGCAACCGTAAATAGGGTGCCTGTAGAGAGAAAACATTAGTGTGATCGTAACAGAGAAAGGAGAATTTAATATCCGGTTTCTACAAAACCATTTAGTTTACCTTCAATATAATTAATCTCACATACAGAAAATGAAAAACGGCATAACTAAACCGAGAATCGAACCCGGCCCAGATAAACCTTGTATAACATTGAATTAACACCTATGGAGGAATTGCTGTGATATAAAATCGGTTATTTCCTCCATTTATAACATATAATTAACCTCGATTTTTCTTAACTCGTATATTACACTTAGATAATATGTTATAGATGGAGAAAGACTGACAGTATATTCCATACGATTAAGAGCAGGAACTAAAAATGAAATCCTACAGTAGGTACATTTATTTGTTCATTTATGGTAAAATATAACAATCATTATATTCAATGGTCCAAAGTAATTATCTTAATCCTCTTTAAACTGGCTCTTCAATTATGCCTTATACAACTTGGAATTTTTTTTTCTTTCTTTCTTTCTTAATTTCAGTATTTATACTTCTTCCATTATTTTCTAGCACCCAATTATAGACCACAGAAACTTTTCCATTAAATAGTTAAACTGCGTTTTCACTTCCAATTAATAATGTTTTTACAATTTTTTCATACCCTATGTATGTAACAAAATTATATTATGCAACAAGATATTAACTGTCGCAAAACATAGAAATGAAAAAGTATTCTAAGAATAAGAATAATGTAAACTCCTTTTTCACGTCTACTTTTTCCTTAATTGAATTGTATTCATCACAGGACCCTGTCACTTTCCACATGTGTTCCTTTGTAAACAGTGAAACCGACTGCAAAAATACCAATTTTCGTTCTTTATCTACATATCAGATAATGTTATATCTAATTCGAAATATGGCAATTTTTTTACTATAATTTATATACTGCCTAAAATATACTGACATTTTCCTCCTGTTACTTTTTAAAAGAGCGTTTACATTTACCGCTCATTCATGTCCTGCGACAGATAAATATAGAAAAAAATATTTGCTAAAAATGATGACTCAAAAATATGACACAGAACCATAATATAACTTTTAAACAGGTGAAAAGACAAGATTGTTGTATTATGTTAATACAAAACTTCTTATGTACTTATGACGAAACTTACGTTTCTCACCATTTAGCCATTTTACAATTTATGTACTGTACAATTTATGACCAGTATCAATATTCCAGAAACAAACTGACAAGTCAGGCAAGTATGATTCATTATCAAGATCCCTCATTATTTACACACACTATAAACGACTAGATAAAAATTCCAAGTTGTGTATATACATACAATAAACAAAGGGTACTATAGAAATGTTTTCAATCAATGGCAAGACGCTTTTTACGATCATTTATGTGAGTACTCATCTCTGTATTCACGTACAGATCCTACTTACATAAAATTATTAGACACTGTCTATCGATAAACTATATATAAACTAATATCTATACAGAAATCACTAACAGTGTATTACTGCTATCGCATTCTATAAGAATTTATAGCATTAATAAAAACAAGCAACACTTAAACATTACACAATTTTACCTTACATGACTATTGCTGCCATTATGTATGGGTTATATTTCGAATTTATTCTTCCCATTCGTCCTCAAATTAAATAAATCCAATATTCCCAGCTAATTCATCATACAACACTCTGGATATACACACAATTCACACGTACACATAAACTATGAACAAAAGAGTTCATTTCACAATACACTATCGTGTAGAAATTAGTAACTACATTTTAAAGTATGTGCATAAAATTAGTTGCATAGGCGGTGAAAACTCGCGACAAATTAAGATCATTTTATACTTCTTAAAGGTAGAACAAAAGATCATCCCTCTTCAATCTTTTCATCTACATACCTTAACGAACAGTCAAAACTTAGAGCTGAATTTTATTAAATCTGTTAAGGACTTTTCCAGAATAATAAAAAAAGATATTTACAAATCCGAACAATTTTATGTTCTGCATAGTATATTCTATCATACTACGATTCTTCTAATCTTAGGTGTATATCCAATCTTTGGAAGGAACTAGTGATTATGATTTGAAAATGGAATCTCACGATTATTCCCTTCAGGCTACACGAGGCAAATAATTAATGGAATTGATCAATTTTGACACAAATAGTAGAATGAAACGAGAAAACTCACGGACACACTGTTCACCACAAACTTATTTGTAGTGAGATTGAACAACTATCCTCTCGCACTAGAGATGATCCCTCTATCACTGAGCCACCGTATCCTCCCCTTATTATTTTGCAGGTACAGAAATATTCCGAATGACTGAGATCATGTAAATTTGTGCCTGAAAGAATAAAGTTAGCTGAAGGCAGTATATAAAGACAGTGTACATTTTGACTTTTTTTTAAGTAGACGTTGTATTAAAGAGGGAATCAACTTGCTAATCTAACTTACAATCAGAACGACTAGAAACTATTTAAAATATGTTTGTGAGGGTATATATTTAAACAACTGAAGTGAACCCTCCCAGATTTTAATCAATTTTCTTTATTTTATACAACAATATAACAATGAAAGGAATGAATAGGTAGAAAATATGTTTAAAAAAAAAAAAAAACTTTTAGCTAACTACTCGTTGTCTGAAACATAATGCAATTCATCGGGAAGAGAAAAGGAACCTAATACGGGATACATACACACACATAAAGACTCTAACCAACCAATCCATCATTTATCTAGTTAGATACATGATCCTTAAAATCTGAAACTGTATCCTAGTTTCTGAACGGGATTGTACAATCTTTCTACAAAACATCCACTTAAGTCACACATTAATCAAACGTACTTAAATCAATTTTAACAGTTTCTTTCTAAGTATTTTTCACAGCTGGGATTATTATTAACACGCACTTGTGAGAGAATTTTCGCTCATATAGTAACTGTAGTGAGATATTACTCTATTTACTTCATTAATATATACAAAAATACGATGGCAGCAATGTAGTAAAAAAAAAAAAATCTGTAATATCAACATAAAAAAACAAACAAAAAAAACTTACAATAATTATGCTTTTCGCCAAGTGGAAAGACAGGTGACTTACAGTATAAACTACTTCGTACACTTTTTATATATGCTGTGATGAAACCAAATTTTGTAGTAAAAGTATACATGTTGATCTGATTATTTCACAAAGGTCATCATCCTCTTTCCTATTTGGCGATGAGTACTATTATGCGAAATAGTTCCAACTTTATAGTTTAACATCTACAAATAAAATCAGGACACTTTTACTGTACAAAACTCTAAAGAAGATATCTTAAAAATAATAATAAAAAAGCCTCTCCAACAAAATTCACAAAATAGCGCACAATAAACTATTTTCCATTTGTACATAACAGTCTATTCGTTACCTTTTTTGTTACATATTCATTCATATGTTTACATGATTGACAACCACAGCTGTTCTTTATCACATGACGTATCTTCAAAATATTACGCATTTATAACGAATTTATTCCCATAACCATGTGTCAAATATACACCAAAGCCCCCATTAGTTTTATCGCTTAACTTTCGTAACCCCTTACTATTGCTTTAATGAAAATCAGGATACCTGCAACTTTTGGATCTTTCTCAAACTGCCTACGTTCGCTTGAACACGTTTCTATGTATTTAATAATACTACTACCATTAACCTAAAGCTCTACCCGCGTTCATTCTGACTAAATAATTGTACTTCTTAAATAAGAAGTTGCCACTTAAATCAGAAGGAAGTTGGATGACGAACTGACTGAGTACATTTTAAAATTCCTTATCCTCACAAAATCACGAGTGAGTGTCTTACTGGTATGAGTCACCCTTTGGTTTAATGTCCTAATTCCAAAGAACATTTTAACGTGTACGAACTAGGCATTTTTCGCTATTCGGTATTCGCAGAGACTGCAGAAAGAGTAGACATGCAGGTATCCTGGTAATATCTCGCCAACACACGCACGCACGCACACAAACGCTTGCGCACCTACATACATAAGCAGATATTCCCATGTTCGACTACAAGAATACTGTAAGTGCACCAACCGTACGTATCCTGTGCCTCGACATTTTATAGGTAAATATACAAAGAAACTGTGAAGAAACAGCATATGTGTGTGGGTACAAGAGGACCACAACATAGTTTCTACGAAGGGGAGAGAGAAGAGTGCCAATCAACAGTACATAAAAGATTCATCTCTCACGCATCTAATAGTGTATACAGACAAAGTTTCTCCAATATTACTAATCTCTCATCAAGAGCACCTAAATACACTATATCGGTTTGTTTGTTTTTCATTTTATCACACACCAGAATCACAATAACATGGCAACTTTTAACGCACTATGCTGCACTTTCGTTCACGCACACTTGCTGAATGACATGCAGAGTATTCTTTTCATCTAAATTCATAGATCTGGATACTGTGCTCTGGAACATGCGTCAATGTTAATGACTGGTACCTACAACGACAGAAAATATATTAGTTATTTTTTATTTTTTACAATATTATACCCATCACAACATAAAATAAGGAAATAACATGGGATACTTTTTCCTGCTTCACTCAGCACAAAATTCACTGAAAATTAATGCATGTAGGTATCCGATTACGAATGGTTGGTAGGTAACTCATCATGGAATCATTGACGAACGTTTTTAATATGGAACAAAGTACAAGCACGGTGATGTAAATGATACCGTAGTCGCCTTGCAATTAAAAAGATCTTGGATTCGAGAATAATAGCAATGTCCGTGTCATCCTTCAGCAATAACTGAGCATTTACCAAGAAATTATTTCACATTTGAGCTATTGGTGGCTTTAGGAACAGAAATTTCTATAGACTAACATAGCACTGTAGAATACAGAGCGGGCGATACGTCGGGAAAAAAAAAAAAAAGTTTAAAACTTTATTCGTGAAAGAACGAACACAACTGTTACTTTGAAAGTCATAATAGACATTTAATCAGCACGTTTTCACTTTGATATGAAAATGAACACTTACTCTTTCGTTCAAACTCAGAAACAGGTGCGAGAGAAATCCAAGTGGTACATGCGCTTCGGATCCCACTTGAACTTGTACATCTACATCTCATTGGGTGCTCAAAGCGACAACTCCAAGCATTCCAAATTAACCACTTCAGTTGAACAAAACAAATCCAAAAATCAACTTTACGTCATAAAAGAATTCATTTCAACATTGCATATTAAATATTCTTTTGAGCGCTAGATTAAAGTTAATATTTAGGATATTTCCAAACAACAAAATTATCCAGAACACTACTTGTGCATCCCTGCGATTCTCTACCGTTCTCTCAAGTACTCTTATTTTTCGCGTATGTAATCCTATTTATAACCACTACAGCACATTAAAAAAAAAAGGCCTTAAACATAGTGAAAGCCAATACAAATATGAAAAGGAACCCAGTGAAATCCTGATGAGGTTATAATATTACAAAGTCCTTCTTATTCTCTTGTTTATTTTTCTTATCATTTACCACTAAAAAAACAATAAATGAAGAATCAAGGCCAGATATTTCATATTTCTTTCTTTTTAATGAGTGTAACTAACTATATTGTACCAAAGAATGGTTCGAGTACAAAACCTCAGGCCAAATTCTCACACACCTACATCTCGCTTTTCTTCACGAGAATGTTTAATAAATTGCTGTATGTATATATCCAGGGTGTCTCAAAAGACCCCTAACATAGGATAACTCTGTTATTATCAGAGTTACAACAAAATGTAAGAGGGAAAACCATCTCCAAATATGATGTTTTCAATCTAAAGTGAAGAATTTTTTTTTTTTTTTTTTTTTTTTTTTTTTTTTTTTTTAAATCGGACAAGCCGTTTGGTCTGTACACTCTTTATGTGGCCAATGTTAAATGAAAATGCGACGTTGCCACTTACCTGGACCCACAACATAAGTGAATGAAGTTACTGTCTTTTATTACGCTAACGAAAGAATGGTGGCATGTTTGAAATGGGAGCTGGCCATCGATACTTTAGCGTATAAGATAGTAACTTCATTCACTTACGTTATGGGTCCAGGTAAAGGGCAACGTTGCATTTTCATTTAACACTGGGCGCAAAAAAAGAGTGTACAGCCCAAACAGCTCATCCGATTTAAAAAAAAAAATCCTTCATTTTGGATTGAAAACATCATATTTGGAGACTGTTTCCCCTCTTACATTTTGTTGTAACTGATAGCAACAGAGATACCCTATCAGGGGACTTTTGAGACACTGTATTCAAAACAGCATATAATTACATTTAAAATATGGCGAGAGCTACTTCCTAACGTACGTTTGAAAATAATTTTTATTAACAATAACAGTACCACTGAAGGAACATAAGCAATTTTATTGAACCTTTCTGTACTCAGATCAGTAAAGTCTGTTTTTTTGTTTTATTTATTTATTTATTTATTTATTTTATTTTTTATTTATTTATTTTATTTATTTATATATTTATTTTTTTTTTTTTTTTGACTCAACAAACAGATCTCTAAATTTCTGATTTTACTAACAAGGTGACAGATTAATTATGATAAACATTTCGGGTGAGAGATGCTGCCGTAAATGGAAGAATATAGATGAAGTCGAGGCGGATGTAAATTTCCTCACGATAGTCAAGCAAAAACTAATTTACTTTTCCAACGGAATCATCATGGTACAGTAAACATATCTCAGACCACTACCTTGTTTCATGTAACCTCACAAATTCTTAACAACTCAGTGCGTATATTTTTTTCTGGGGTCAAATATACTTGTTCGAATTCATTACCCAATATTATAAACCATCTTCCTTGTTCACTTACATATTTTTCATCCTCAACCATATACAGAAAAAATCACGAGTTCGAATCAATCTCCCAAATATAGTGTGAGGTGAGAGAAAGTGAAGTGAGATCATGACATTGGTGTGGAAAGAAATTTTTGAATATATACATATTGTGAAATACTGAGCATTCTGCACTGAATAAATATGGTTATGGCGACGTATGGTCATGTGCAATTTTGACCAGTTGAAATTTTTGCCCGCGAGGTTTCTGCCGCAATGCTTTGTCCGTGTTCCCTAATGATGTCTAACTTCTTACCAATGAATTCACCTTCAACCCTAATTATATCTACGCGGTTAGGAACTTCTTGGATACAATCGTACAATCTTGGATACACAATAAATAACCTATGGTTCAGAAACAACCCTTTAAGATTACGTGCGATTTTTCTTTTTCAGCAGCAAGGCTATATGAAACGCGGACTCACAGCTTAACTGGAATCGGAATATGAGCTCCTGCCGGGAATCGAGCCCAGGTCTCCCACGCCAAAGGTGCGTACACTAACCACTTTACCACGAATGAGCTCTATGCGCAGTCATAAATAAATTGTGAAATCGAAAAATGAGAATAAACTATTTTTATGTTTCCTTTAAACCACCTCTCCTCACCAGTGACAGGAATTTTAGGTTCTTTGAATAGAAATAACGCGCTGTTCTGGTATCAAGTCCTTTAAGTACGTAGTATCAAATCGCGTGAGTGCATAGTTTATACGAGTAAAGTTCATCTTGACACTTTCCAAGGAGCCAAAGATAGTGTTAAATCGTATCAACCTCTGTTCTCCCGAGTATATGAAAATGTATTTCTACCAAAATGTTATATTCTTTATTTTTAAAAAGTGCTTTATCTCTTTTATCAACAATCTTTATTATTATTACCCTATACTTAATCTTGCTTGTCTTTTTCTTCTGTACATCATGTCCGTGGGCTTTCTGCGGTTCTTCCGTTTCCTTCCACTTCCTTCATTCTAACATTTCATTCATTCTCTTCACCACCGTTTCCTTTAGCCTAACCAGCATAACCATAGGACGTAAAACTGAAAGATGTCATTTTTTTTATTCTGTAGCATGTTTATTTATAATTGAAACAACAAACAAACAAACAGAAAAAAAAAAAAAAATAGGTCAACCATGATTCCAACCTATTCTAAGATTACAGGAGGGAAAAAGTTTAGCCTGACCATTTTTAATGTGTCAGAGTGCTGTAACTGATAGTTAAAAATATAAAATAAAAAACAAAGTGCCACGTAAGAGTCGTCAACACACACGATAGAGAACCCGAGATCTCACATTTGCTAAGCGAGCACGTTAATGGCTACTTCACCGTGCTCAGTAAAATCTTGAATATATTTTCGCTCTCAACGCGTATTTATTTAATTCGTAAGTTACACTACACGAAAAAAAATGACCAAGGAAAGAAGTATGTTACCTGCAATCATCACGTGTCCGCGTGACAGCATCTGACGAATCCTGGTTGATTTCCATCCTGATAATAAATACATAAATATGTAGCAAAAGAGCTGACAACATAAAAACACTTATTGAAGACATACGTAAAACTTCCGACGAAACTCAAATTTATAAATATATACAAAAAGACTCCGTATGGATAGGATGGAAGCAGGAAAGGCATAAGGAAGAGAAGTTGAAATATTACAAAAACAGGCTTTAACTCAATTTTCAATTCTAACAAATATTCGTATTTACAAGTTTCACTCATGTCACCAAACCATGTGTATAAACGATTTAACTGGATTTTGACGAAATGAAATAAACTGTTAATATTGTATGGAAATACTGAATCAAAATGAAATTTACCTTATTAATATAGCGTGGGACCACCGTTAGATTGCAGAACAGATTTGATTCGTCTGGAATAAAGGCATATAAGTCATGAATAATTTTATCATAGGAATATTATACCATTTCTCATATGGTATAGCACTTAGTTCCATCAACAAGGATGAATGGGTATCTGCTTTAGAGTTTGAGCTGCTCCAGAACTGACCCTGGTATTTATTCACTCTGTTTAGGTCTGGGGATTGGGCAGGCAAGGGGAAGGTTCAGTCCGATTTTTATGAAGTCACACCTCAAAGCTCCAACAGTGTGAATAACGCACTGTCATTTTGGGAAATTGTGTCACTGGCCAGAAACATCTGGGCTATAGAATGCACATGCATACGCTCGCCTATATTATATCATCACTCGCAATAATGCATTCTGCACGCGTAATTACAGGATTTAGTACGGAATACCAGGCATCACATCTCCCGTCATGCTTCACCGTAGATGCAAGACAGGTCGAAACATGAACTTCTTAGAGCCTTCACCATACACATATAACACAGTTGCATGACCTGTTGTTAGAAATACGGTGAAAGAAAACATATTACGTGCTTCGAATCATACGCAGTCCACTCTGCATGATTCCGGTACTATTTTCTTCGCACTAAAGCGTTGCTGGCAGTGATCAGAGGTTTAGAAATTACAACCTGGCCGCAAATGTTCAGGTCATGCAACTCATTTACTTGATTTTGCGTTTAACGCCCCTTTCAGCAGCGAGGTTATATGAGACGGGTCTACTGGTTAACGTGAAATCCGAACCACATGAGCTCCCGCCGGGAATCGAACCCGGGTCTCCTATGCCAAAGGCACGTACGCGACTCGTACGTATTATGCAACTCGTGTGCGATGCAAAAAACAATACCGTGAGGGAAATCCATCAAGAGCAAAATTACGCTGCATGTTTTTCTCAATGTTAGAAGAATTGTACAGAGAACTAATTCCCGATGGAGCGACACGTCATGCAGAAAATTAGGGTCATCTGCATGAATCCATCCTTCGGAGGAACATTTGGTCTGTGGAGTATTTGGCTTCTCCATATTAATGCTCTTAAACATTGCTATCCTCTTTTGCAATACAAGCTTGCGAAATCTGGAATGACGTTCCTGCTGTACTTTGCTTACTCCTTGATCTCGCCCCCGCATGATTTTTGTGTATAGAATGTTGGGTCGACCCGGAAAAAATCAAAAGGAAATAAGAATAATGAGTAGGCCAATCTGATACACACATGTGTGAGGTAAACTTACGTTTATCGGAGAAGTTAATCGTCGCAGCGATGAAGATCGTATAGTCGATTTGAGCTCATCAAGTAGTCCTGGAAGTGTACCATAGCTGGTAGTACTCCACTGTGACCCAAAAACATTACCTCGAAAACGGATGACAATTACAGAAACGTAGCAGTAAACATGAGCTGGCGATATACTCTTAAAACTTATTAAATAATAATATTCCAAAGTATTGGTTTCACTAAAAATTCAATAAGTAAAAAATGAGGAACTGAACCAGAGAAAGAACTGGGCCTCGGAATTACAGTGTCGGTGAGCTAACCACTACGCTACCCAGTCCGTTTCCTTAACAACCACACACCATTTACTCTTGAGTTTGGTGTTCATACTTCCAGACTACATGGACTATTTAATTTCGCAGGTTCCTAGATTATTAACTTTATTGTTCCTTAGTCAAGCAATACAAGCTTTGAATACAAGTAATTGCGAAACTACGAGAAACAGAATTATATACATCTGTAACTTCTTTCGAAGCCATTTTTAATATGTTGGTGTTGACAGAATACATACTGTTTGAACTGTGAAACTATTTTTGCGTATCTTTTATTGAAGTATTTAGTCAACTATTTTACCAATAAATTATTTTTTTTTTCCTGGATAGATCTAACACGCGCTATTCCCACCTTGCAAAGCAGCAGCAAGGTCGTTCCTAGAGCACTTCCGGGGTATAGTATCGATTAACAGCAAGCAAAAGATTATTTTTCAGATATCGTAACTGTCACTATTGTTGCAGTTTCGTATTTTATTTTAACAACGTGAGCTGAAAAAGGTTAACAACATTAAATTAGTTTAAAATACTCTTCATTTAAAAGTTTCCTATTATCAGGTGTACTTATTAACACGTTGACTGCTGAGCTTGGTCGCATAGGTCGTCGGATATGCTAAACAAAAGTAATTGTTGGATATTGATGCTTTTGCTTTGTTTTACAAGAATATAACAGTTTTACATCAAATATATGTTTATTGCGCAATTCTTGTAAGGACGCCGAAGGGCGTCCGCAGCATATGCCATCAACTTTTCATCTCATGTGCTATGGACGCCAATAGGCGTCCTTCATTATTTTCAATTTTATAACCTGAAAAGAAATATAAGAATTTTCACATATATAGTTCAGAACAACTTGTACATGTTTTATTTTGTTACGGTAATCATTAAAGCACGGCTGCAAACCCAATGCAGGCTATCCAAGACACTTCGCGCAATGGTAGGTGCTATCATTTCCAATGTTCTTCTGTTTTCATTTCCTGCACTTCTTTATCAATATTCATGTTTTGGTCCAACAGAACATTTCGTTGGCAGGTGATTTTCTTCCGCTTGTCTTTTCTTTGGTACATCCAATGGCGGAGTTACTTGGGCCTATTGTTTCACTTCCAAAAGGTGGCATATAATTTGTAGACGAAAATCATACAGCGATATATTGTTCATCGAATTGTATTGTTGTAAAGGAACCAAGAATTCAATAACGGTAACTGTAAAAAGTGGAAACATAATTTCTTGTTGCATCTGATGGTTTTCTGTTCGTATGGATAATAGACTACCACATGTTTTTGTCGACCAACACCCTTCATATAATTGACAGAGGTGGTTTTTTTTTTTTTTTTTTTTTTTTTTTTTTTTTTTTTTTTTTTTTTTTTAAGATTTGTTCCTTTTTGTCGCTTGGAAATTCAAATATATCAACATTAATATACTGTGGATTTGGCTTTCTCTTGGAAGGCCCGCTCATGGCGTAGGCACAAAGAAAAAATTACTGAATAAAAAGTCAGTATAATATGCATTTCACTGGCATAAAAACATAAATCATTCAAAAGTTCAAGAATAGATATTATTTTGTTCAACAATGCCTATATAAACACAAAGCGTTGTAGATCGAAACGAAGTACACTGCAAGGTACCTTCGCTCTGTACTAATTACTGTACAAAGTGTGACTGCACTAGTGTGCACATGCAGGTATTGGCGGGAAAGTGAATCTGCTGCAGTAACAAGCGCCGATCGGCGTCCTGCGCATATGCCAAATTCAGTACTGGACGGCGATGGGCGTCCTCAGCAATGAACGTGTTAATAATGTGGATTTTGTAAGCAACGGAAACACAGTAATTGCAAGAGACACATCACAAGTGCTTCATTTGAAGTAATGGCCACGCTAGCTACATATTTCGCCCGTTTTTCAGGTAACTTGTGCATATCGTCCTAATAAAACTTGGCTTGTCTGGAGACAAATCATTCAGAGACCCGCTTTTCCACTTCTTCGTACGTTCCGAGGTGTCGCTTAGAGAATACATGGGTCATTGATCGTAATAAGTGATAACTTGAAGCCACCAGGTGGGTTAATCCTTAGCGAAATCCTTTAATGTGCTTTTAACTAGCTTTGAAGTGTGTGATGAGGCGTTATCATGAAGCAAAATTACTTTGTGTTTTTTGACTCATTTTACGATCAGAGTGCAGTTCATATTATTTGTTCTCGATAGAGACCATTAACGGTTTCACTTGGCTTTAGAAGCTCATAATACTGAGGCTGATTCATTTATATTGACCTGAATTTGAATGTGCCACTTATCTATCAAATGCTGTGTTTCCACCACCGGTTATGTTTCATCTGAAGATCACCTCTACTCACTATTGCCTGGCATCGGAGTTTCCATTGCAGAAGACTGTGTTGCAGCTTGATCATGGATATTGCATCCCACTCCTCTTTCAGACTTTACACAGACAAAAGACGATGGGACAGACGCCGCCTGAGGAGCCAGAAAGCACAGTAAAAATAGTCCATTGGGCCGGCACCTGGATTCTTAAAAGGGATGTCAGAGAAAAGAACTGCCGCAATTCCAGTTTTCTGTTCTATACGGCGATAGAATTCCAGCGAAGTTTTCGCCGAGTGGCTAGATGCCTTGTAGTTGAACCTGGTTCACGTCTTGTCCGCATAATGCTGGGATTTCATTCAGGACATAAAACTGGTAGTACGCAGAATTTGACGTTTTGCTCCACTTTTTGGAAACGCAGTTTGCCCATTATGAGAAACCAGCCACAATCATGAACCCTTTTGGAAACTCTCTGTGCTTTGACCCTTGGCGTCAAAACGTCCGTATAGAATGGTACGAACTTTACCACAATCTGTGAAGTAAATCCACACCTCATCAAGAGTAACAAATTTCTTCCACCGATCACCCGCTTGATGACATTCATATAGCCTCTTGCAGTTCCTTTTTCGCCAGGCCACACGACAGGGTTCCAGGCCATGGACACCACTCTTGCGAACGACTGAAGCGTAAATCTTCGTAAATAACGCGGATGATTGCCGTCTGCGAGGTGCAGCATTTGCTTGCTATCGCACACTGTGTGGGGGCATTTTTAGAGGTCATCATACGCTCAAACACACGCTATAGTGGTGGTGGGCCCAGGACTCTGCTGCATATTTCTGTGCAATACGATTCACAATGGCACGACCCACATGAAAACTACGCCGTTTATATATTTCTACGATGCGTGACGCCGTTAACTTAGAGTTGGAAAGAGTCACAATGAACCCCTTCCAGAATCTGTTCAGCTTCGGCGGCATCAGACTACACTCGACCACACTGTTCTACTGCGTGATCAACACTGACACTGTTTGTTGTTTACTTGTGCCAATCTCACGGCGATGGCTTGCACATGTGCGGTACAATTGGGCACCAACTTTGGCTCAATATAAATGAATCAACCTCTGTACAACACATCTTCCTGGTCCCACATAAACAGAGCGTTATCTTCTTTCCGAAGTAATCTTGCTTTGCAGTCAAGAATGACGGTTTATCTGGATCTCAACACATGATTTTGTGCGTTTGAGGTTCTCCACTTTTTATCGCCAGTCCCAACTTCGGGTTTGAAACGCATCTTCATCCAGTAATGCTTGTAAGTGTTGGTCTTCAAACTATTTCAGTTGATATGGTCGTTCTTTGTCTCTAACATCAAAATCGCCACTTTTAAAATGTTTAAATCAGCGTATACACATATCTTGAGATGAAGCATGTTCACCATAAGTTTCCCCAAGCAGACGGTAACTTTGAGATGCACTTTTCTCCAAAATGATGTAATGAATTAGCACTTCCCGTAAACGCTCTTTTTGGCACGAAGGTTTACATGTTCTAGTGTACAAATACCTATGATGTTCACACCTTCAGACCATTTAACTTATAAATAAGGTTTTGAAGCTGCTTGTTACTATATCGTAGCAGCTTATATATCACATCGCGTCTGAAGCACTACTCCAACTATTGACAAAAATCCGCACTATTAACCGGTACAACTAGTATAATTAAGCTCGCCCCTTTATATATGTAGATATTGACGCGAGTCGCTGAAGGCCGTGGTAATTTCGGGCTCGGGCACCCTGTTGTTCCTAGTTCGGTAACAAACAATAAATTTACTAATCTAAAGATTCGAAAAATTACAAGTCCTAGAAGTTTGTTTACAAATTAGTTATTCTAAACTTGAAAATATATAAACAGCAGAAGAGTTTGGTATTTGGTAGCCCACTGGGCCCCTGTTAGCAAGTATTGTTATGAACCACTTTGAATCAATAATGCTACACACATGATTCAGATTTATCAAGTATTATTGCTACTTTGACGACGTAATAGAGCTTAAGATTCATTTGGAAATAGAACTCGAGTTCAATAAATACTGTATTCTCAAATTTCCTTGATCTTGATAAGAGCTGTCTTACTTTGTATCCCGAATTTTTGTGATTCACTTACATGGTTTCAGTTTTCTGACACTTTCTTCGGTGACATCTAAAAATTGGTGAACTTAAATTGTTGCTACGGTTTCCTCCCTCCCTCAGAAAAAAGTAGATAACTCAACTTTTGCGAAATGAGGTTATCTACTTTTTTCTCAGAGGAGTTTCACTGGGAGGAAGGGACCCTAGCAACGCGTCCAGTTTAGCAATTTTTACATGTTACAGAAGAGTGTTAAGAACAATGAAACCATATGGGTGAATCAAAAAAATTCGAGATACAAGAAAAGGCTGTTCTTATTGTATTATGTATCCTACAGTCTATCAGCAAACATTTTCTTTTTTTATAGAAAAAATAATAAGTTTGGTTGTATAATTTACACAAAACCTACAGCTAGCAATAACTATGTCTATAAAAAAATTAAAAAAAGAAAAACTCCACATTCAATTTGTAAGATTAATATCTACGGCTGACGATTTAATAAATTGAATTTTGTTAATATGTCAGGCTTATCGAAGTACCTACATGCCATTAAGCATATCAAAGAGTTTCAAATATTATATACAACGTTGTCACCTATAGCAAAACAAATGGAAGAAACTTTTTCATTAAAACAGAAATGCTGGCTAACGAACAGATTTCGTATGCTTGAGCACGACAGCACTTTGTTTATCTAACCAAAAATTCAGTGAATTTATTCATGTGCTTGTACACCATTACTACAGGTTCATTACACTTGGAACAAATTAGAAACTTGGTTAATTTTACAAGATGTAAAATCCAACCAAATACCTGATTCTATGTGGTGTCTCAAATGGCATATTCATTACCTACCTTAACCTTAACCTTGTGGAACCTTAAGAAAGTAGTAATTTTAAATTTACCAGAATTCGATTTTTAAGTGGTTCAAAGGAAGGACTCCCCTCTTCCATTCTCAACCGTACTATACACTGGATACTTCGCTCCTGCAACTCTTTAGGTTAAATTGACAAAACTCGAACAAATGAAAATAAATTTAATTCGTATTCAGTGAATAAATATACTATATGTTCAATTTCAATATGTTCAACAGTCTAAAATATATATACTTCATAACCTGTATACTATAACCTTCCACATACTAACCAACTTTCTGTAGAATGATTCCGAGTAACCGTGAATTAAATGCTTAACGTACCCCACTGAATGTTGAATTTTCTACATTAATGGAAATGAATACGATATTCTGTGTATCGAAAACACTAATATACAGAATTTTGTGCCTTCATGGTCAACAGTTATTAAAAAACACTGCTACTAGTTTATTAAAAACACTATCCGCCACATTCAATATCCGTCCCATCTCTTCGGTGTTCTGCGCAAATGAGGAAGAATGAATCATATTAGTCTTCTGTGATTCAGTGCTCTCCATATGCCAGATTTCGTGTTTTTATCTCGAATATTCAGAAAAATTTTCTCTCTTCCCTACATCTACCCCATTAACTTCTCCCTTTCCTCGCCAACGCAGATAGAATTTCTAAATTCATAGAAAAGAATTCATGTTTATGTACTGTATACCCAAAATACTCAAGTTTCGTACTGATTTATAAAGCGATTAAAAAAAAAAAAAAAAAAAGAAAAGAAAAGAAAGAAAGAAAAAGAAATCTTCCTCCGATTCTGTCACATTGAATTAGTGCAAGCAGAATATACACTGGCACTCCACATTTAAAGATGCTTTTATGTACCAAATTTCGTGACTATTCCCAACGAATGCGTAGTAATAATCTGCCACTTATTATTCAGTTTTTTGCACACTTCTCACTTTACATTTTTTTTCACACTTTTCACGCTATAGGTTAGTTACTCCCTTGAAATTCTGTGAATGCAGCAAGAGTTTTATATTGTAAGATACGTGTAAATATTTAATATCCCCATCCCTACTAAATACCTATCCTTAGATTAGCGTTGATAATGCTGACGGAAGTCAGCGAAAATTTTATATTTCATGTAATTTTCAATGCAATTTCTAAGAATTCACAGGTGAAAGTAAGTACATTTTGAGTTTATTGATAAGACTGCTTTTCAAGTGATATACATTATAATGTACTAGTAAGTGATCTATAACCACCCGGAAGATATGCAGCTTCCAATAATGAAAGAATTATTCAAATTCGCTGAAGTTTCAGGATAGTCTCAAGCAATACCTTGAATGAACACGCAAACTCACTACCTTCATTATATCATGCATGTGCAAGTGGGAACAGTGAGTGGGCCAATCACAGAGGACTTACTAGCATCGAGCGCCGTACCTATTCAATGTTCATCGTACACTAAACATCATAGAGGCACAAAAACTGTTATAATAGTAGCCAATCTATTTATTTACTAAAGAAAAAAATCTATTTACCACTTTAATGGGAAAATTTGTCCCTTTATGTTCTGTACTAGTACCTGAATGTTCGGTTGTACACTGGATGTTTCAATGCGGAGAATATTTTCAAAGTGTGCATCAGTTATTTACGAAAAACAAAAAATCAGTTCAAACGAGATTACGTAAGAAATACACTTTCAATAACGGGTCAGGTGGTCCGGATGAAAGGGTTCAATGGGCCGCAACTGGCCCGGGGGCCGGCTGTTGCACATAGCAGATTTATATGTATTGAAAAAAAAAACATTTTTTTATTTAACGTTCCATGATTATGTATCGGCGTTAAGAAAGAGAATGGTAATAACGAACAAAATGAAGAATGAAGAAAGTGGGAGGAAACGGGAAAACCCCGAGAAAAACAAACCTACTATCTTCCTTCATATGTACTTAAAAAACTAACAATTTCTTTTTTAATGTCCCATGATGATGCAGCATCAAAGTTAAGGGGATGGTGGTGATGATAATGAGCAAAACGAGAACACTGAGAAAACACACGCACATGATGTTTGTCTACTCAAAGTCCCTTGGTGCGAGCTGAATCGAACCAGGTACTCGACGCACCGGAAGTGAGCGCTCTACTACTAAGTTACCGTTACTAGTGGTTCTTTTCTTTCTCTCTCATCAGAATAAATATTTCTAAGGATTGCCTACTATTTATCTTAATAAGAAAATCATCGTTTCTGGAATTTAAAATTATTTTCTCTCTCACGAAGATCTCCAACTTTTATTCAGGGCTTCTTCTAACAAAGAAACATTGAACTCAAAAAAATAAAAAAAAATCTCTGCTGATTTTCAATCTACTAAAGACAACAAGTTGGTTTGTGCCAAATACTTAAATGCATTTCTCATGACCTAACAACAAGACCGTTGCCAACTACAAAAGAGAGATAGCTGCCAATTCTAAATGTGTATACAAAGACTTTGGCACCGAGTTGAATTCTAAAAATAGATGGAACGATGCATCCAGTTGAACACTACCCCAACAGAAAGAAGTGTATCTACGCATGGCTCTCATAATCATTCGCATACATATAAGAGAGAGAAATAAACAAGAGAAAAACGAGAAAACAGAAAAAGCCTTTACTTAGAAACGTAAAAAACACGTATATGAACGCTACAATATCTTGAGTTTGAATTCCATATTTCCCTACTTCAAGTTCTTTAAACAATTGAAGAACCAGATTACAATCACGCAAACTCTTTGCTGACACTCTCGTTAATTTTACTGCATTGCAAATTGGAAAAGAAAAAGCACGACTATCTCTCAGCGTAGGTGTATCAAATACAGGCCATTCTACATATTTCTCTTAGTATTACGGAATTACTCACGGTAGAAAGTTTAGGGTTGAGTTTGCTTCTTACCATGGAGTCTTACGGTTAGCTATGAAATTTAGAATTTTAAAGCTAATGATACATTAAAATCATACTTTTGTTTCACGTAAACTAAGCAGCTAATGTTCTTGCTTCATAATTGGGAGATCTCAGGTTCAAGTTCATGGCATGCCATTTTTATATTATTTTTCAATATTCTTCAAGTATGTATAATACGATCGAGCTCGATCTTCGTTGAATTAATTCCCTCCTTTTATTGTTAATGTACTAGCACCTCAATTTGCAACTTTATTAGTAATTTGGTAAAATAAACTATGCTATGGACAACTCCCCTCTACAATGAATTACCTCTTCTGACTTATTCTAAACTAATACAATCAGAACAATTTCCCAATCGCATTCTACTTTTTATTATTTCTTCAGCTCGAAGTGAACACAGAAAGACAGCAAATAATAAAACAAAAGAAATTATATATATATACTAAAAGAAATTATATATATATATATATATATATAAAGAGGCTATCTTCCTCCAAAATGGGGCAACTACTGAAATTGAAAAAGGGAGAGAAAAAGAGAACTGAGCAAAATTTAAGTGTGAGAGATGATGAGAAATCTATCTTCCCTAAAGTTTTACAGCTTCTACATTAAGTTCTGCATCTCAAATGAAGGTGCAAGGAATTATTTTCTCTTAACACTTGATTATGCACTCTTGGCCTCCAATCTTTAGCGGTATGTCACACTAACTTCGAATATGCGATAAATTACAAAGGAAGGAACGGAAACACACTTCAATCGATAAATTTTTGCGATTCTTTTCATAGATTGTACGATGAATCCTACAAGTTCATCTACGAAATATTACTAAAAGATTAGATTATTAATACTGTATTCATTTAGCATCAAAATAAACGCAAACTGATTAATTAATGCGCTGATAATAGCATTATAAAGTAGACATAGCTTGGTACAAGTTTATCTATAAAAAGTTCATACCAGTTGAAGCTAGTAAATTTCCGCTAATTTCTCGAAGATATTAATGGCCTTTAAAGCTCGAAAACCTTAACCGTCAGCAAGGAACAGATATTTCGCTTGAGTAAGAACTATCAGCGTGTAATACTTTTTTTTTAAAAAAATCTGACAACTGAAATCTTACCATTCTGAACTTCTGTGATAATAGTATCCTTCGATCGTTGCAGTTGATTTCTGAAAGCAAATGTAATAGAAACCAGCGAATGAGGCTCCGTTGATATCCTTAATTGTATGGTCAGGGACTAAGAAATGTTCTTTCCATCTCATAAATACGAAGTCTGTACTCTTCAATGCTTCATAATCAAAACTATCCGAATTAAACGTTTTTGCATATTGGTAAAAAGACAGAAACTTGCTCTGTAAGTAAATAAAAATATAAACAAATAAATAAAATATCAATTAGTAGCATCATGATTTGCAAATTGTTTTACGAAAGAGGAAAAGCTTCTACCAAAATTTCAGAACACAAGCATGCATGAATGAGTCAAGTAATTTCGTCCCTCCCGGTAACAACGAAAATGAAGGTCTGAACAGTTGCACTTTCCGTTTCAAACAATATGGCTACTAAGTACGGACCGGCTTACAACTCTCATTTATTTTCATACAATGTGTTCCCATAAATTCCTTACCTTCGATCTATTTATTCTTTAGATATTTTTTGCTTCGAAAAATGTGCATCTTAAGAAGATTCGCTGCTACCTGAAATGCAAGGTGTTTGGATTTCCCACTATGCCCTATAAATTAAATATATGTGCAATAATTCTTATTATTACTACATACTTCGTAAAAGCAAAGTGCTTCTAGTATGTACTATTAAAAGTTAAAAAACCGTTTCTAAACATTTTTTTCCTACGTGAAGTGTAGCCAATTATGTATTTATGCAGCGAAAAATTTGAATTTTAGTGTGTATTGGTTTTTCGAGCTAATGTCCCACACGTTTTTTTATAGGTATGCCCACGATTACGTTCTGAGGCTAAGAGAGACAGTGATGACAGTGAATGAAATGGTGGAATGAAGAAAGTGCGAGAAAACCGACATCACGGTGTTTGTCCATCACGAAGGCCACTTGGAGGTAGCTAGGATCGAACCACGGATCCCAGAGAGCTATAGCACTCTGCTACCGTGGCGCCAGTAATACTTTGTATTTACAAGAGATGCAATAACAAGAATTATTTTATATTCAGTTTTAATAGGATACAATTTTAAACATTGCATTTAAGTTTTACATGTAAACCATTTCTTTGGAATTTACCGGAAACAAATGATGCGAAAATACGTCATCTTGACTCATTCATATTTTCAGAAGTACCTTCCTCATATCATCCTTTTCTGAAAAACTAGCAATGGGCTTTCCTTAATATACAATTTGATTTGAAGATCCTTTCATACTTCTTTTCTTTTACCACTGCTCGACTACTTGTCTCCTTGATTGGAGGATTCATGAGACCGTCAACAGTAACAGAGGGCTATACCCTGAATTTCTTGGCGTGTACACATGGATTGTAAAGTAAAACTATCACCAAATGGTAAACACATAAGAGACCACGAAAAACAAAACAAAATTAGATTAAGTACTAATAAAACATCGACTGCTAGAAGTGTCAACAACTACAAAATACAACACAAGCAACAAAGGGTTTGGAGAACTAAGGTCTGAGTGTCTCCGCACATTCTATATGAATATGCTCAATGCCTAGCAGAATAGCAAACGCCCTGCATTAAATAAAAATGAATCAGACGGGAAACACGTTAGAAACATCTTATGTGACAATAACGCGATGATGTCTGCCAATTCTCCAAAAGAGACTTCCTAGAGTGTAGTTTATTTTAGTTTCCTGGTTCCAAGTTGATTACCAGAGTGCACACAATGGAGAAAACAAAGATGGAAGCAAGGAATAGAATACTCCCATGCTCATGTGCAAATGTTCCATGTACACGTGTTTATCTGTTTTCCCTTCTTGGGATATTTCCTATTAAGTCGTCTACATTTCTTTCACTACTCTTGTTTCTTTACATTGTCTCAGTAGAAGAAACAAATTAACTAGCGATAAACATTAACAAAGATTAACATTAGCGAGGGATCAAGAAACAAAAAGGTGCAACGAATTTGAAATGTAAAAAAAAAAAAAAAAAAAAAGTATTTGCAAATACATACGCATAGAAGCACACGTAGACGAGCACACACGTTCCCACAACAGAAGACAGATCAAAGAAAAAGTAGAAGCGTCTCTAAAAATTAAATGGGAGGATGATGATCTTTAGGTTTTCAGATGTGAGGATAGTCTGAGAAAGGCACTGTTACAATGTCGAAACATACCAATAAATAAATAATAAATAATAAATTTATATTTATGTCTCTCCAGCAACGAAGAACAGGACCTACAATTTGAAGTGGGATCTGAATTACTGTAGTGTGTTCAATGTTCTCTCACCAGAAATCAAATCCACGACTTTGTGACTTGTTAAATATATGGCAAGATGGAATAATCTAACTCATTATGACCTTTTTATATGCGATAAATAGAGGAAATAAGCTATTTTATATCATACTAAGTCCTCTGTACACGCAAATTTAATGATCATTAAAACAACTTATTACTTCAATCCATATGAAAACTTAAATGTACGACTGCCACTGAAGAGAAGAGGAAATGTATCAATATTTTCAAGAAAATGATTCTTGCTAAAATGCATCATTATTATGTACGTATATGAAGGAATTGTTTATCACATTTCTAAGAAACTATACATAACTTACACTAAAAGATTTTATTGTGAATAGGACTGCTTACTTATTCGCTACGTAAGAACTACTTGATACAATCCTCAAAAGATTAAAATCGTTAGGTAATTTGTACGCCAACAAATTACTCTCACTGCTGCTGTTTCTAGCTTTGTAGAATAAAATTTACTATCCTTAACTTGAGTCACTATCTATCCCTTTGCTTCACAATCCTGAGTAAGCATCGAAAATTCCGTGCTTTCATAGGAAATTGAACCCGGGCCAACGTGTACGAATAATTATGCCAACCATTCACCCACATGGAAGACATACTCACGGAAAAATAGTGTATAAAACAGATCTTGTTTTAAAATATAAAAGTTTTACTTTTAAAAGCACTATACTCACACCCAAAAGCAAGAACTGAAGTATTTAAGTTCTCCATCTATTACAACTGAAGTATTTAAGAAAACTAAAAGCTTTATTTTCTCTGCTAAAACTGATTAACTTGGCATGTAATTTATCACGTAAAATACTGGTCCATATTTAGCTACAAGCTGACATGAAAGAGAGTACTTCGAGGCGACATCTTCCCCATTTGAGTCCTCTGATTTTAGATACACTACGGAAAAATCTAATGATTTTAGATACACTACAGAAAAATCTAAGTACCCCACTTTTATAAAGTTTCGATTACATAATTGAACACAGTCATTTAATTTCTATTGAGAAAAATAAAAATCAGTCAGAGCATACAATAAGTAACTATTAATATTTTCGTACTTACCCAATGCTTTTTGTCAACGTCTTCGTCAGCATCCCACTTTCTGGTGAGAAATGGATATTTTTTGCTTATGATTTCTCCATCGAAGAAAGTCGTGAGAGTTGGGAATTCTTCCGTCAAACCCTTGATTTTTAAGTAACCACAAAGATAAGAGTTTTCTTCATCCACGTGCTGAAACAATACAAACGAACAAATAAATACTAATAAGTAACGTATTCTTGCGCTTTGTTACAATTCTCAGAAATACAAGAAACGTCGAAAAGAGGGGAGAGGTAAGTTTGTATTAAAATATCAATACCAAATCATAAGAGGATGATCACAAGATAATATTAATGAGTTAAGTCATGAACTATGGTTCATATCCGGCCAGTAGTTACCGAGAAATAAAGTACCACATACAAGTCGAGTCGAGCCTGTCCCTGGAGCTTGAGCTCGACCACCAAATGTAGCGATCTTTATTCTTTAGATGATGGGCTATTTATCCACCAAATTTGATGCCGGGGAGTTAACAACAAACATTAGCAATAAAAGAAGGACGATTTAAGTATATATATATATATATATATATATATATAAATGGATTTCGTTCCCACTATATTGAGAAGTCATTAGCAGGATTAATTTGCTGATATGGAATAAGGGTAAAAACAGATTCACCATTTTTGAATTGGCGAAATACAATCTGGGAAAATTAGGAGTTGCTCAGCTGTTTATGATTTGTGACACATCAATTAATTTGTCAAAATAGCCAACAACTATAGGTTACATTGTTTAGCATTTCGCAAGCGATGGTAACAGTTACTTACAAGCCATTCAGGAATAAGTAGTGTGTATTGATTTGGTAAGCAAGGAACAATACATACCACGAACCAAGTTGTAGTCAGGAAATCTGGGAAAAGAGCATCTTTAAGCAGATCAAGAAATTATGATAATACTAGCTGAACCTGCGCTCTCTACACAGCGCATCATTCATGTATGGGCATAAATCTCCTTGTCATTCCTCACATCTGTACATGTTCCTTTACAAACACAAGTGAAAGATGTCTCGATAAAAATCGGTAAGGTGTACCATAAAGGGGAGACTGTTTTGGATTATTTTTTCAATATCTCATCACGCCGTTTGCAAGATTTGAGCCTACTTCCGGTTGGAGTTTCTATTTCATGTATGATCAATTTTCTTTCTTCCCGCATACAGTATGTAATAAGCAAATACATTATATACACAATTAATTATGTCAGTGATATATGATGTTCATTGGGGAAAACACTTCAAACAATAAAGATTCATCTTAGACTGGAGAAATGGTTATCCTTTGTTTTCATTATCGTTTGGCCATGAAACAAATGCTTGAGAGATATGCAACCCCTATACACAACTATGTAGTGTGGGAATGTGTAACTCGTTGGGTATGATGCTTTACTTTTTTAAAATTTCAACACTTCCAGCGTACCGTACCCCTAAAAAAATGTAATAAAGAAACAGCCATTTTTAATTTTTTTTTAAATATTCAATTAGAACTGGACAATCTACACAAAATTTGGAATCGAACAGTGAAAAGGGCACGTTTCTAGCATTTCTGGTTTTCGAGATCTCATTGTCGAAAAGACTGGAGGCAACATATAAACTTCTCTTTGGAGACGAACATATAAACCTAGCATTTTAATATAACAACTTCTATACATTAAATCGGTTTTGTTTGACAGAGGATAGCATCTAATTGAAGGGACTTCCGTCTCTGTTGTGATTAACATTTGAAGTTCCTTAAGCTACAAAGTAAGTTCGTTAGGTTGAAAAGAAATCGAACATTACAATACTTGTGTAGAAGTATTACAAATTATGCGCATTACACTAATAATACATTAACCTTATCTAGTATACAGTATACATTATCTAGGACGCATATAGTACATAAGAGATGTAGAAAATACAGTTATCGTTATATTATTGAGAATATAATGGCGATTTATTTTCTTACAAAATAATTTCCATTATACGAAATACTGGAGTGCGCCCGTTTACATTGCTTTCTGTTCAAGAGTACATATTACAGACAAAACAAAACGTAATTTTGTTTAGGTAATATATACAAGAATACCCTGCACAAAAAGGATAGGTTGGAGTCATCATTTCTTACACCTCCAACCTATACTTATCATTGTTTCTGACTGTACAACCCAGTTTTGAACACGAAGGTTTCGCTCAAATGTTGGTATTAATTACATATACAGTGAAACCTGTCTTTAGCGGAATCGAGCGGGACTTGCAAAAATTTCCGTTAAAGTCAGGTTTCCGCTTAGTAGAGGTAGACCTTTCCTCTTTTTTTTTTTAATACATGCTTATAAAGGGGCATACTGAGAAAATATGTTGCTGTACGTACATTGTTCGATTACAGTGCTTCTTTCTTCTACGAATAAATACACAAAAAATTAAAATGAATACAAAATATACTATGCACACGTTTGCTTTATTTTTCTAATAGCTAAGCAGAGTTTTCTGTATACATTGCTGCTTGGCTGCTTGACTTTCCGCATACACTTTAGCCTGAGAAATTATACTAAGTAAATCAATCATTTTTCAGTAAGGCAAATTTTTGCAGTTCCTTTAAACTTCTGAGAGCATCTTGATATGCATTTAGTCTACACTCTTCTTCGAACTCAATATTGTATTCCTCTTCTTCCTCTATCTCGTTTTCTTTTTTCCGACATTCCGTATGATTCTTGATTAAGTTGCGGGGATTAAGGACAATTTGTGGGGGTGAATATGAGCAGTGGTTGGGGAAGGTCTACACTGTCCAGAAATATTTAACAAAAGAACGAACATTTTATCGCAGACAGTATAATGTATATGTCTCACAAAATGTCTAGACATCTTCTAAACGCTGTAGTCCGGAACTCAGAATTTTCCGTTAAATGTTTATTTTTCTTTCCGTTGTCCGCGTAACACAGTTTCCGCTTAATGAAGGGACTTTATACACGTTTTGTTCTCCAAAATTCATGGGACCGTGAAATATTTCCGTTTAAGACAGTTTTCCGTTTAATAAAGGGTCCGTTGAAGACAGGTTTTACTGTATTTACAAACTGGAAATAGGTTAAAAATACCTAACTTGTATTATTGTTTATTATCCTAATTTTTTTGATGAGGAAATTCAACTTAAGCCCATTGCACACATGTAGACCTCGAACAATGCGATTTTGGATAGCGCGGAACCAATTAAGCAACATTATGAAGGTATTTATGTATTCTCTAATGTACTACATTATATAGCTGCGGCGTACTTCATAAATTTCATACACGCATGTTTCTTTGTAAATAAAATGCAGATGTTTTACAAACAACTTTTCACGGACACGTTCGAAGCTTGCTAAAATGAACATATGCGTATAGATACATGACCTTACAACGACGAAACCAACACGTCTTTTCATCTATGTCTTCCTGCTTTTCCGTCCTCTACTGGTATCGATTATTTCTTTTATTTCTTTGCAATTTCTTATTTCTTCTCTACATAATAATTATATATTTGGTGGCAACATCCAAACATTCTCTCATACATTGTACATGTTACTCAGGCCTGTATTTACGTATTTTACGTTCCTGGGTCCACGAAAATATTGTGCCCCTTCCTCCTTAGGCAATACGCTGACAGCCAATAAGCAATTGTCTCCGCACCTTTCAGCTCCAGTAGTGTTCCAACTTTGAGAAAACTCCGCCGCACTGTGGTGCCAACATTATTTTCAGATCTCCCTTACCTTCTTCCTCGTAGACCCCTATTTTTCGTATACCATACATAGCTTTTAAACGTGCTCCCTGTGGACCAGCTTGTAGGAATAGAGTCAGATCTAACAAATCTGAAAGGTCGCCTAGAATTTTGTGAACAACACTTTATCACTGACAAGTGCGTTAACATGTCGCCAAGAAAATCCTTAGGCAGCATGTAGCTACAGCAGGACAGACTAAAATTGCACAAATCAACAAAAACGGAAATATTGTTTTTCAGTTTTACGCTAGGTTAGAATGAAAATGAATTACTATCAAAATGAATTATCACTGGCGGAATAAGAATAACAGACACAACGGGAGAATCCCAAGAAAAAACATATGGCCTAGGATCGAACCAGACACCCCTCGCACTAGATATACACTCTCAGCCACCGTGCCTCACAGAAATCAACAAATTTAACTTTGGAAAGTTATCACAGTCTCTTTACTTTTTAGACTTGTAAATTATGCTATGCGTAAGTATCGGAAGTCTATAGAACGGCTTTGTTCGTCCGTCCGTCTGTCAACAGGCGGTTGAAATTTACTGCTTCCGGTTTCAATACTGATTTTCATAAATCAAAAACGGTAACAGATATCGAGATATCGTCTTTTGCTATTGATTCACTATCTCAGGAATAGGTTTTCTCTCTTCCATTGACCCTCTATTCAAATCGTAAGTGGTTAAAAGAAAGTGGGTCTAAACAACATACCACCACAAACTTCTGCAAAATCGGAAGTGGCAGAAACTTACTACTGCTTCCTTTTCAATACTGATTTCTACAAAACAAAAACTATAAGAAAAAAAAAATGAAATCTTTAAGTTTTACGTCCCACGTTTATGCCGGTTAGGCTAAAGGAAACCGTGATGATGAGAGATGAGTGAAATGGTGGAATGAAGAAAGTGGGAAGAAACGGGAGAACCCCGAGAAAACCCAAGAGCACGGTATTTGCCCACCACAAAGTCCACACGGCGCGAGCTGGAAACTGTTAAGAGATATCAAGATGCTGTTTTTTGCAATTGATTCAGCTTCCAAGAACATGTTCCGCTTCCTCCATTAACCCTCTAGTTAAACTGGGAGTTTTAGAATTAACCATTTCCGGCTTCACCAGTTCTTATCATAAAAACAATAGTAATACATAGCGACAAGCGGTTTCCTACAGTCGAATCAAGGTATCGAAAAAACACAACATCACACCCGCAACACTTTATCAAAATCGGAAGTAGTTGTAAGTCCGTACATGAAAATTTTACAAGACATCGAGATGCAGATTTTTTGTACACGATTCAGCTTCCCAAGAGTAGATTCTATCTCCTTCTTTAACTATATATTCAAACGGGAAGTGATTCAAATTAACGATTTCAAGTTTCAACCTTCATCGTCATAGAAGAAAACAGTAAGGCATAGTGAGTAATGGCTTTTTGACATGGATTCAGCTTCCGACGAACAGGTTCTATCTTTGATATTATTAATGTATTGCAACCAGTAGTTATAGATGTATTCCTTCAAGTTTGCCTATTGAATTCCTATAGTTTGGAAGTCTACAGCAGTTTCAAACTGTGAAATGAAACTCAGTTGTTCCTTACTTCTCTGCTAGCCATAGTTTACTATCTGTATCTGATTTAACTATAAAGTATTAACTTATACCTTTGTTTGGAGTTTTACCACCCTTTCAAGTATCTACAATATCAAAAGGTCACATGAACTCCATCGACAATTGAACCTGGGCTGCAAATTTACAATACACCATCTTAAAAACTCAATTTTACGGTTAAAACAAATGAGGGAATATGAAAGAAGGCTGTCGAAGATATTAATTTCCACTGGCAAAGCATTTATGTACAGCATAGTAAACCAGGATTTTATGTTCACAAGCGTCAAACCACTACAATTGCTATACTAGAGTTAACTGAGTATATGCATTCGACAGACAACTGCAGAATATACTAAGTTCCACTACTGGAATGCGTCTGCACAATGTAGGGAACGTGTATTTACGTTTACAAGTACAGAATTACTAACGTGAAACCATAACAAACGTTCTTTCCACTATCCTCGTCTGTGCGCACACCTTCCGTTTGCGATGCGCCTGGTCACTACTGACGTACTGTCGGACGGGGCACCTGCTGCACTCCTACCCTCATTCATGCATTTCGTGGTCACATAGCAAGGATTGTTTAGTGTCATCTGGTCTCGTTAGTGTCATTATACGATAGCTTTCATGGCATTCGTACGGGAGCGTAATTATACCACAAGGGGTCACATCAATTTGCAAGCACATTAACAATTATCTGGGCCAGCGCGGGAAGGTTCTGTACCAAAATTTAAGTTACATAGTATTGCCGAGCGAGTCTTGGTGAGTGAAGGCGGGCTAGAGTCCCGCAGGGCACGTAGCTCTCTGTCTTTATTACAGCTAAATGAGAAGAGGACCTGTATTCTAGAACACTGCCGCAAGCGCCAAGGAAATAAGGGTGCAGAATGTCTTAGGGAATCATATACAATACAAAAAGTTAAGTATTATTTTTTAAAATTTGACGGTGTACTGTAAATCTGGAGGGACTCGGGAGGTCATATCAGTGTTTTTTACAGGACACTTCGCGGGGAATCTCTCCCGGCTTTGGCGTTGTTCTTTTACATTTCATTGGGGACAGTACCGTTAACACAGGGATGCAAATAACCACTCGCCCGGGGCGAATGGTTCATTGGTGCGAGCGAGCATTTAATGCAATACCGAATATAACTAAATGATTTCTATTGTAGGATGTGGGTTAGTAGTTTTTTTTCTTGGGCCACAAAAGACAAACTGAGATTGCATGACTCGCAAGTATGGCAAGTATATTTGCCACCATGTACTCGGCGACAGTACGCTTCGGAGTCACGGTAAAATAAATTGCAAAGCATGCCACTCTCGTACATAACCAATCATTTTGCTAATACTCTCCCAGTGCAACCCCTCACAGATAGTTTTTTTTAAAGCTGTGTCCGATTTATATAAAGCGTGAAAGTAAGTTAACATTCTAATTAAATCTAACCTAACCCAACAACCTAAAATTAGCTTAAGCTGTAACATTTTTTTTTTCTCAAAAAAGGCTATCCCCCAAAATTAGACACATGTCGTGAGTGTGTATCAAATACATCTATGTAACATACTATTTTCCACCGGAGTAATATTTCTGCACGATGTAGGAAGACTATACTTTCTGTTTACAAGTATATAGTTACTATTTTGAAACCGTTACAAGTGCTCTAACATAGCCTACGTGATTTTACATTGTAAGTACTTTTTGCACCATCCTCGGTTATGTACAACCTCCAACACTAAGGCGCCTGTTTACTATGGACGCGCCCTTGCCTCTCCCTCCCCTGCTAAACTTCTACTCTGACGCGCTTAGATAACATTCATGCTTCTAGTGACCATCTAACACAAGTTGGTTGTGTTTCTGGCAGTCATTTCTATTACGCACGTGAGGACCTGTATTGCATGCATATTAACAATCTGTACGCATTATTTAGGTACGCGATAGCGTAATAACAATCCAGGACATCTTAGAGAATTATTTGACGCAAAGAATAGTTTCTTTCTTTTTAATATGATGGACTCTTCTGCACCTGCATCTGAATGATTTCATCCATCAAATTTTAATTAGAATCAGGAACGACTACAGAGTTGAAAAGTTGTTCTCGTATGTAGTTACTCCAATTAATATAAAATTTATTAATTTCAAATTATTTCTCACAGGTTGTATTAACCTAGGTCAACAATTCCCAATAAGACCCTTCGATTGAATAATGCAAGCGCAACAGCTGACATGTTTATACACAGTCAATACACACAAGCTCTGACAAATAAACGATAATTTCATGTCAATACCATGGTCACGTAACATACGAACTCGTCCAGTTCAATATGCATACTTTCTCTTTAGTTTCACTTTCCAATGGAATACAATACGCAGTCACAACGCTATTTTCAAGTTTCTATCAAACCACCCAGTTAGTGAACTCTTCTCTGCATTCATCCGTACAAGTCACTAATACTGGATTTACATAGTATAACAATGTCATTTAAACGTAAAACTATCCTACTTCTAGTTTCAAGCTTACCTGCAATACGACTTCTACTTCGTAACTATTGCCTTTTGATTTCTGGTGTCCCTGGAATTTTGATCCGTTGTACAGAAGGGATCTTGCTACTCCAGGCTGACGAGAATTCGCTGGTGGAGGTGGAACAATGTCTATTTTCACAGGCATTGTTATTGAACTGAATATTGCGATCTACGCAATTCCTATCCTCTCACTTCAATGGTCTGTTGATAACTGCCTGAACTAATTTATCAAGATGGCGACACCGCACTGTTGTAGCCAACTGCTAATGTAAAAAAATAAGAAAATGAAGAGTTTTTTTTTTTTTTTCAATGTCACATATTACCATAAAATCCATAGTGACATCGTATTGTTCTCTCTTACTCTTTCCTTCTTTCTTTCTTTTTCAAGCTTACATTTTGTCAGTTTAACGTAAAAGTGATTGTAGGACCGGGAGAGTAGCGGCAATTGCCCCCCTAAGTTAGAGAAACATTTTATAAAATAAATTGTATAATACCAATAAACCAGTGAGTTTCGTTTCACGGTGTGAAACTATGGAGCATTTCCAAACTATGGGAATTCAATACTCAAACCTGAAGTAATATATCTGTAACTATAGGCAAAAATAGATTAATAAGATCAAAGATAGAATCTGCTCCTCAGACGCTGAATTCACGTAAGAAAGCCTTTACTCGCTTCCTTAAACAATAAGGAGCAGCAATATTTATCCCCAAAGAGTCCAAAATTATCAAATACAGACTACCACAACATACTTCTATATACGAAGGAGAAGCTTTTGCGATACGTCAAGCTCTATTATACATAAAAAGAAACAAAATACTAAAGACAGTAATATGTTCTGACTCCTTAAGTGTATTAATGTCTCTAAATTCAACTCATTGGAATAAAAAGTCTACCTGGATCATATTAAATATAAAATATCTTTATGCAAATATGTCAAAAAACAATTTCCAAATAACGTTTGTATTCCACTCATGTCAACTTAGATCCAAATTTAAATATCATCGACCTAGCTGCTAAAAATGCATGTCAAAACGGCCAAAATATGAATATTAAACTGGCACCAGAAAATTTCAAACATATTATATCAGAGTATGAAAAGACGGAAATCAAACAATGGAGACATAAAAATCCTTCTTTACCTGGAAAACTCTATTGGGAAATTTATGAAGACAATTCTACAAGTTTTTCAAAAAAATTATCATTATGGAATAGACGAGAAGTGATAATTTTCTGTCGCATGTTATTTAACACTGCACTAACTCCGACCAAATTATTTCAAATAAAAAAAAAAAGGACACTTATCATTGTTGGTGTGATAAAGGTATTGGTACTTTGAATCATTTAATATTCGAATGTGAGTTATTTCAAGCACATCGAAACAATTTACTTCAACAACTGCATTTCATTTTGGGACATGGACCTCTCTGATATGAAAGTATTTTGGCATCCAGGAACTGGAAAGGAATAAAAACACTCATACAATATATAGTGAAATCAGGAATTGACATATAAAAATAAATAAATAAATAAAATAACAATAATAATAAATATCAACAACAATATACTGCACTATCTTCTTTTGGACATACTTTCAATTCTAATTAATTTTTACAAGGAAATAATATGAAAAAGAAAAAAAATAATAAGTAATAAAAAACAAATTCACAGAAAACATGCAATAACCAATCAAAGAAACAAGGAAAATAAACTTAACATAGAGAATATATTACTTCCAAGAAAAACCCCACATTGAAAAAAAAAATTCTTCTAATATCAACATTTGTTGCACAGCAATAAGAGGGTGCATAAGAAAAAAGAAAAAAAAAACACCTTTATAAGAAAGAAACAATAAGGAGTTTGAAAATAACACCCATTTTTTCGCCCTTTGGGTTATTTAAAAAAGAAAACGTCTTGTTTACTGTTCTGAATTTAGCGTAAATATATCTTTTCTTGCTAAATCCTAAATTTGTATTTCTTTTAGGGTAGTGTCTCTGAGTGAAAAAAAAAATAGTCTCTTTAATCATAAATGAGAGGGTATGTCGTAACTGGCACAATATTTAGGACCTGTTAAAGAAATTCTGAATAAGGGATGCCAGGCAGCTCTAACATTTCCTTTTCACATTGTTTATGCATCCCTTGTAGGGGCTTCTTTTGTGTTAACAGTGTATAGAATGAACTGGAAAATTGTAGATAGTAATCTGGGAAAGGCAGATAATTAATTAATCCTGACCAAATGAGTACAAATCCTGACCTTATATATATACCTAACCTGATATTAGTGTTGCGGTTTTCCGTTTACAAAATCTGGCAACCCTAGGTTTTGGTAGAGTGTTGCGGGTTGCGCGGGCATGTTCTCTTGACACCCTGAATCGATTGCAGAAAACAGCTTGTCTCTATATATTACCATTTTTGTTCCACGGCGATACATGTTGAAACTGGAATTGCTTAATTTTAACTACTTCCGGATTTAACAGAGGGTTAAGTGAGAAGATGGAACTTACGTTTGGGAAGCTGAATCAATAGCAAAACACTGCATCTCGTATCTCTTACCATTTTTGTTCTATGAAAATCAATATCAAAACCAGAAGTAGTAGTAAATTTTAACCCCGTCTAATTTTGGTACAGTGTTCAGTATGGTCATGGTTAGTTGCTTTAAGACGCTGAATCTTTAGCAAAAAGCTGCTTCTCGCTATCTGTTACTATTGTCATTCTGTGGATATTAACGTTAAAACCGGAAATGGCAAATTTAATTCGCTTCCAGTTTGAATAAAGGGTTAATATACGATATTAAACCAGGGCGTCATTTAGGGGGAGTAGGAGGGGCAATCCCCCCAAGAGTTTGAGGAATACATATATTTTAAGCGATTGTCTACTAATATAGTAGTACAAAACGTGAAAGTCTTATCTCCGTGGTGCTCTTACCCCCATCAAGGGAAGTCTGAAATGACGCCCCTGTTTTTGCTTGGAACCCTGAATCGATTCTAGAAAGCCGCATCTCTAATTATCTAATTTTTGTTGTATGAAAATCAGTATTGAAACCAGAAGTAATATTAGATTTGAACCACTACCGATTTTGATACAGTGTTCGAGATAGTCATGATACGTTGCCTTGAGACGCTAAATCCTTTGCAAAAATCGCTTCTCGCCATATATTACCGTTATTGTTTCATGGTGTTAAACGTTGAAACCGGAAATTACTAATTTTAACCATTTCCGGTTTGAATAGAATTTACGAAGATATGAAACTTCCCCTTGCAAAGCTGAATCGATTGCAACGAACCGCTTCTCGATATCTCTTATTGTTTTTGCTCTGATATTTATCGACAGACGGGCGGACGAACAAAGCTATTCTATCAGACGTCCGAAACTTATACAAAGCATAGTTTGGTAGTCTCAAAACATGAAACTATATGTTGGTGGATAATCTTATCCGCTGGCAAAATCCAAAATAACGCTACTAAATTGCAGTGTGCATAAAATTAAACATAATTTATTGCTTTATACGCATCAGTGAGTCTCAGCTAGGCTCCTCGCACATTTAAAAAAAAAAAAAAATCGAGGTTTCTTCTTCACCAATGTAATGCCTATGGCCAGAAACATCGTTGGGAAGTTAAGTGTACTAAACGTGTAATAAATTAATAAAAGCGTATGACAGTTAAATTTGAAAGTAAATAATGGAAAACTAGCGGATGAGAGGTGACACGAACACTCACACTGTGACACGAATGTGAATCGAAGTTCAAAAATCATCATTATAGATGTTAGCCCACTAATACCAAGAGGGGTTTAAAAGTCTGTGCACTTCGGAAGAAAAAATAATAATACAGGAATACTAATTATGCTTTCAGACTTGGTTTATCGGTTACTTTTCATATTTTTTTTGTTTTTCTTTTTGTTTTTATTTGCACATACTTTTGAAATCTGTATATTCTCTTAGAAAAATAGTCCTGAAAATCACCAGGGATCGGTTTTTACAGTTTGGCGTACACTGTGTTGACATTCCTCGTGTTTGCTTTGAATTTTGGGAAAATAAAAAAAATCCGGGGGTAAGATCGGATGAATAAAGCGGTGCCTGCAGACGTTGGATTACTGAAGCACGAAGGAAATCAGCGATTTCAGAAGACCGATTTGCCGCAACGTTATCGTGGTGAAGGAATAATTCTTAAAACTAATCTATGGTTGCTATTGAGAAATAATTACCACCGCGGACAAACATTTGGCCACCTAAGAATGAATTTTCCTGTCCTCGAAGGGGATGACAACCACAATTCTATCCCTGCACATGAAAACAGCAAACATGGCCATGATTGTTAATTTCTGACGTTTTGCTTTTTCCCTTTTTGTAGACCGGCCTATGTTTCTTTCTTTTTCTGTCAGTTTATCCTCCCATGATTGTGTGCCGAGATTAAGGGAGGCTATGATGATGTAGCTAAAATTGGTGGAGTGACGAAAATGGGAGAGCCTCGAGAAAATATACACAACACATACAATATTTTTCCACAAAAATACTATTTGATGGGAGCTTGAATTAAAGCAGGGACCCAACAAGCAAAAAGTGAGTGCTCTACCTTTCATCCAAGGCGAACACGACTCAAATTTCATGTTTCGAGAGTGCGTTCAATTTGAAAGACCACGCTTCATAGCTTATGACTAACTTTGTGAAATTTGGACTTGCATTTCCAAGCCTGGTCGTAAAGCGCCTCAGTACAATTGTTCAATTTTTGGAGATCTTTATCGGCATTTTCAGGTCCTTCAGGCAAAATCCGTATTGGCATTACATCCGCATTTTGCATTTGTTGTCAAGATTCGTGTCCGACCTTCAAGTGTTTTATCCGTTGTGATGCAAGATCCGGTTTAGATGCACGCAAATAGTTTCTGATCAATTCTTAGGGATGGTGTTTGTTCACCCAGATGCTCGAACAACTCAGCGAAACTATGAATACCTCTTTATAGGGTTTACAACTTCAATCAGTTATAATTCTTTATTGGAACCACATACAGACTTGATTTATACGCTAATACTTGCAAAACACTTCAAGTTTGACTCAAGTGGTGAATAGTTGCAGAGTTAACCACACGCGGCGCCACTGTTCACTCTTTGAAAAAGGAGACTTTCACTGGTGGGGAAAGAGCTAAGTGCGTGTTTTGGTTTGAAGAAACGAAGTCAGTAACGTGTGTAGGTGAGGTGGGGGCATAATGGGCATCTGAAGGTTGAAATTGAGATAGCAACGTTGCTATGAATGGAAAGTCGATGATTTTGCAGTACAATATTCTTTATTGTTTCTTCTACAAATGTGAGGAGGTGTAAGGTGTGAAAGTTTTACCAAACAAGTTGTATGTGCAAATAAATTGACCTATTGTGAATGACTGTTTTACCTCAGCCCCCTGGGTAAAATGGTCCCATCCTTGGAACATACACATATTAACCAAAATTACAATTTGTTTCGATAAGGAAATGCTAGTTAATGAAACAATTACTTGTACAACTATAAAACAATGAGCGGAAAACTATAAAAACGAAAATAATACTAAAATAAAATTAAATGAAAAAGAAAATACAAAGTGCAGTAGAGGGGCTACCAAAAAATTTCGAGACTAGGTCTCTAACATACCAAAAGATGACAAAACAAGGACACACGCTCGATCACAGGAAGCACTGACCTTCATACTATTCACAGGGTAATATGGTACCCTGCTCAATTCGACACCGGATATTTTGGACCCCTGTACAATTTTAAGGGGCCATTTTGCCTCAATCCAGATATAACTTTCAAAAACCCTTTATTTGCTATCCACCATCTTGCGCATGGAAATCATGCATGATTGTTTGATGGCCAAACCTTTCTCACTATCTATGTGTGTAGCATGTTTTATTCAAGTAATTACTTTTTTCAGAAACAGGAAGAATATTCACCCCATACTTTACATCGACGTACTATGAAAATGGTTTTCTCCACTTATATGCTATGGAAGGTAGCGACGTCTTCCTTTCTAGACACTTTGCGCCACACTGACTACGTCTTTTGCAGTAGTACCAATTCTCTGTCACCAGAGGAACACAGTGATGTGCCGTAAACTATAATTTTACGTCTACGCGATTGTCTACTGTAGTCTATACGTAATCTACATTACACCTTTTCCCGTGTAAACTATGTAGACAACAACTAAGGAAGAATTTCGTTGCTCGTTTGTTCATATTTCCTCATTCAGTTGTTTTGTTTCGGTGCAGCGAAAGATTAGGGAAGCGACTAACATATAAAATGTAGAGGGAATTATCTAATCTGTATGTTTACTCTGCCCTGCACATACCACTTCCTTAGATTTTCCACTTCGAGCACTGCTTTTATAATGAAATTGACATATTTTACATAGTCTATGTTGTTTACATTGTCTACGCATAGTTGACATGTAAACGTAAACTATCGTTTTTTACGCGTAGACGCACATCTCTGCCCACTATATGCCGGGGTGACCCTTGCCCGGGGGGGTCATTATGCCTTACTTCCCCTACAGCGTAAGTTTCGCACACAATACTGCAGGGAACCACCCAGCAGACCAACAGTGTATAAATGGCACCAGACAGGTTGAAACAGGTTGTTCTGTGCGACACACAAAGGGTCCAGGACATTCACCAATGACTGACGATGTGTTGGAAGCAGTTAGAGTTTTGTCCTCAGTCTTCGAAAATATACACGACGTGAATCACAACAAACTGGTATCCCTCAGACTACTGTTTGGCGTGTATTGCGTAGACGTTCATCCATGAAGCCATATAGACTGTCATTGGTTCAAGCACTGAATGAAGCGGATAAACATACCCAACATGAAATCTATGTTACGATGTCGGATCGCTTTAGTGGTGATGAGTTTTCTTTTTAACAATGTGGTATTCAGTGACAAATCAACTTTAAACTTTCTGGCCGAGTCAGCATACAAAACATCCACAAAAATCCACATGTGCATGCGCAGCGGTTCCTGACAGTCCCAAAGTGAACGTGTTTTGCGCTGATTCCAGAACAAAGGTGTATGGACCATTCTTCTTTAGTGAGAGCACTATCACCGGAAATCAACTTTCGTTGGGATGTCTCCAGGATGACTGCAGGTGCACACATTGATCCATAATGGATTTGTCACACAAAAAAAAACACAACTTGAAGTGTTTTACAGTATAATGACATATGTATAAACCAAGTCGGTCTGTATAAATCAAAATTATAACTAATTAAACCTAATTAAAACCTATAAAGAATCACCCCTATATATATATATATATATATATATATATATATATATATATATATATATATATATATATATATATATATATATATATATATATATATGAGCAGCTTGCCTCAGCTTCTCTTCCTTGCACCTTGTCATTTTCGTGTCTCTCTGATCATAAAGCAAAAAGTCGGAACTTTGTCTGTGCTCCTATTGGCTAATGATATTTCGTTCTCCATTCCTCTAATCTAACTGCATTAAATTAATCAAATTTACTAGTTCTTACTGTTCAGGCCTTATTACTGCATGTTTCTGTGACGGCATGTTATCTACAAAAAGCACTTGTTCTTTGTATTCCTGTAATGCAAAGGTGTCGTATTTACACGATAATACGAGGTGATTTTCCCTTCCGCATTTCAGACACTTCTTCCCCCACGCAAGACATGCTCTTTTTTATGCTGTAGTGTGCAGTAGACATAACGAGGTCAGTTCGGAGACGATCTTGGTGATGACGAACAGGAACTGGATGCATGTCGTTTGGTAAATTTGGAGAAACGATTTTTCGAAGGTTGCATTGTATTTACGTTAATAGGTTTTCATTACTTCCTTTATTTCTGCATATGATTCTTCTAGATGAAGGTGACTAACAGATATTACAGAGCTGTTCATATGCCTCCGTACCCACAACAGCAAACAGTGTGAGTACCTTTCTGTCTTCCAAAATTTGTGTTATGCATAAATGCTCGAATCTGTCTAACGTAAATAGGACTGTAGACGGTCTATTTCAATATTGAAGGGTGCAAAGTTCATATCGATGAATAATTGGCACGTAGATTGGTTCACAACGACTGCGCCAATATTGAAATCTTAAATAACCACAAATTGTGACTCTCACTTGTTTCGTAGTTTGATCCGTTTATTCTCTATCTGTATAATTACTATAATCACTGATCACTAAATCAACTGTATTCCATAAACTTACTAACAAATTTACATCACAATCTTAAATCTTTCTTTTTGTTGTTCCTGTTCCTCACCTTCCCCTTCGCCTATCGAGAGGTGTTGCATTATCGGAGTGCAGACATAGTCTGTTTCACCGATATCCTTGGAATTGTAAGCGGAGTAACATTGTGTTTGTTGTTTAGAAGGTCTGCTTTGGCCTTTTCCGGTGGTAATTGAAAAATGAGAACTGAAATAGTCATTTCCTCTTGTTGGAATATATGAGTGGTGTTAATTCCGTTGCATATGTGGGAAATACAGAACTATGATTTTCTAGTGAAGTTCTTTTTTTTCCACCGGATGATGAAATGTAAAAGAAAAAATGATGTTATTAACCAGGTAATAATTAAAGTAAATTTTAAAGGACAAGACTATTATCTTGAAGAAAAAAAATAAATGTTTCAGGATATCCAAATCATTGTGAGTCAAAATTTGTTTGATGGTGAAGGGTCTATAAGGCGTTTATTTAGCTCTTCCATAACTTGAGTTCTATTTTTAGATAACAAAGGACATTGAAATACGAGATGATTCAGAGTTCCAACCTCTTCGTTGCACCAACAGAGAGGTGAATCTCTCCGATGAATTTTGTACAGAAGGTATGGAGTAATTCCAGTGTTGAAACGAAGTCTATAATATAATATGATTTTTGACCGTGACCAATTGCGAAGTGCATTCCAGCTGGATGATTGCAAATGGTTAGTTTGCCAATAGTATGTTTCTGGTCCACTTCTGATTTTATGTTTCCAAAGGACTGTTTGCTCCGAGATTATCTGGTCAACGTAAAATAAAAAGTTGAGAGGTGATAATTTAATATTGGCTGAAATACCAGAGTTACGAGATTTTTTGGATAAATCGTCGACAAATGCATTCGGTTTTATGTCAACATGACTTAGGACGTGGATAAAATCTATGATATGACCCATTTCAGTTAATTTACAATAAATGGATTTTATGTTTAGTACTGTCCAAATAGATTTAATTGTCCAATGAACAAAAGAAAGTGCTTGTTACACACTGTAGGAATCCGTGCAGATACATGCACGCCGGATATTGTTACGTTGAATGGGTAGTAAGGCTTGTCGTATTCCAAACGCTTCACCTTCAAATACTGTAGTGGCAACTGGAAGTTTCAGTTGTTGGATAATATCAAGTTGGAGAACAAAGATAGCTACTCTAACTGGACTATGTGCAACCTTAGAGGCATCAGTGTAAAGGAAAATTGTGTCAGGATGGAATTGATCGAGAAAACTGCCAGATATTTTTGTTTATGCGAGATTCATCTTTAATCTTGGTATCTACATATGAAGGTATAATAGGTTTTATAATTGTTGTATTTGTTTCATATGCGAAACTATAGCATGGCAGGTTGGGAAGTTTTATTATTTGAGTTTGGAGGTTTTTCAAAGGTAAAAAAGCTTTGTATATTCATGGTAACTTAGTAACATATGGTAGTTTGGTATTACGGTTCTGTATTTCTAAGGCTCCCAGTTTTCTGAGTAGTGGCGAATTCATGATAGCGGGTCGAGATATGATATATTTACAGGCAAGTTTGAGTATTTTAATAGATAACGGTAGCGTGCCTGTTTCCTCCAAAATGGCATTTTAGGACAAAAGTGGGGTTGGGAAAGTATAATTTTTAAAGTAGTGTACTGAATCGCTGTTAGTGATTTATAGAATTTTGGCATGGAGATAGAGTAGATTATACTTCCATAGAGTATCTTGGCTTCAATGCATTGTTGAAAAATAGTATATAATGTGTGCGGATGAATGCCCCATTTTTTAGAACTTAAGCTGCGGACAATGTTCTGTACTTGTTTACATTATTTTATTACATGAGCTAAATGTGATTTCCAAGTTAATTTGTGATCGAGGTATAATCCAAGATATTTGATATTTGTTGTGCTGTGAAGCTGTGTATGAGAAAGTTGAAGAGGAGGGAAGTTAGTGATTTTCTTTTTAGTAAATACTATGTAATTTGTTTTATTCCAGTTAATTTCTAGACCATTGTTCCGGCACAAGGTTGCAATTATTTCCAATAATGACTGCAATTTCTTTCGACCAGTATCCAGATCATTTGTAACAACTTAAATGAGTAAGTCATCTGCAAAGAGAGAGGCTGATACAGTACCATTGAGTATTTCCAGTAATTTCACGATAAAGATATTTAAAAGTGTGGGACTAAGCTTGCTACCTTGCATAAGACCAAGAGAAGTTTGCCGAGGAGTGCTATATTTATTATTTATTTTGAGATAAATTTGTCTATTAATGAGTACATTATGAACAAATCTTATGAAAGCGGTAGGGATGTTCATTTTTACCATTTTACTTATCAATAAATCCAATTGAACTAGGTCATATGCCTGTTTAAGATCATTGCTTATAGCCATAAGATATTTAGGATGTTAAAAAGTTGTCCAAATGTAAAAGGAATGGACTAAGTGTTTCTAAAGTTGACTTGTGTTTTCTAAAGCCTGTCATATTAGGGGGAAATATCTGGTGATATTCCAGAAACCATTGTAATCTGGTTAGAATTAATTGTTCTAGTGTTTTTAAATAACAAGGTATTAAAGCGATCGGTATGTAGTTGGTCGCTGCTCCTATGGGTTTTGTTGGTTTCCGTATAGGAGTAATGAGAACTTTCTTCCACTGTGAAGGAATCTGTGAAGTTTTCCAGATGGAATTATTGAAATTTAACAATGCATAGATTCCCTCCGACGGAAGATTCTTGAGGTGTTTATAATGTATTCCATCGAACCCTGGAGATGAATCTCTTTTTAGTGATTGGAGTACAGTGGTTATTTCCTCAAAAGTGAACGGAAGATCTGAAGTAGAGTGTGACGTCGGAGAAAAATATTTTACAAGATCTAACCGGTTATTATTTACAAAAGGTGGAGCCAGATTTTGATGAAATTCTTCGATCCAAGTATATGCACTGAGTTGAATATTACTTTGTTCAGTTTTAAGAGATACATTTTTTTGGTATTTGAGATATTTCCAAATTTTTGTTTTCGGGGTTTGGTAGGACATATTATTGCAAAAATCTTGCATAGTTGACGTTGTGTTTATCGGAGTATTTTTTGTGAGGGCATTTGCTTTCTGGTAAGCTAGAAAATGATTTTTTCTTTAGTGCAAAGAAATAATTTCCAAGTCCGCTGTCTGAAGTTAACACTTTGTTGATATCCTTGAGTCCACCAAGGAGGTTTCGCTGGAAGACTACCAATACGTGATGATTTCGGAGGAAGAACCTGCTGCACTTTTGAATGATGCACCACAGCTTTTAGTAAAGTATCAAAACTTCGTGCTGCCTCTTGCATATCAGGAGTAATAGTAGGAGTTGAAAAGGTTATTTTGAAATTGTGAAGCGGAGAAGTTGCTGTATTTATCCCAGTCTAATTCCGTAGAGATATATTCCAAGAAAGATTTGAAAGGTAAAGAGTATCCATGAGTGGAAGTAGGTATTTTACAAACTGGTACCTCAGTAATAATGGGAAAATGATCACTACTGAGGGCATCGTAAAAAAACATGCCAGGAGGAATAAATAGTGTTTTGTTCGTACCAACGAAATATCAGGTGCGCTTTTATAGTTATAAGAAATACGAGTAGGTGTTTCATCATTGAGAAGAAGATAATCACCTGTAGATAAGGCAATGATTAATTTGTTGTCAGCAGAATTGGTACATGCAGTAGCCCACCAAAGTCCTTGGGTATTAGCATCACCAGTAATTGTGTCAAAATTATTAGAATGGAATAACTCCTGCCAGAAAGACATATCAACAATAACAGAAGAGGGAATATAAATGTTCGCAAGATTAAAATTTTGCACTTGTATTCTTAGGACTTGGACATTAGGAGGTTTATTGCGGATTTTTACTAGTATTTCTTGATAGAAATGGTTGTGACGTATACCTATTGTTATGTCACCATAATCATCCTCTCGCAGTTGGTCGATGAACTTGTAATCTTTTAAACGAAGCATCAAATGAGGTTTTGACCAAGTCTCCTGTAACATGATCAAATGTGGATAAAATATATTGTTAAGTGTAGTAGGGCGTAACCCTTCCCAGTTGCACTCTGCATGTTCCATTGAAGAACTACTAGATTTTCGTAAGTATCGGAAGCCATGATGAAGTTATTTGGTGGAAAGAACACTAGTAATTTGTTGAATTCAAGTATTTAGAATTTTGGGATTGGGGTCAGCGGTAAAAGTGACAGAAACAGTAGTCAATAATTGTTTTATTGCTTTTATTTGATTATGGAGAATATCATTATGGCGGGATAATTCACGAATATGATCATTATCAGAATTGTCATTATTAGGAAGGAAATTATAGCTCTGGAGATAGTTGATTGGTCCAGTTGAAGGCTCTGCACTATTATGTCCAATGAGTTTGTTGTCAATGGAGGAAGCTGATGTTGATTTACTAGATGATACTTGCATGTTATGAAATCTAAGTTTGTCTTTATTGCGAACTAAACCTTTAAGATCCGGATTAGATCCCGGAGCGTCGAATCTTAGCGGGGGAAACATGGAAGAAGAAGCAGAGGGATAAGAAGGCACCTCAAAAGGTATTGAGGAACTTTTTTTACTATCGAAAGATGATTGAGATGGAGTGAAGTGATCATCTTGCAAACCTTTTCTTCTTTTCCCGCGAGGAACTGCAGGGAGAATAGAAGTAGAGGGTGGTTTGTTATGTAAGTTCACTGATTGTGAGAATACGTTGTCAACAGGAGGATGTCTAATAATTTCACTGTAGAGAGCCGTAGTATTCGTGACATTAGATGAATTTGATTTATTATTAGTCGTTAACATGCTAGCTTCATTAAAAGATAGATGTTGGTTGACCATTAATTGGACAATTCTTTTTGTCTCAATCGTTCGGGACACTGAGAGAAATCTGCTCTATGGTTAGACTTGCAATGATAGCACTGTGTAGGATTGGAGCAATCAGTTTTAGAATGATTTTGACCACAGTTTTTACATAGTTTTATGAATGCTTTACACGTACGGTTCGTGTGACCGTATTTTAAACATCCACCAAGACTGTGTCGAATGGCTGGAATATATGGTTCTTCAGGAAGTTTGAGGAAGTATAATTTTATTTCTGATGGTAATTGTTGCGAATTAAAAGTTAGAATAACTGTTCTAGTGAAAAATTTCTGGTTATTATTTCCATTTGGCGCGCAGAGATAATTGGTATCTCAGAATCCAAGTCCTGTAGTAAGTCATCTGTTGAAATGTCAACATCAATGTCTTTAACAACTCCCGTAGAATACAGAGCGTAATTTGGAATATAGGACGACTAGTCCTGTGTTTTGTGGATTGGGTGACACAAATTGATTAGCTTCAGTTCCTGTGTTAAAGTTAATTTTTAAAAGGTTTTTACCAATTTTTTGAATTTTGTTAATGCCGGGGATTTCTGTTAGATGGAGTTTCCGACATATAGACATAATGTGCTTTCTCCCAATTTCTCCATTGTTAGCTTTTAAAAAGATAAAATATGGGGCAGAATGATGATCACTATATAGATTTACATGATCATTATGTTTCGAAAAGTTTTGAAACTCCTGTTTCTTATTTTGATTTTTATCTATGATTGGAATTGATTCGGTTCCTTCAATGTTTTGAACTTCTTTCGTAATTACTTCCATTTCGTTTGATATTTCCATCGAGTCTGGAGAGATAGGGATGATGTCAGTATTTAAGACTTGAGTTATTTGGGTCCCATTTGCATCTGTATGAGGCTCCAATGGATGGAGACAATTGATCATGAAATGATATGTTTATTTAAGATAAGCTTATGTGTTGAAAAAAGCTACACCTAAAAACCAAACAAACACAATATTAATAATTAATACCACAATTAAATCAACAATGGGCAGATCTTACCGATATCAGAAAATATTAATTACTCAGAATGTATCGTAAACTAAATACTACTTAAAACTTCTTTGAAAATCAGATAACCATTCTTCTTGTTCCTCTCACAAAGTAAGAGCATGAAAGGTGTGGGCATGACCCATTTCACCTGCTTAAATATTTCTTCTTCACTAGTCTTATCTTTTTCACTAAATTTTAGATTTACACCTCCTTGTGTACGGGCTATGAGAGGACCCCCTTTTATTTATTTATTCATTTATTTATTTTTATAGAAATAGGATGTATCATAGACTGTCATTGATATAAAGAGACAACTTTCTAGATGATCTCCTAGATTTTTGACATAATTTATATATAATCCCTACTTTTTGCTTTTTTTTAAATAGTAGTAAGATTTTTTTATAATTTTATATTATTTTTCTTAAGGTAATTTACGAGAATCTTATATACTTCTAATTTACTACTTTCTAATATAGATTTAATATTATAAGGACCATAGGGTAAGTATATTGAAAATAGATTGAACATAGTCTCTCTAAATTCCTTGAAAAGATTACATTCTAAAATAATGTGTTCAAGTGAGCCAGTCTCCAGCAAACACTGACACACTGGCGAATCCCGTTTCTTCATCATATAAAGTTTTTCTGGAGTTAACGCAGTACCCAATCGAAGTCTCGTTATTTGTATGATGTCTGCTCTATTCCATTCTTTTAGTTTTGGGATAAATGGCATATCATTAATATATTTGATGGACCAATAATGTTTACCTGGGCCTAAACGATATGAGATTTTTCTTCTTAGGTACATGGACTCAGCATGAAATTTTATAAATTGAAGAAATCATGATTAGGTAATTTAATATTGGAAGTTTTCCATTATAGCAGGAATCCTTTCTACTTTATCGACTTCATTATGCAAAATGATGCCTGTATGACCCATTGTCCAAATAAAAGTTACATAAGATTTGTTTTTATTGATTTTAGTAATAAGAGATTTCAAATTTAAAATTATCAAGGTAATTTGTTTGCTCCACTTCGTAGATTCTAGAATTTTTAAAACATTTAGTGAGTCTGACCAAATACAAGTATGTTTTAATTTTTCTTTGTATACTATTAATAATGCCTGTCTGATTGTGAAAGCCTCACCTTCAAAAATTGATGTATTAGACGGGAGCTTATACTTTTGTGTAATGTCTTGCTGAGGTAAATATACAGCAGCACCTACTGGAAGTCCTTTACTTTTGGAGGCATCAGTGAAAATAAATGTATATCCTGGTAACTTATGTATATAGTTGAGCCATGCCGAGTAAAATGCTGAAGGAATTGTAGATTTATATACGGTAGGAGGATATTTTGGAATGATAATTTTTGTTTGTTGAAGATTTTTTGTGATAATTTACCGAAAAACATGGAAGTACTGGAAACTTTTGGATCGAAGATGCTAAATTATGAAGTTTTCTGTAGCCAAGTAAATCCAAGGTAGTTTTTTAAAGAAAGTTTTCATTTATTTTATTTTTCTTCGTTTTTTTATTTGTTAACTTTGAGATTGAGGTATCTAATTGCAATAGGCTTGTATTGATTATATTTGTGCTGTTCGCTAAACGAGAAAGTATAAATTTTGTTGCCATATTTTTTATGATCAAATCTATGGGGATAGTATCAGATTCTTCTAAGAGTGCATTTCGAGGAGTATTTCCGGGTTGTGAAAAAATTATTCGTTGAGCATCATCTTGAATTTTTATCATAGACAAAACATTGTTATATGGACGTGGTGAAAAAAATATGCCTCCATACAATAACTTTGCTTCAACACATAGTTTATAGACTTTTTGTAAAACTAGGATTGGTCCCCCATTTTTGTAGCTTAGACTTTTAATCACATTAATTACATAGTTAATATCGACTTTAAGATTATTGATGTGCGACATCCAATTAAGTGTAGAGCCTAAAATAAGTCCTAAATATTTGATTTTTTTATTTCTATATTAGCTATATTTATACTGATATTTGGAATTTTTCTTTTCCTTGAGAATACAATTAGATTTGTTTTGTTCCCGTCTATGATGAAACCATTATTATCGCACCATCTATAATATCCTTCATGACTATTTCTAATGTTTTCAAATCTTTTTGAATATTAGACGTAGTTACGTAAAGAACGATATCATCTGCATAAGCAAAGACCTTAACATGTTTTCTATAAGATTAATTAATTCTAATATATAGATATTGAATAGTATAGGGCTAAGTTTACTACCCTGACTTACACCTTTAGATGTCTGTCTAGGAGAATTACAATATCTGCCTAATTTGATAGATATTTCTCTGTTTATGAGTAAATTGTGTACAATACGTACAAATTTTGGATGAATTTTAATTTTATGCATGTAATTAATTAAATTTTCTAATATTACATTGTTATATGCTCCCTTAATATATAAACGTATGGCTATATATATGATTAATGATCCTATTGCATTTAAAGTAGAGAAATTTTTACGAAAACATACTAAGTTTGGAGGAAATATATTATTAAATTCTATGTACCATATTAGCCTATTTAATAGTAGTTGTTCATATAATTTGAATATACAAGAAGTTAAGGCTATAGGCCTGTAACTATCAGCCTGGCCCACAGGATTTTTTGGGTTTTTTATTGGCACTATTAATATTTTTCCATGACTTTGGAATAAGCGAAGATACCCAGATTTTATTGAACATATTCAAAAGGATTTTGATACCTGAAGTATGTAGATTTCTAATATGTGAGTATCTCACTCCATCATGCCCAGGAGTTGAATCCCGTTTTAGTTGCTGAAGTGCAAGGAGAATTTCATCCATCGAGAAAGGTGTCGTTACATTCTTGTTATCCATATCTTGATTGTTGTTTAACAGGGCTTGTATTATTGATTTCCTATCTGGATTTACGTAAGATGGTGTTATTTTTCTGTGAAACTCATCTATCCATGTATTATTATTTTCGTCAAATGAGATTATCGCTGATTCAACCGAATGAGTTTGTTTCTTAAGATATTTCCAAATATTGGGCCAAGATGTTGATGGTGAAAGTTTGTTGCAAAATTCTTCCCAATGTTGTTTCCTGATACTTAATAAATTTTGTTTCATTTTTGCTTTTATTTTTTGATACTTTGCAAAGTTCTCATTTGTTTTAGCCCTAAAATAATTTCTAAGATATAGATGACACATATTTACCGATTTTTGACATTCAGAATTCCACGAAAATGTTTTTTTTGTATATATTTCTTGTTTGCATATGTTTGCTCTTTTTGTTAGTCCAAGATAAAAGAATTTTTCCCCGAATAATCTACAATATGATTGGTTATGTCTGTAAATTTATTGATACTCTTGTCTATAGATTGATTACTGTAAGATGTTTGATGATTATTAAAGGAAGATTCGGAATTGGAAGAGTATATGGACCAATTTAAAGTATGAGGTATATAATGAAGTTTTTCTTTTTGCAATCTGTCAGGCACCAAATTGATATGTTATAATTAAGTACCGTTATTACTTGTTAATTGAGTAATGATAGGGAAATGATCGCTACCCATAGGAGTATAAAACACTCCAATTACAATTTAGATATAAATCTAAGCTGGTAATAGTTACATCAGGGGCACTATTTTTGTTTAAGGTAAGTTGAGCTAATGCAGTTTGAAGATTTCGTTCAGCAGAATTTGTACGTGAACTCCCCCATAAGATTGAGTGAGTATTACAATCAGACGATATTACATATGGCTTTTGTATTTGTCTAAAAATATCATTCCAGACCTTTGTTGAAGGAATGACATTAGGTGGAGTGTATATGTTTATAAAGGAATTGATATTTTTATACCTATAATTTGTGTGTTTTGTGGTAATACTAACTTGTTAAAATTTATATTCGAGTGTGGGATATCTAACTTAATGCCAATGGCTACACCCACATAACCGTCATATCTTAAATTCTCATAGATAATATAACCTGGAATTTTTAGAGGGGAGTTTGTCTTTGTCCATGATTCTTGGATAAGAATTAAGTGAGGATTATAAATAGTGATGAGTAATTGTAATAAGTGTAATTTCCCCTTTAGACTTTGTGCATTCCACTGTAACAAAGTTAAGACTTCATTTAACTTGATTGCCATTATGTAACCAAAAGAAGAATTTGTTCGATTATATTTTGAATGTGATCTGGGGACTGACTGATATTTTGTACTAAGAAGGAAGTGTTGAGAAATTTTGATAAATCTTCTTTAATTTTATTTATTTTTCTGTACTAGGAATGGAGTTATCCGATTGTTTAAAATAATTACTTGCACTATGATATGAAGATTGATCTTTGCTTTTATTTGAAAAAGCGAAAGTTTGTTCTTTGTATTTTTCACTATATGGGGTGGGTAGCCCTCTTTTCTTAATTTGTGAAGTAATATATGTCTTAGTTGTAGTTTTAGAAGTGGAAGGGCCTTGACGACTAAAAACCATCCATGGTGTGACAGATTATATAATCATGGAGTTTCCCTCCCCCTGTGAATTTATTGTTGATTTGTTGGAGAATGAGTAATTGTGTTTTGTGAGTTGACTACTATTATATTGAATTATGCCACTTACGGAAGTTTGTACCCCAACCGGTACATTTGAATTTGTAATATTTCGATATGAAATAGTTGGTACTAACTTACTTGCCTCATTAAATGAGATACGGTTTTTAGACATTAAGTGGATTATATTATGTTGACGTTTATATTCCCCAAACATTTTAATGATGACGTACAAGTATCAATTTCATGTCCACCACATTTTTACGTGTATTACTATATTTACCATTTTTTTTTTTTTTGGATGTAGCCAAATAAGAGACATTTGAAACATTGTCTTACTTGTGATATATACGGTTCTATGTCCAGGTTTTGGTAATAAAGTTTACAGTCTCTCGGCAGGTATTGTGTATTGAAAGTCAATACTACTGTTCCCGTAGGGACTCTCTTTTTGTCTTTATCATTTCTAAATATGCGCCTAACAGATGACATTTCTATTGAACAATCGATATCTGTTAACAGTTCATCCGTGCTAAAATCTGAAGCTACATTTCTAAGTATCCCCATTAATGACACAGCATGTGTCGGTATGAACGCTGACCAATTATTATTCTTTATAATATCATGTGTTACGAATGCATTTGCATTCTTGCCTGAGTCGAATGTTACCTTAATTAAATTTCTGCCAATAGTCTGGATATTCATGATTTCATTAATTTCTGCAAGATATAATTTTCTGCTTATTCCCATTGGGTGCACTTTTCCCAAGTCTTTATCGTTCGATTTAGGAAATACAAAGTATGGGGCAAGATGGTGACTTTGATATATGTTATTCTGTATTTCACCGTTTGACTTGTGTTTCACCGTAATCTTTGTTTTATTGTTATCATTTTCATATGACGCTTCCATTTTCGTTTCATTACTTGTATTTGATTTGTTCTTATTAAAAGAATTACCTGTAGAACTAATTAAATCTGTACCACTCACTTGTTCATTAATTATCTGCATACTTTCCGCCATTTTTATATGAGCCTTAATCCTAACAAGAAATAAGTAAGATATCTAAACCTAAGGCCTTAACTACTATATTAATTATATATACAACCCTTACCTAATTAAAATTATTTTCTATAAAATCTTACTACTATTAACTTAAATTATGACAGCTTGCTCTTTTATTTATTTTTTTCACTTAAACAGGCGGCCCATTGTGTCCTACAGTTTGCATTTCTTTGGTTCTGGAACAATCCATGTCGTTTTAACTAACGTCACTGAACACTCAATAAAAACATCACTTTACATTTTAATTGCATAATTTTTAATTTTTCACTTTTTAATAGAACCCATATTATGGATTGTCGTTCACTAATAAAAGTGTGAAATATGACTGCCTATGCACAATAACTCAATAATTATCTTTTTCACTAATAACGAAGCACATCTTCCATTCTAATCGCCACCTTCTTCCCATCCTCCTCAAATCTTTCTTCATACATATGACATCTTCATTATAATCTTGTCTGATCAATCTACATCTCGTTTGTTTGAACATCCTAGGAAAACTTTCTCAAATAAACGTAATAGTATGTGCCACATTTACAAGCACTCTGTGCCATATTCATATAAGTAGGACGTCGATAATCCGAAAGTCAAAAATCCGAACGCAGTTCCTACAAACAAGGGCGCCGATCCTGAGGAAGTGGGGGTAACCACTCCACCACCAAAGCTCATATGGGCCCCCCTATTGTATTTATGAATATACAATATTTGGCATAATTTGAGTGCAATTTGACTTAAAATCCTGATATATATACCTTCTGTATCTGAATGCCCCCCTAAATTTACAGAGATATTGGCGCCCTTGCCTACAAAACTTTTACGTTTTGTCTTGGCGCTAGCCATAAACAAACAATATGGTTGTCCGTCGGCGTTGTGTAAAGTCAGTAATTGTTTGTCATACACATTTTTTAATTTCTCCTAGGCCTATACAAGTTAAGCTTTAAATGTGAGTGTACTGTAATTTAATGTAGGAGCAGGTTCTTCAGAAACATTAAATGTAAGTAGCTTTACGTACGGTACTGTTATGTACTGTATAATCACTGTATTGATAAAAGAGCATACAGTACAATTTACCCTTTTAAGATATGGTTTTTCAAGGTGTTTTTGTTGACTTTCAAACAAGAAGGTACAGCATCATCCCTAATTATCGTAGGATTATGGTTCATACGTCGTTTTGTTTTGTCGCTTTCAGACAGTACCACTTACATGTCCCTATCATGTACCTGAGGGAATTTTATTGAAGAGAAATCGGGATTTTTTGACAAAAAAATTTCTTCAAAGTTTGAGGCTCCCTGAGCCCCCCCTCCTCGGGTCTGCGTATAAGTCTGAAAAATATCTTGAAAAATACTATTTAGTGTACTAATTACTTGTGACAAATTAGAATTTCCTGTCTTCAAGAGCAAGGGCGGAAAATTTTTTTACCCATGTTGGGAGAACATCAAAAACATCTAAAATTTCCCTAAAATGCTCCTACAAAATTTAAAAATTTCCTGACACCTCCGTAATTATCGTAGGATCACGATTAATACGCCGTTCTCTTCAGAATAGAGTAGGCTTTCAGACAATACCACTCACATGTCCCTTGGATATCCCTAAGGAGGGAAAAGGTGAGGAAAATAGAGATTTTTTGTGAAAAATCCCTTTTTTCCCATTTTGTAGCCCTCAAGCACGGCCCTGGGTAAATATTTAGATCTGGAAATCACTTCCAAAATAGTACTTGTGGTACTAAAGCCTGTGACAAACATCCTGGTATTTCAACTAAAAGCGAATAAAACGCAAGCTATGACGCGACGTTGCCGAATTCTAAGGTGTGTGGGTATGGCTAAGCAGACAAACTACAGTGAAACCTGTCTATGTTGGCAACCATCGGTACCATCGAAAAGCGGCCAACTTAGACAGGTGGCCAACTTACAGAAAATAAGTGTGATTTGTGTATTTTTAGAATAGGATTTCTAGTATTACTTTATTGTAAAATTTTAATAAGCAGTTGACGACAGCTACTTATAAATAATGCATATAGAGTAATCATAAAAATATACAGTACTAGAAAATATTACTATAGTATGTTTAATATGTGTATACCTTTCTCTTCCTGAAACTAGTCTGGTACATTGGATTATTCGGTTGAAAATACAATAACACAAACAACCATAAAACAGAAGCGTATGTACGCAGTTTATTGAAATTGATATTATAGCACACTGAGTTATTCAGATTGAAAACAAGAAAAGCTAAGTTATAAATTGAGAAATTCATATGTATTTTATTTTTATATGACTTCTTTTCAGTTGTTACTGAATGGTGGTTCATTCTAGACGTATTGTTTTATTCTTTTTGGCAGATATGCACATTCTAATATTGTAGTTAACTACCTCTTGTTAATGAGCTAGAAGTGTTTCCCTCGAAGCAAAATATGTTTTGAGACAATCTTAAGGGAATTCATATCTCAAAAACTCCGCTATCTTTTGACAAGCCGACAGGTGCCAATAGTTGACAATTGAGATGGTTAGTTTAAACCTTGAGAATTTTCCGGAATTACCAAAGCTCCCCACTGATGAGAGGAGCTGATATAGCTCATGGTTTTACCAAAACAGACAGGGTAAACAAATACGTACAACCATTTCCTGAATTTCTGTACGTGCTTTTTCTTATTCACATCTTCCTTCACCACCGCTTTATCAGGGTAGTCTTCTGGCCATTGACCTTCAAGAGCAAAGCGCGGGAATCCTTGCTTCTTTTCCCCAGTCACAAATACAGAACATCTGCCTCTCACATGGGAATTTGAAAGAGTTAAGAAAAACAACAGAACGGTATTTTGCGTGGCCGTGGCCAACTTCCAAGATAGACAGGTGGCCAACTTATAGAGTAGTAAGTAACGAATGTCTTATGGGAAAATACAGGTTCAAGACGAACTAGGCCAAGATAAGCAGGTGGCCAACTTAGAGAGGTGGCCAAGTTGACAAGTTTCACTGCATAGCACGATCAGGTGGTAGAGGATAGACGTGGATGTGTACAAAATAAATGTGGCAACACCGCTGGCCTCTCATTTGGTAGTAGCATTTAAAGGGAACTTCGAGCGTCGCCTTCAAATGGTTTAATATACCGGTAATCTAATTCCAAATGCCTGCAGAAAGTTAGGAAAGATATACTTAATATTATAGCTATTCATGCGCAGGTCTGAACTAAATCAGAACGCAGTTTCGCTTTCATTTGTTTTCATAGTTTCGGTCAATTATTTTGGACTGCCACCTATAAACAAATACATAAAACGTGATTCAATACCTCTATAATCGTGTAAAAGTTGTTTCAAGACCATTCGAGACTTGTTCAAGTGTCTTTGAACAATACTCCTTTGAACGTGTAAATATGAGTTATTGAATGGTCTTGTTCAAGCTTTCTTGGATCGTCTACAAACAGCGATAGAGCTAGTTTTATGAGCTCCAAACTCTGATTTGGGTTTTATTTATGCATAAAATAATAAAGTTTTCTTTTCTGTTGGGGGAGGGGACGATCGGCACTGGTTGATATCGAGTAAGTATCAAACGAGAAGTCATCAGCTGAAGAGAACAAAAGAGAATTTTTAAATGATTTTCAAGAACGGAAGAAAAGTAGAGCAACAAATATTCTTGGTTTCCTAGTCTGAAAATGATCAATAATAATAATAATAATAATAATAATAATAATAATAATAATAATAATAATAATAATAATAATAATAATAATAATAAACAGCGCTGTTTCTTTGGGACTTAATAATTACCTACATTATCTTGGGTTTAAATCAATCAGAGGAAATAAGTATTGTCTTCATTTGGAAAAAGGTTTAGTGATAAATTTTCTAAAATTTAACCGATACTCATTAAATGTAGAAAGGTTTCCGCATTTTAACCCCTCTTGGACAAGATATTATGAAATAATATTCTACTATGATATTTAGGTATAATACAAAATTCCCTTATGATATGTACTTGGGAACTTGAATCCTTCCCGCGCTTTATGAAATTATGGATATGCTACTGGGTGGTGAATTTACACCCAATTTAAGGAAATATCCTAGGTTAACTTTGTTAAAAGAGAAAGAGAGATGGAAAAGAAAAGAAATATGTCATTGAAAAGGCTGTATTCATGGTGAGCACGGAAGTACTATTCTTGTTTTGTCAATAAAACACAGGGAAAATAATATTTTCATATTTCATATATATTAATAAATCTATATTCTTAATATCTAATGTTTAAGGTCCGTTTGTTTTCTGTCAATAATTTGATGTAAATATTAATTTACTTTTACCTATTATGATTTTTTCAGTTTTCATTGAGTCTGATTTCATGTGGGGTTTCATCAACGCAACATAAAATGTGCGTTTTAGTTTCTGATAATTGGTATAGTGCTAAAAATTTCTTTTCTGCAAAATTTTTGCTGAAATTAAATGGGTTGCCCTCCTACTTTTAACCAACAGTGGATTGTACTATTATCCCGTTCGTAGTATGAATTTTGCAGAGTTGGCACTCTTAAACGAAAATAATCTAGGCCCCATAGCCTCTACAGCAGATTTTCTGAACGTTAGTACTAAAAGGCATATTCGAATAGTAGTGATAGTAAAATTTTATTTATGAAAATAAAACAATAAATTGTAGAAAGTAAATTTTTGTTTTTTAAAAATATTTATCTGTTTGTAGACGTATCAGATCTACATCAACATAACAGACGAACATGGCTACAATGAACGAGAGCAATTCGCACGAAGAAACTGAAAACAATTCTTCCAAACGAAGCAGCAATCAGTGGGTTCGTTTAAATGTTGGTGGGACGTACTTCTTAACTACAAAAACTACTCTGTGTAGAGATCCTAATTCATTTTTATTTAGACTATGTCAAGAAGACTCGGATTTAATATCTGACAGGGTAGGTGTGTAAATACGTGTATAGTGTGTACATATATCAAATGTGCATAAACAACATGTTAGTTGGCGTGTTCAAAAATTACTAGTAATGTTCTTAATAATTTACGTGTGTAGTGTTATTGACATGGTATAATTTCGCCCAGGAAGGTGTAGTAATTGAAGTAAACAGAAGACAGAGCGTGTGACTGTTATTCAGACTGGACATGCTTCAAGAACTGTGTACGTTCACATTAGCACCGGCAGTGGATGTAAAAGATTCGTAGCTGTATTTCGACGAGCACTGCATTTATTCTCATGCAGATCGAAGGTTCCTTTTGATCATAAAATATTTTATGGATTGATTTTATAAACTGTTATATTGTGCCAGTCCTTAGTAAATGAAAGTACATCAAAGTATAATTTTTATGTACCTTTAAAAATGTAAATCGAAAAAGGAAAAAAAAAAAATACTAGTTGTATTGTGGTGGTTTGCTCCTTAGATTTACAATCTTGAATGAAGAGTTCTGACGCAAAACTTTCATTTGAGCCAGTGATTAATTTATTATGGATTTGCTTCCGCATGACACGTCCAGGAAGTATCAAACTTCGTAACAGTCGGTTTGTTTAATTGATTGTAACTAACTAATCGAATGTAAGCGAATGTAACACTATGCCGGGAAGCGAGAAGTAACTGAAGAGAGTAAGCTTTACAATGCTCGCTCCAGTTGATATCCTTACGATGACGGAAATTACACTCTATTAACTTGAACAAAAGGGGCTAAACTTCCATAAGGCAGGGTTTTAGAAGACAGGTCCCCCTTCCCATTTAGCTCTAATAAAGACAGAAGCATTTGTGCCGTATCGCCGGACCACTTTGAAAACTTAAAAAGGCCTATGTTTAGCAGAAGGGGTCCATCTCTTTTCTCTAAAAAGTGTCACAATTTTGGTAATTTCTGTTCACATTCGGTTAGTTTATGGTAGGGTTGGTTAGTTTAAGGTAGGTTAGGCTAGTTTAGGTTACGTTAGGTTAGTGTAGTTTGTTATATTAGTGTAGGAGTCCCGCATAATTTTCCAAAAAATGATAGAATTTCGCTTATTTCTACTAATATTACGTTTAGGTTAGTTCAGGTTAGCTTACGTTAGTTTATGTTAGGTTAGGTTAGAGCTGGTTACGTTATATTACGTCTAAGTACTTGCATCACTCATTTCTCCTGTAAATTTTGTGATTTTTACATGCTTCTGGACCCCTTGTACTAAACATACCCCCTTAAAAAAAGCACCAAAGTGTATTGCATTCGGTTATGTTTTGTTGGATTACATTAAGTTACATCAAGTGTGCAGTATTACTTTAATATGGATCCATAGTATAAGTATTAGTAGTAGTAGAAGCAGGAGTAAGAGTAGTAATAGTAGTAGTAGGAACGGGTTAGAGGCCAGGCAGGGGTTGGTTGGGTTCTGTTCTCGAAATGAAATGGGCAAATTAAAGACTTGCCAATTTTTTTCTGTACATTTTACAATTTATGGATCCATATAGTAAAACAAATGTACCTCTCCGCGAAATAGTCCATCCGCCTCCACATACAGTGCCTCTAACAACATCAAAAACAATGAACAAATACAACCACTTTCTTAACTTTTACTATTCCCCTTACCTCCCTTGTACTCATTCTTTCTCATAAACTTAAATAAATTATCCAATTGACCCGGTAAATTTCCTAAAATTGGTCTGGTGATACGGCACTTAACCCAAGACAGAAAACAATGTGCTCTGCGGGGTTCTAACCCGCCTTCAGTCGCTGACGCTCGCTCGGCAATAGCTATTATGTGAATTAAATATTGGTACAGAAAAGAATCAACCTAGCTACTAATCTATATAGAGGGGCATGTGTTCTAGAACCTTCCTCTACCTTAACGCGATCCTACTTATCACTACCCTACTCTAATCTAACTTTTTAAAGCGGTCCCAGTTATGTTAAGCGGACAGCTGAAGCATGTATTATAAAGTTTTCCCATTGTATATAATGCAAAATGCCATTTAGTCTGTACGGAGCTATTCTAATTCTATCCTTGCCGCTGGTCTACTCCTAGCTTTTTTTTTTTTTTTTTTTTTTTTAAGGAGTCTATTTTTTTTTTAAGGAATGAAAATGGACATCTGTCTTAATTAATAGTATTATTTGATTATTTTGATACCATTGTTTTAGCAGCTGCATTGTTGATGTTCATTTTTCTGTGAAACAGATACTTCCAAAGTGCATTGCCCCGTTCGTATCACTTGCAATATTACTGTTATAGACATCTCCGAAGTTTGTTTTTCGATGTTTTTGATACTGTGGTATCCTTAGTTGGCATCACTGAATAATAAATGTGTTTTCGTTTTTAAAAAAATTAACAATATATGAAGCATTGTGTATCAACTATGTATGTGTATAAACATATACGAATGTGAAAATGCAGAATAAAATGTATCGGCAAATAAATAGTAAAAATGAAATAACAATAAATACTAATAATGATCAAATAGAGAAAATATATAAGAATGAATAGTGAAAAAAGAATAAAAGGAATTAAAGATCCAGTAACAATAAATACACGAGGAAAAGGTTTAAAAAAAACTCAGCTAACGTGAGTAATGTTAGTAACATGTATAAAAGAGAGAACACGCTCGACAATAGTAAATATCATTGCCCAATGCACTACCAAGTGTAAGTGACAGTCCATGACGCTCTCTGTATTCTGAGCATTCAGGACACTCGACAAGAATGTGTCTAATACTCGGTGGGACAATACAGACGATTCAAACCACGCAACAAATAACTATGCATCAGATGAGTGTTTCCGATATGTAAACACGTTAGGAGTACATCTCGTCGACGCGAGCGAGCGGATGTGTGCCATTCTCCAAGCCGTGGCTTAACTGCGTGAAGTTTATTTTCATTTGCGTCGTCCAAGTCTGCATGCCAATGAGAGCGTATCAAAGTATGGATATAATCATAGAGGGATTCGTAAATTCATCCTGCTATTGTATTTTTACCACCTAGGAAGAGTTGTGGTTATTTTGCTTGCACGTTGCAACATGATCCGAGTGTCATTTGGTATAAATTTCATGCAAGTTTGTCCAGGTGAGAAAGGCTTCGAACAGAAGTCATGACGAAAAGAAGTCAGTCAAGCAGATTTTACGTGATGATGGTGAATTTTAGTTTTTTGTAACCCTTTTGGCACCCGCGCTAACATGAATACTAGTATATACGCCTATGAACTTTTCCAGTCTAAAAATTTATTCTTGTATCATGAAGGTTCAAAATCGGCTTAGCAGATTTATATTTATTTTATTTTTATTTATTTATTTATTTATTTATTTTAGCTGGTATCGGCATTTTTGGCTCGCTGTCCTCCACTGTTTCTCTCTTGTGTCATATCCACTGTGACATCATGACTGCACCATATCGTTCTCGTCCTCGAGCTTGTTTGCCGTTCAGTTTTATAGTATCCACTCGGTAAGCTATGATTCCAAAGTTCTTCGTGCCCAAACCATCTCAGTATACTTTCTTGCAGTTTTTGTAGTACTGGGTTCACCTTTACTGTTCCCCGAATCACTTCATTCTTAATTCTGTCCTTCCGAGTTACTCCACACATGCACTGCAACATTTTCATCTCCGCAACATGCAACTTCTGTTCCTCTCTTTCTCGTCGTCGAACATTCCGCTCCGCATAATATGGCAGGTCTCATTGTTGTTGTGTAAACTTCCTCTTGAAGGCGCATTGATACCCTACGGTTACACAATATTCCTGCCTTTTTTCTCCATTTTGTTCAACCACTACTAACATTCTGCTGTTTACACCTTCTATTCCTGTATTTTCGTAATTATTCCTTTATTTTCTTCTATTAATTCCAAGTACCTGGATATCCAAGTCATTACCACCTCTTCCTCGTCCAATCATATTCTTGTATTCTCGATTACATTTCTCCTGATAGCACAATATAAATATTCTGCCTTCCTTTTACTAATTCTAAGCCCTTTGTTCTGGAATGCTTCTCTCCAGGCATCTAATTTCTCTTGCAGTGCTGCCCTGGTATCACTCAGCAGTACGATGTCATCCGTATCCAGGTGCTAACTCTTAGATATCCTTTATAAGTTCGTTCATCACAATTGCGAAAAGATATGAGCTAAGACCAGATTCCTGATGAAGTCCCATTTTAACTGTTATTCCGCACGCACTCTTCACTCCTGTTCTACATCCATTATACATATCTTGATTTATACAGGTGTATGTTCGGAACACACTTCTTCAGTGCCAACCAAATAAGATCCCGTAGCCATCTATCATACGCTTTCTCTAGGTCGATGAAAGCCATATAAAGGTCCTTCTGGTATTCACTGTACTTTTCCATTAGCATCCTAAGTGCAAATATTGCAATTGTTATGAATCCTTTTATGAAACCAAATTAGTTGTGTATTATTTTGGTCTCTTCCCTTAATCTTGCTTGTCACTCTCTCCCGGAACTTCATTGTATGGCTCGTAAATTTTATTCCTCTGCAGTTGCCACATTCTTACTTTTTTTTTTAAAGTACAATATAGCTGCTTCACCATTCTTTTGGCATATTTCCTGCTTCCAGTATTCTGTTAAAAAGTCGAGTAAACCACTACACTCCGTAACATTTCCATGCTTCGATAGGGAGGTTATCGGGTCCTGGAGCTTCAGCACTTTTAATCTTTTTCATGGCATTTTCTACCTCTACCATGGTCACAGGCCGAACCAGTCCCTGATTCGTGGACAGATTTTCGCAGGTTTCTCTCTGGTTTTCTTCGAGAAGATGCTGGAAATACTACTTCCACTTCTTCTTTTGTCAGAATCACGTTATTTTCGTCCTTGATGCAGCACACATGCGATTCCCCCTCCCCCTCTTACCTTCGAACGTTTGTATATTTTTTCCCTGTTTTGTTCTCAGATTGTTGTACAACTTATCGTAAGCTTCTTTGCTACGCAAATAGCCTTCTTGGCGTTCTTCATTACCTTGTAATCCATCAGACTTAGTTGATTGCCAGAGTTCCACCATTTTTTGTACCATTCCTTCTTAGCAACTGCTTGAACTCCTTTGTTCAACCACCGTGTTTCTTTATCAATGAGATCTCTTCCTTCTGTTTATTCCACAACTTTTCTTGCCATTTTCCTGAGTGCTACTCATACTCTGGTCCACTCCTCTTCCACGAGCAACTCTTCTTTCTTTGTTTGGAGTACTTAGAATGTAATAATTTCCTTTCGAGTCTTTTCAGCACTTGTCCCATCTAGTTTCCACCACTTCGTTCGAACAGAAACATTTCGTAGTCTTCCTACTTTTTCTTTGATGAAGATATCTGTTACTACGAAGTGGTGTTGCCCCGTTAGACTTTCACCTGATTTTATTTTGCATCATGGAAGTTTTGTCTCCATAAGATGAAGTCGATCTTAGACCTTGTGGTGCCACTTTTATATGTAATACAGTGTTTTTCTTTCTTGTAGAAGGTATTCAGGATAGCCAGATCGTATGCTTGTGCCACTTGTATGTTCTCGCCTTTATTATTTGTGTTTTCCAACCCATATTCTCCATGTATTCTTTCATATCCTGATCTTGATCATCTTACATCCTCATTTAGATCTCCTGTTAGGATAAGTTTCTCCTGTAATAAACCGTTCTGTAGAGTGCTGTCTAGTTCCATCCAAAATTCTTGCTTTGTCTCTTCATCACATCCAAGTTGCGGGACATAGGCGCTGATTATATTCAAGGTTTTTCCTTCCCCTAGCTCGAGCTTGACTATAATAATTTTGTCGCGTACTCTCTTCACGTCTACCAATTTCTCCTTCATATTCTTATCTAGGGATGGCCTAAATTTCTGGAATCGGAAACTTCACTTTCCGAATTTCGGAAAAATCTGGATTTTAGATTTTCCGGATTTTTTTCTGATTTTACTTTCCGATTTCCGAAAAGTAAAAATTCCGAAATTGGCCATTCCTATTCTTATCCAAGACAATTCCAATGCCATTCTAATAATAATAATAGTAATAATAATGTTGAATTTCACTTGTAAGCCTTCTCAGCCGAAATTAACGCACTAAAATTAAAACATTCCGAGGTGCAGTCTTGTGGTCCAAATCGATAATTCATATATCCTAGAGAACTACGTTGTTGAAATTTCATTACTACCTTTTGCTTTTCAGTTTTTTTTTTCTTTCTTTTTTTATGCAAGATTGTGTGTGTCATTTCAAATGTAAACATAATACATTCTGAATTTTCTCATAGGGAGGTGAGATAGGAAATTCATTCACTATATTCCGAATATCACGATGATCTTAGAATGCTCCTAGTATTCATTAAGTTATATACGTAGTTCTGTTTGTCTTAACAATATATGACACATCTAATTCGCTTAATAAAGTTCAAAATCTAGTGTTAAAAAAATCTAGAGTAAAGAGCTGTAGTGGGTTCGATTCCTGGCCTGTTGAACTAACTACACACACTGGCCACTAGACTAAGAGGAGTGGAAAGAGTATAATTTGTGACTGTAAGCTTGTATTGATTATGCAGTATTGTGGTAGAGCTCCTTTTTATTAGTATGTTCAGGTTACAATGTCGAATTCACGCGTTTCTGCGTTAGCATACCTCTTCAAACTGTAACGTTAATTCTGATTTGTTATTCAGAAAATGGGAAAGAAAAGGCTTATCTAGGGAAAATGTTATGAGAGGAACCCATCATAAATAATCTTAAATTTACACTGTAAAAAACTGTATTCTAAGTATGTTTCAAGTTACACTCTGAAAAATAAAAAAATGAAAAGCGCATCACTTCACATTTTTACGAAAGCTCAAGGGTTTGGGACCCTAAATTTTACTTATCTTTACCACACAACGGAAATCAATCGATTGAAGTGTCTTCCACTTATCAGAGTATTACCTGGTAGTGTTCTTTTGTTGTTTGTTGTTTTCTTTTGTTTCCGTCAGATGACTTTGTAATCAGTCGGCACGATCGTGTTGGCGGGTTAGTATGACTCAGTATGTGTTGTACGTTACAACTCTCTTGATTATTGCTGGAGCTGTGTGTCGTGAATTGTAGATTTCAATGTACTTGTTCAGTATAGTTACTTAGGTTTCAGTGTATTTACCGTATTTACTATTGTTCTTTAACGAAAATTGGCAAAAAGTGTGACATTTCACCACGTAAGCAAGAACTGATCCTTGCTTTTCACAGTAATGGTTTATCTCAGAGAGAAATTGCGCGAAAAGTTCATGTAAATCATCTACAGTTAGTTGATGCCTCAGAAAGCAAAAAGAACATGGAACATCACCCTCAGAAGTAAATGTGGCCGAAAGAAAAAGACGTCTCCTTGAATGGGTCGTCAGATAAAGGACATTGTACTGAGGAACAGAGGAATGAGTTCGCGCCAAATTGCAGCTGGGCTCCATCAGGAGGAAGGTGTCACCATTAGCCATTGTACTATAGTGTCCCGATTAAAGGAATAAGGTGATAAAAAGAAGATCATACGTTAAAAACCTAACCGAAAATCGCAAGCGAGCTGGGATGAATTTTGCATGTGTTATGGTTCGTGGACGAGTGAAGACTAGAAACACGTGATCTTTTCAGATGAAAAGTAGTTTAAGCTGATGAAGAATGAAATTGTAGATGCGGAAAGGTGAAGAACTTGAAAATTCCAGCATTTCTGTAACACGAAAGTTTTGTGGCAAGTTATGATATGGGTGTACTTTCCTGCGAAGGATTTTGGCAGGATTAAAATTTCATCGACAGTGTTAATGCTTAAGAATATCTGCAAATCTTAAATCGTGAATTGGTACTGACTCCACAGGATCACTTTTCAGGAAGTAATCTTGATTGATTTGTCTTACAAGACTATAATGCAACCCGTTACTTTGCACAGATCGTGGACAAATGGTTTCGCGACATGAACATACAGAGACTGAGTTGGCCTCCCAACTCTCCCGACCAGAATCCCAGTGAAAACCTATGGGGTCTTATATCAGGGTGTCTACCAGTCAGGGAATTTCATTGTGTGTCAGGGAAAAAACTTTCCCAGGCTGTAAGGGGTGAAGGAATGCCACTAAAATAGTCATAAATTACAGGTAAATGAATTGGTTCGTTTGTACGTTTGTAGAATATTGTATAAGCATATAAACAATGATGAAAACTTACAGTTCACTTTAAATATAAGTTATTTTCTCGTGAGTTATACAAAGAAAAAAGAATGACATAGTCAGGGAATTTGATTATGCTTGCTTGGTAGACACCCAGTATATACAGAAGACTTGATAATCAAAGATTCAGATCAAAAGATGAACTTATGGCACCAATTGTTCGTGTTTGCTTTCGTGAAATTGATGTTATATATTGTGAAACTCTCATTGACAGTATGCCTTGAAGGTTGAAAGCACTGTTGAAAGCTAGAGGTGGCCACACTGCTTAATGACAAGTGTTAATTTTCACATTCTTCATTCTTTCTTATAAGAGTCGTTTTTTCTACAGTTATGTAAATTTCGGATTCATTACATTACTGTTAATCCTATGTGTACATATATAATAAATGTAGTTATATCAGAGGTATCACATGTAAACTGTGTATAACATTGTAATTACCTTGTAATTGTGTAAAAAATACCATTACATAGACAAAACATCCGTGAAATACTAAGAACTGAAATTAAACCAAATATTATTTTATATTATGTAGTTTTGAAACCAAAACCCTTGAGAATTCTCAGAAATATGAAGTGATGCTATTATTTTTTTACAGTGTGTATTAAATAAATAATATTAATAATAATGGATACATTTCTTCGGAATCAATTTTTTGAGTTCGGCCTTGATAGTTTCAGGTAAGATGTTTAATTTACAACTTATAGTAGACAGAACATTTGATTACTACGAAGATATTATGAATGCATTATGAAATCTTTAAAAAAAAAAAAAAAAAAAAAAAAAAAAAAAAAAAAAAAAAAAAAAAAAAAAGCAGGCTATAGAGAAATGCTGTTGCATTGTAAACATTTTATGCTATATAAGCTGCGGTAAACACATTTAGATTTTCAGAATACACCGTTGTATCCATGTGATAGTTTCCTCTTTGATAAAGAATGAATTGTATGTTCACAGCAAGGATTGGCAAAAACCATGAAGGAAGAAAGGAAAAAAACCCGGTTCTTTTGAGTTAAACCAGTTTTTGTTTGTTTGTTTGTTTGCTTGCTTGTTTAGATAATGTGCTCTATGTATTTATATTACATATGGACAGAAAGAAGTTCGTTTCGCCTTGGGTGTTATTATGCAGCAACGGGGTCACGCTGGAAGGGGCCACATAAGCTTAAGGCGGAATCCGAACCGCTTACATTCGAGAGAAATTGTCCTCCATTTGGACTTGAAACCGGGACTAATTGGCCACAAATGCGATGAGTTTGCCGACTCGCTCACGAATAACTTCTGAAAAAAATAAGTTGTATTAATCTTTATATACTTGTTAATATAATTGTCAAGAGTCATTTCAGAAGAACTAAAACAAACAGTCGCACAAGTGAAACCATTATACAGAATTATGTATAAATCGGGAAACTCCCGCGTTAACTATCAGAAAAATCTTCTCATTACTTTAAATGCAAAGCAATAACGGGAAAATCCCATTATTGCTGTGCATGAAAAATTTTAAGGGCAATGTTCATAATTAGTACACTAAAACAGGTGTTAAATTACAAATGTAATATGTACTGTAGATATCATCCAATAAAATTAGAACTGAAAGCCCAATCCAAGTTAATATTGGAAGCTACGTGGGCAGTCGATAAATTTTGCCAATTTCTATCAATATATTTAAGCAGCCTTGGCTTCTTTATAAAACAACAGGCATTCAGGCAAGCAGAAATAAAAATTTGGTTTCGTTTCGTATGTTTAAGGCTTCACATTCTTATGTAATACCGAGGTTATCAGGAGAAGACTTTAGCTTAAAGTGACATCTAAACCACTACTTCGTTTACACCTGAAAAAACGCTGTAGTTCGATCGAGAATTGAACGTGGGACACCTTGATTAAAAGATGAAAAGGAGATAAAACTAATGCAGATGGTTTGATATGTGCAAACGTCAATCGATGAAGTTCACACAGATTTAAAGCATTTTTCGTTCTTTTTTTCTTTAAACCAGTTTTTTTAACAGTTGGTTTAAACCTGCTAACCCTGTTTACAGCACAAAACACATTTACTTTGGGTGATTCTCCATGTCCTACTCATACATACGTGGGCTTTCTGTTTCAAAATTCTAATATTATGTTAATTGACTTCTCGAAAGATAGCACTTTGTCGACCGGTTTCAGGGGCTGCAATCGGCAGGGACAAACTAACAAACGTTTACGCAGAATCTTTCACGCACTGGACTATGAGAAGTCTAATTTTTCGCGGATTCTGGTGTAAACTTCGTGTGATAGTAGTAATGCTCAATTGTTTCAACACTTACTGGTGGATGACCGGGTGACTTTGCTTATAGATGGAACCCACTTCCGTTGATATCTATGTCTTGCGTATTGGAATATAGTACCAGCTTGGTGGACTGCTTCATTTCTTGGCACGGGACATCTATGTTTGAGATCATACTTTACTCTATTTTGGTATTTTATTCTCGGCCACAACAGCTGTAAGACGACCGTGATCAGAAAGGTAAAGAATCAGCTAAACCTAATAAAGTCGAATAGTATCATGTAGTGCAGTTGCAATTTGAGTAAAATTATTACTGTGTCCATTAATATTAGATGAATTGTAAACTAATATAGTTATCAATTAACGAAAACTTTAACTGTTTAGAATATCATATTGTTTATAAATATCATGCCTAGAATTGTAGGAGTTTCAGAGGAAAGCAGATCTAAATAGCATGCCTTAAGAAACTTAGAGGTTCACTATCGCAAAAGTCCCTCCAGTTCAATGAAATAAAGTTTATTGTGCACTTCCCTAAGACTAACTTTACATTAAAGTTCTAACTTCTTGGCCTTTTTTCCCCAAAGGAGCTTCCCATCCTTACGTGACATGTCCGTATATCCAATGTGAGCCCCATCCATCGTAAGTTTTTCTGTTTAATTATCCACCAGATATTTGTTGATGACGGCTGCGTTATGGATTTTCATTCACTTGTTTTAGCCTCTTTTTAAATATACGTAATATTATTTCTCAAAATTTTAATTTCGAAAATTTTCGTACTCTTACAGTGAAATGGGAAAAATTGTATTTTTATAAAATTTCATATCTTATTAACTCTTTAATATTAATCGCAATGATAAAACGTTCAGTTATGAGTTGTTTGCATTTTTCGGTCTTAAGTTACTTTGAAACACAATCTTGAACAATTTGAATGAAACCAAGCTTCTCAATCAATGACGTTATTTCGAAATTTTATCTTAGTTATTTGTGAGCTGTTCTTCCTACAAAACCTAGCTAATTACAGTCTTCAAAAGGCATGTCAAACTCGCGGGCGATATGCAACCCTTGACTAATTTTTCTGCTGGCCTCGTTTTATTTCAGAAAGTAACAAAAAGTGTATAGTTTACTTATTTACAAAATCCTAAGGATATTACGTGATTTTTGTCCCCGTGCACAGTTCCAAAAAGCCCGCTTATTTGTTTCGTACGTGAATTCCATGTTCGGTAGGTAGTACATATCAGCATGAACAACTTTCCTCACTTGTGATTAGAAACAAATCTACAGCGGCGAGATCCAGGCTGTCATTTATCTGATTTTTGTTCTAAAAATGCCAGTGCTACCGGCATGTCTCCAGACACCTAAAAGCTGGTTGCCTGCAAAAAACGCTAGATGCCGGGAAACTTGGATTACCTTACGTTGCTTCCATTTGTTTAAAGAACTACAATGTTAGGTAAGAGTGTATACATTTACTCACTTTTTAAATACGCCATTAAGTATAAAAAATGCTTTTTGTTTTCTTGCAGCCAGCATTTTTGTACACTGATAATGGCCCACTTGAATTATTGAGTTTAGCATGCCTGATCTTGAATGTATTGGAAGACAAAAATTTTGATATATATAATTTTCGCTGTTGAAATAATTGTATTGTTTTTCAGGATGATACTGGTGCATATTTAATCGATAGAGATCCTACGTACTTTAGTCCTGTTCTTAATTATTTGAGGCACGGAAAACTAGTCATTAACAAAGATCTGGCAGAAGAAGGTAAGCATGTAAACCTTAAATAAGTCTCAGTCTCTCTCTCTCTCTCTCTGTATATATATATATATATATAATCAAGAGGATTCGCATGATATCTGTGGTTGAGCTTTTCTTGTAATATTTCCGTCCATTTTACTTTTCATATCTTTGTTAAGATGATGCAGTTTTAGTATGAGTTACGTACCAATGCTTCCACTATTCAAAACAAGTGAGTCTCGTTTTACAGTGTAAAACTACGATAAGCTTCCAAACTATGCGAATTCAATACTCACACCGGAAGTAGTACATCTGTAACTACTCTAGGTTGCAGTGGAGAAATAAGATCAAAGATTGAACTTGTTCCTCGGACCCTTAATCCATACCAAAAAGCCATTACTCGCTTTCAGGGTGGATTGATTTAAATCAGTCTGATTTAAATCACGATTTAAATCAAGATTTAAATCACTTGATTTTTTTAATAAAAATCGCTGATTTAAATCAAAATTCCGAAATAAAATAATTGAAAGTAAAAATAAGTAAAATCCCGTTTCTGTTCTGTTATTTCGGTTACGGAAGTTAATAATCATAATACAATGAGACTCAAATGTACAGTATGTACAGCATAGTATGAAAACAAGTGTCATGCACTGGATGATTAGGGAAAATCCCGTTTTGAACGGGTAACGAAGCAATGCTGCTTTCTTCTTTTCGTAACAATGGGTTTGGGTTTTCAAATCGTTAACTATTCCAGCGGAGAAATCACCATCGACATTTAAGAGGAAAATTCTTTCGCGTGCGCGTCTGCTTGTTTGTTCCCGGATAATAGGGCATATATAGAGGGGTCCTATCCCCTCTCAGATTTTTTTTTAAGATTTATAACTCTAGGCGAAATTTATGTATTTCCTGCCTCAAGCTAGTTCCAATTTTTTTTTAAATATGCCCCTACCAAATATCAGTAACTTTTGTGAAAAAAGTGACATTTTGATAAACGTTGCTATACTTTTTCCTTAATGCTTAACCTTTTAAATTATATTACCTGTTTTTATTCTATTAAAAATCGAATCTTCATTATTCGATTAAAAAAGTACCAATAAACCTCTTTACTTCGTTTTTTTTTTTTTTTTTTTTTTTTTTTCAAGACTGAAGGCATTGTAGAACATGTTACATATGATTTCACGTCTTTCTGCGTCGAGACATAGTGTGGATGACATCATAAATTTAAAAAGATATTTTTTGTTATGCCTATTATTATTATTATTTTGGCAGGTTTACATTTTGCATTCAAAAGACTGAAATTTTGCACACTCGTTCAGTGCATCCCTTAGTATTTTTTAAAGATGTTTTCAGATCTCTGCGTGAAAACGGGGGTCCAGAAGGGAAAATGTAAAAAAAGATATTTTTAACAAAATAGCTTTTTCCACGATTCAGATGGAGACATATGAATGGTACCGTTTGAAAGGCTGTTCTATTCTGAAGAGAATGACGTACGAACCATGATCCTAGGATAAATAGGGATGTTTCAGGAAACTGTTACCTGAGATACTGTTTTATAAGGGAATCTGGGGTGTTTGGGGGATATCATTTTTCGCGGGCTTACTTTTGCACCTAGAAGACTGAAAGTTTGCAGATTTATTTAATGTACCCCTTAGTATTTTTCAGTGTTCCAGATCTCTACCTTAAAACACGGGGTTGGTCCAGAGGGGTAGAAAGTAAAAATGGGTATTTTTAACAGAAAATCCCTTTTTTCGTGATTTTTCCGCCCCAGATACACGATGGAGACATTTGAATGATACGATTTGAAAATCTTTTTTTATTCTGAAGAGAATAATATACAAATGACGACTCTAGGATATATAGAGATATCTGATGAAATTTTTATATTACATGCGGGTTATCTGGGGCATTGTGGGGATGTTCTTAGCTCATTGTTAAATATTTCCCCGTCCTTACTATTCAAGATAGCTTGAAATTTTATACACACATTTAGTACACCCCTTAGTATTTCTCAGTGGATTTTGAGATATGTGCGTTAACACAAGGGAGTCCAGAGGGGATCAAAATTTGAAAAAAAAAATCAGAAAAATTCCATTTTCTCTCAAAATTTCCCGCTTCAGGGACATGATAGGGAAATGTAAATGTTACCGTTTCAAAGGCTGTTCTATTCTGAAGAGAATGAGGTGTGAACCGTGATCCTAGGATAAATAGGGATGATGATATAGCTGCTTGACTGGAAGTACATAATTTTCCTTTTTTAAAAAGCCATAATTTAAAAGGGTTAAGAAACATTGTTTGGGATTAACAGAGGTTAACAATTGGGGAATAATTCAAAATTCAACAATAATACTTTCACTTAAATAGCATAATTAGCATTTAATACTAATTCCTAATGCTTTTTCTTCAGTTCGCGACTTGTAATTTACGAGGAGAAAGATTTGATTTAAATCAAAAAAATCGATTTAAATCAAAAAAATCAACAAAAATGATTTTTTTAAAAAAAATCATGATTTTTTTCCACCCTGCTCGCTTTCTCTTATCTTCCTTGCTTAATGAGAACAAGGATTGAAACCAGAAGTACTAGTAAATTGTAACCACTTCCGGTTTTGGCTGTGTGTTGCGGGTGGTGATGGTAGATTTTCTAGAGACACTGAATTGATTGTTAAAAACTCCTTGTCCGTTCTTATTCTGTGGTGATCAACATTAAGACCAGAAACTGTAGAAATCAACCACATTCGGTTTCAAGTTGATTTCTACCATGTCCGATTTGAATAGAGGATTAATGAAGGAGATTGAACCTATTTGACACTGAATCGGTTTGAAAATATAGCTTGTTTCTATCTATTATGGTTTTGTTCTATGGCGGTAAATGTTGAAACCAGAAATGGTTAATTTCAATTACTTCCGGTTCCAGTAGAGGGTTAACGGAGATGAAACCTATTTCTGGAACGCTAAACTGATAATAAATAAATAATAAAAAAGAAAAAAAAAGAACTTCTCGATATACTTGACCGTTTTTACTGTTACTTATGCATGGCATAGTTTGAAAGTCTAATAATTAATCGATAAAAACTTTTAAAGAAGATTATTATTGCCATTATATATCGTTTCAAACCGGTTTAAACTTAATCTCTGTCAAGTTATAATATCTCGAAGAAGTGAAGATTAATGGAAGATTTCGATCTTCTCTAGAGAACGGTCTGACCTACAGGTGTCCTGAATTACTGAGTTTTTGTGGTTGTCAGATGTTTTGTATTTTATCTGTTTCAGTTGTGCAACAGTACTTTTAGAACCAAGCTGTAGCTGAGGTAATGATTGGTGTTGTGAACTTTCGGACATTTCGATATTTCTTGATTTCGTCTGCCAGCCCTTTCTACTAGTTAATATTTGTACTAAATATTGTGTATATGTTGTAAATAACCTTGCTAAATGTATGACTGTTAACGGCCCATTTTACTAATGATAGCAATTTTTGGTCTGTTTGTTAGTGGTGTTACATTAGTTCTCAGTCCCATATAATTGATATTTGTTTTCAAGTACTGGATTTAGTTAGTATTTGCAATATGATCTAGTATCAGTAATTAGTGCCATTCTATGTGATGTAACGGGAGTTTTATATATATATTATTTTCAGATAGGGTCAAGCATTCGTAGAGCGCTCCCTCTGGTATGGGATTCCTGGTTCGATCCTAGTTCACGCCGAATGGGCTTTATGGTGGACAAATACTGTGTGTGTAGGTTTTCTCGGGATGTACCAGTTTTCTCCCATTTCCTTCATTCCACAACCATTCCAATCATATTTTTCCTTAGCCTCAGTGCATAATCTTGGAACGTTAAGATACTCCGAGGAAGTAATTATACTGCACATAAGCGTATGATTTGTTCAATTGTTTCTGATATGTCTCCACATTTTCTGTATTTTTCATCGGATATTTCGTGCTTTAATATGTATTTACAGCAGTTTCGGGTTTGTATCCTCTATCCTGGACGACCATCGTAAATTCTTCTGTTTTAGGAAATATTCCAGTTTTTTCGAGCCAAGGATTTTATTGTTTATCTATAAGTGCTCTTTTCTAGTTGAGTCTTTCGTGAAGTTACTTTGCTCTTCATTTATATGTTTTTGTTAATCGAATTTATAGTTTGTGATTTTTTTAGCTAGATAGAGTGGCTTGCTTTCGACACTGCATTTGCGAATTAAATAACATAGTGGGTTAGTGACCTTCTGTCCAGGTGTGAAATACTGACAGAGTGCTTCATTGTGCTTTTAATGAAGTTTAAGTACATGTGCGATATCTCTGTCTTCTGTAGTGTCATTCGCTCTATTGCAGCTTTCGGATACCTTATTCTAATTCTGACATTAAAATCCAGATCATTCGTGTTAACATTTTAAAATTAATCTGTTTATTTTATAAAGTCTAATGAATATTTAATAAGGGATTTTGTAAATAAATGATATGGATGTCCCTTATTACATCGTTAGTAATAGTATGAGCTAAGTTCTGAGTATCGCTTTAATTCCTGGCTGGAAATCCATGCGTTTCAGTGTATTCTGTTAAATGCCACGAAGTTGCATTATTCTGGGTTATTTGTAGTGTTCCCCTTTTTTTAAAATTATCTACTTTAGGGTGTGCATTAATTGGCAATTTTATGTTTATTATTTTCCTCTTTGCAGACATACTGACTTAAGTTTGCTCTTCCTAATACCATACAGGTGTCGTGGAAGTTCCTACTATTTACAGTACTTAGTAATTGAACGTTTAGAACACATTACAATATATATAGAAAACTAACTTGGATAATGTACCTTTTTAAAAGAATATTTACCTATATTTCTAATATGTCCCACGGGTACCCTTTCTTCGGGTTTAAAGCTAAGAATATTGTAATATGATATACGTGGTCTATATTTGTAAACATAAACACATGCTTCTTATTTATAAACAAAACCACGTGTCCTCGTTACTATAACTACTACAAGAAGCAGACCACAGGAATCATCATCAGCGCGACCGCTGTCTAGAAGAGGGTATAAAACACCATGTAAAATCTCAATCGACGTCAGTTTCAGCTTGTTAAATCCCCTCTCTTAACTTGTGTGAAGTTCTGAGATCTGCTCACCTAGCTTGCCTGGAGCTCTGAGACCCTAATCGTAACTACGTAGCTTGCTTGGAGTTTTGTGGTCTCCTGCTCTCCTGGAGCTTTGCGGGACACCTACCTCGTTTGGTTACCTAGAGCACTGCTAATCCTTAAACCATTGCCAGTTAGCTCTCATGGAGCTTTGTGGGAACCCTTCCCTTGACTGCTTGGGCCTATGGTCACCTTTTTACCCAAACTACATAGAGAACTTTGTATTGGTCTTAAGACATGCTTACAGTAATTTCGTGTTATATTGTATATAACAGGAATTTGATAAAAGATTGTGGGAGAAAACAGAATTCCATGTGCTATATTGCTCTTCCTACTACCGTATCAAGGTAACTTTACAATAACCCTGTGGTGCTGCTATTTATATGTTAACCCTTTGGGGATCTTATGGTACAATTTGTACCATACGGGGTGTTTCATGGTACATTGCGTTATAACTCTCCTATTTGAGCTTTTTCGTCTGTTTTTTTTTTTTTTTTTTTTTTTGTTTTGTTTTTTGTTTGTTTTGTTTTTTGTTTTTTGTTTTTTGTTTTTCAAGTCCAGAGACATTGTAGAAGACACTACGGATGGTTTCACACCTTCCTATGTCGAGACATAGGAGGTGATGACGTCATAAGTCTAAAACATATTTTCGTGTAATACTTTTTGGGCGGGTTTATGTAAAGTATTTTTGGCGGGCTTATTTTTGCACGTAGAAGATTGAAATTTTGCACAAACATGCAGTTCACCGAGTAATATTTACCAGGTATTTTCTTCAGATTTCTGCGTTAAAACAGGGGGAGATCCAGAGGGTCAAAAAGTTGAAAAAAGGGATATTTTTACCCAAAAATCCCGTTTTTCCTCATTTTCCCGCCTTAGATACATGATTGAGACAAGTGAATGGTACCGCCTGAAAGGCAGTTCTATTCTGAAGAGAATGATGGGCGAACCATGACCCTAGGGTAATTAGGGATGTTTAAAAATTTGCCTCTGTATACGGGAATATGGGACATTGTCGGTATATTTTTTTTGGCGGGCTTACTTTTGCACCTGGAAAATTGGAATTGTGCATAAACATTCAGCTCACCGAGTAGTATTTACCAGATTTTTTTCAAATCTCTGCGTTAAAACAGGGGGGGTCCAGGGGGGCTAAAAGTTGAAAAAAGGATATTTAGACAAAAAAAAATCCCGTTTTTCCTCATTTTCCCGCCTTAGGTACATGATGGAGACACGTGAGTCATACCGCCTGAAAGGCAGTTCTATTCTGAAGAGAATGATGGGCGAAACGTGACCCTAGGGTAATTAGGGATGTCTCAAGAAATTTTTTACCTGAGATCATGGTGTTTTACGGTAATTTGGGGCATGGTGGGAATTCCTGATAAAATTTCTCCCGCCCTTGGTATTCAAGATAGAAACTTGAAATTTGGCACACACATTCAGTATACCAAGTACTATTTATCAGATTGTTTTTAGATGGCTACGTTCACATAGGGTCGCTCCAGGGGGGCCCAAAGTGCGAGAAAAAAAAATCCCTTTGACATAATTTTCCCCGCTCCTGGTATATGGTATGAGCATGCAAGTGGTATCATTTGAAAGCCAGCTCCATTCTGAAGAGAATGAGGTATGAACCATGATCCTAGGATAAATAGTGACGATGCAGTAGCTGCTTGACTGAAAGTCTAAAAAATAGCCCAAAAACCCCGGATCTCTTAAGGGTTAATGTTTTAACAAAAAGTGGTGTAAATAAATACAGTAAAACCTGTGAACTTGGCCTGGTTTGTCTTGAACCTGCATTTCCCTTAAGACATTCGTTACTTATTACTCTGTAAGTTGGTCACCTATCTATCTTGGAAGTTAGCCACATTGAAGCAATGTTTACCCTATGGTGATAATGATAAATTTACCTGCGTATCTTGGCCACGCAAAATACCGCTTTATTATTTTTCTTAATTCTTTTGTATTCCCATATGAGAGGCAGATGTTCTGCATTTGTGACTGGACACAAAGAAGCATAGATTCGCACGATTTGTTCTTGGAGGTCAATGGCCAGAATACTACCGTCATAAAGTGGTGGTGAAGGAAGATGTGAATATGAAAATGCACGTACAGGAATTCAGAAAATGGCTGTACGTATTTGTTAACCCTGTCTGTTTTGGTAAAACCATTAGCCATATCAGCTCCTTTCATCAGTGGGGAGCTTTAGTAATTCCGGAAAAGTCTCAAGGTTAAAGCTAACCATGTCAATTGCTAACTATTGGCACCTGACGGCTTGTCGAAAGATAGCGGAGGTTTTGAGATATGAATTCCCTTAAGATCGTCTGAAAACATATTTTGCTCCAAGCAAAACATTTGTAGCTCATTAACAAGAGGTAGTTAACTACAAAATTAGAATGTGCATATATGCCAAGAATGAACCACCATGAATAAATTTGTATAATAACTGATTTGCTATTTTTCGAAAGTTATCTACAGAAAATATTTGTCACTATCGGGAAAAAGGCCTATAAACTGCACATAAATTGTTAAATTTATAATTTTGCTTTACTTGTTTTCAATCTGAATAACTCAGTGTGCTATAATATCAATTTCAATAAATTGCCTACATACATTTCTATTTTATGGCTGTTTGTGTTATTGTGTTTTTAATCCGAATAACTAAGTGTACCAGACTAGTTTTCAGGAGGGTAAAGGTACATATATTAAACATACTGTAGTAATTTTTTCTAGTACTATATATTGTTATGATTACTCTATATACATTATTTAAAAGTAGCTGTCGTGCCATTGCTCATTAAAAATTTTACAATCAAATAATACTAGAAATCCTATTATAAAAATACACCAATCACACTTATTTTCTGTAAGTTGACCACCTGTCTAAGTTGGCCACTTTTGAGTTGAGTTGATTTTGAGTTTAACGTCCCGTTCAGCAGCGAGGCTATATGAGACGTGGATCTACTGATTAACGTGGAATCCGAACCACATGAGCTCCCGCCGGGAATCGAACCCGGGTCTCCCGCGCCAAAGGCGCGTACGCTAACCGCTTAGCCACGGATGAGCTCTTGGCCACTTTTCAATGGAACCGATGGTGGCCAACATAGACAGGTTTCATTGTATATACAAACTACTAATGTTATATTGGTTAGTGCACTAACCCTAAAAGCCACCTGTTTTAAATAATACCTAGTCTTGTGATCTGATTTCCGTATGTCTTCCAACCTCCGTAAGTTTATATCCTATATGAGCAATGTTGCCATATTTAACATTGTTGCCAATATGGGGGGCGCGGTGGCTCAGTGGTAGAGCGTTCATCTCCGGTGCTTGGGGTCCCTGATTCGATCCCAGCTCGCGCCGTTTGGACTTTGTGGTGGACAAACACCATGCTTGTGAGTTTTCTCGGGGTTCTCCCGTTTCTTACCACTTTCTTCATTCCACCATTTCATTCATTTCTCATCATCATAGTCTCCTTTAACCTAACCGGCATAACCGTGGGACGTAAAACTTAAATTTCATTCCATTTTTTTGTTGCCAATATATACAAGTTTTAACTTCGAATTTTTGTTCCTCTGAGTTTTTATTTTTTTAAAGTATTAATAAAATATTTGTATTGTAAAGTGTAATTTTTGTTTTTATTAATGTAATTCGTAATAATCGTATCTCAGTCCTCTTTTAAGATTTCCTTTTCCGGTGTTCGAAACTAAGGTTTTTAGACCTAATATAATAGGCTTCAAATACGTTCCTTTCTATATATAGCCCCAGAGAAGAGTACCCGTGAGATGTGCTGAAAATATCGTGTTTTTTTTTTTTTTTTAAGAAAAGAAAATACATTATCAGTGATCTGTCTTATTTACAGTGAGTGATCTGTCAAGTTACATTGAAGAGTTGGCCTATAATTTTAAGTCATTCGTATATAGTAGGTTGTACAAGGTTGTGTATTTTTACTTTAAAACAGTAGGAAGTGTTTGCTGAAGATCACTCGAGAGGATTAAGAGCTATGTAGAACAGAGAACCCTGATAGAAATCCCTTGGAATATGCGTCTGCTTGTTCTAATTTTCGAGATACTATTTTATTCTTATCATTGGAAAGATATTTCTTTGTGGACCATTGCTTCTTAGCTGTTCTCAGGAATTCAATGATCGTATGGTGTTTTATGCATTTAGTACTTTATTAGGTATGCGGAATTGAATCCAAGCCTTGTTAGTAGTTAATAAATACTACGTTGAGACCTATTTTCTGGTATTTTGTTTGTACAGTAAGCACTGTATCTATTACGATTTGGGCTTTGCATCTTTTGCTAGTTCAGTAGCATCCTGTTTTGCTCTTCTATTATTATTATTATTCAGGTATTGTAAGCAGAGTTCTGGGTATGTCTACTTTTTAGTTGAGGAAATGTCCTTCCGCGTAGTAGAAAGCTGGGGATGTTTCCTAGGTTCTGAAGAATGCAGTTGTAATACTTAGCGCTGCTGCTGTGTAGGTTGTAAATTGTTTGTAACAGAAATTCTACATGTGGTCAGGCCTCGGAGATTTTCAGTATGCATATTTTCCAGTTGTTTTTGAGATTCTGAGGAGCGTAAAATAGCTCCATATCTTGGTACTTTCTTCTTTAAGAGTATTACTTTTGGTGTAAAAGAAAGTGTACTACCTTCATATATATATATATATATATATATATATATATATATATAATATTAGTTTCTTTATTATTTGTTCTTAATATCTCTTTGATCATACCTTAAGCTTGGAACAGACAGAAGCAAATAAACTAATTAGCTTAATAAACTAAAAATGTCGTACTTTGTAGGACTGTAAACCTACTTTTGGGCCACCCTATATTTTACAATATTTTTGTTGTTAATTCTTATTTGGGACATGCTTTTATTTGTTTCTTTTTTGGTTATAGGAGTGTTGGAAGAAGCCGAGTTTTACAATATAACTGAACTAATCCGATTAGTTAAAGAACGTATCTGTTTACGTGATACTCAACCATACAGAGAATCAAAAAAGCATGTATATCGGGTAATACAGTGCCATGAAGATGAACTGACACAAATGGTTTCCACTATGTCAGATGGATGGAAATTCGAGCAGGTTTGTATTCTTAGCTTAGCAATTGTAGGAAAGGTCTTAATGCTGATTCTCGCATAATCTTACCTGGTACTATGTTCATTTTTATGATAATCACAAGTTCGAGCCATTCATAATGCATTCCCCCTCTCCCACGTACTTCTTTCACAAAGTCAGAGCAAAGTGTTATTTTTATGTTGTGGTTATTTAAATATTTGTTGTAAATGGAACATATTTTACCAGGTATCCGACCAACAAAAGCTCTAAAATCAGATTTATTCTAAGCATTGGCTATATGTTGACTGTTCTTTCTTATTATGGAGAGAGAGATATTGATACATTTTCAAGCACTAATTTGGAGTTTATATACCGGGTTTCATATTTCCAACTTGATGGGCTAATAAGATACTGTATTTCTGGCGTCAGCTTGAATCCTCTCTACCCCTATTAGGATCCTCTGTAATCAAAGTAGCATAATAAAACCCAGCGCGAGGTACGTACAAGTAAGTATGTTACATGATTTAAATTGTTCAACTTTATCCCGTGATGCAGTCACAAACAAGTCAACATCGCTTTTAATAAATAAATAAATAAATAAAAAAGAAAAGAAATACAGAAAATGTCTCCCTTAAAGTGAGAATTTTGGGACACGGATCAATGCATTTTTAATGAAGAGTATATACAGAGTTCCGTCTTCGTAACTTGATGGGCTCGTGAAATACTGTTTTTGCATAAATTATAACTAACTTAATTCCCCCTCCCCCTTTCCTCCTAGGATATGTTTGTTACTCCAAATGACATAAAAACCCAACACAAAGTAGTAGATATTCGAAAATGTATGTACAGAGAGATTACACAAATTTACATTACTTACATCTCATTGTATAGTTGTATGCAGTATATAATAAACACATTTGCTATAAGTGTAAATATAGCCTAATAACAAAATGTTGCGGTCAGTGGTCAAATTACTAGGGGAATGAGGAGGGGAAATCTCTTCTGTAAAGAAACGTATGCCACAGGATGTGTTTATATGGGTGTGTACTGTAAATATAATGCTAGTGTGATAATTTTCTTTTCAAGTCCAAGACGTATCTCAATAAAAGTTCCTTAATTCACTTACTGATTGTATTGAAAGCAATCCAATAACAACATGCAACATTATTAGTAAATATTGAAAATGTAGACACTAACCGATCAGGACGCTATAAGTATGAATTTCGTGACAAAAAATCTGCAAAAGGTGTCAGCCATGTAATTCTGTAGGCACTAGTTACTGACCGAAATTTGATTGTAAGTACTGAATCACTTAAAGGGAGCAATTGAAGTTTTATTTTCAAATTGCAGCCTGTCTGTTATGAAGAAGTTACAAAAACGTTGGGAGTAAAGAAAACTGTTCGTGCCCGTAAAAGGGAAGGTTCTCTCCCATAATAATATATGTTATTACCGGGTTTGTTTGTAATATGGGGGTATCCATTAATGGAATTTTCACTGTGTTAGATATCTGCAAAAAGTAAAAAAATTGCATCATGTAATACTGCCAGTATTATTCACATTGTTAACATTACAGGGTGTCTGTCGGTCACGAAAGTCGTGAAAAAGTCATGAAATCACGAAACGGTCATGAAAGTCAAGGAAAAGTCACAATATTTAGCTTTGGGGTTGCGGTTTTTTTTGTCTGTACAAATATAAGTAAAGACTGAAAGAATTTTGTTCTATAAAACGTCAAAATTCACCTCCAAAAATGTCTGTGGTTGGCTGTAGACGCTACCAAATCTCAAGCAAAGCACGCTTGTATCCCATGCATGAAAATTCGGCCTAATTCACACAGATTCAAAAGAGCGATCGAGATATTGCCTTTCTTGAAGAAGTGCGTTAATCAAGTGTCACCAAAACCTCTGGATACACACAATTTTCACGTTCTTCAGAAGTTTTTAGCGGACAACTTGCTACAAGCGAAACTTTCATTTCTGCAATCAGCAGCATTAGAACTAGTACACTATCTGACAGATTTTAAATCGGACAAGCCTCTTTTACCATTCATGTTTGACGAACTGGATTCTGTGGCCTGCAGTATTGGTAATCGCTTCTTGCAAAAAAAAAAAAAAAAAAAAAAAAAAAAAAAAAAAAAAAAAAAAAAAAAAAAGTTAATTAATGCCTTCTGTTAAAACAGCCAAACAACTAATAGCTGTGGATGCGACAGAGAATCTTCTGGATGGTAGATCAGTGGATAATGGGTTTGGTTCACAGGAGGATGCAAAGGAATACAAGAACTTGCAATTCTTTCCAGAAAAGATAGCAGAAATTTTCTCGTTTCCTTGTGTACATCATTAGTTAATCAGAAATCACCATTGCATCGTGCCGTTCTCCGTGATAACAAATAGTTCTTTGAGAGAATTTGTATTAGTAGTGCAATACTGTAGCTCAAAAAAGGGTAAAACAATATTAGCCAACTTAAAAGAGAGGTAGGATCCAACAGTACATCTGTTTACAATCAGTGTGACATTTTCGAATGATTGCTAAGAATTTGTCAATATATGTACATCACTTGTATTTAGATATGCAGTTTTAATATAAGTGGATATGTGAGTGAGTGCTGTTGGTTAGTTACCGAACAAAACAGATCATACAGTATACAGTAAATATACTGAAAGTGATGTGAGGAGACATCAAGTTTTTATTGCTCCAGGGAACAACCTTTGAAAATCGAGATAAGATAAAGCTAAGTACTACAGAATATAGGTACTTTATTAGTTTTTGAATGTTAACGAAATTTTATGGTTTGGTAAAGAAAGTTCACGAAATTTCATTTGGAATTTTTGTAGACACTCTGTATTATCTATTAAAAAATGCGTGTGGGTACTTGGCAGCGTGGTGACAGTGCACCTATAGCTTTGTTTCTTAATGCACTAAGTTAAGTTGCTTGGCCACATTTACTTTGTGTTAATTTTGTTTTAAATAGTGCTTCAGAAAATAAAATAGTTCTAAAAATAGTTCATCTTAAGTTTCATTTTATGTTTTGATATAACTGCACAAATAAAAAAAAATCTCTTAAATTACAGCTGATAAATATAGGTTCCCAATATAACTATGGCAATGAGGATCAGGCAGAATTCCTGTGTGTAGTTTCGAGAGAGTATGGAGCGTCGTTGGAAAGTAAGGAAAGGGAAGCAGAACCTACAGACCGTGCAAAGGTAAGGCAAACGACAAATGTATTGAAGAAAGACTGAACTTTTGTTGTTCGTTTTATTGTTCATTATACAAACTTTCAAACATTACTCTCTTCTGTTGTCAATATACGGTTGTCATCGTTTCCTCCAGTTTTGAAGCTCGTGTTAGAAGATCACTATATTTCGATAGTGTGCAGTGCTCTTGTCGCTTTTTTCTAATTTTCCTCTACAAACTGTACACGCAGCAGCCTGCCTTTCGAAGTGGTTAGAAAAATGTCTTCTCTCACCAAGTTCAGAGAATAGGATGCGTAAGGAACAACAGAAGTGCGATGTTTTGCCAAATAGTTTGCCCTTCGTTTCCACGTCGTGTCCGTACATCCACATTTCATCTTCTGTTACGATGTTCTTGAGAAAGTTTTCGTCCTCATTCGCACTTGCAAGCAGTTTCTGATAGATTCATCTCCATTCTGCTTTTGGTTATCTGTCTACAAGCGCAGCATGAATTGTGTACTGATTCAATGCATTGTGTTAGCGCCTTCAACAACCTCACGGATAGTTGAATGACGATTTACACGAATTACTGCGCTCAGAATCGCAACATTTTCGTCGTTTCTTAACGTTGAGGGTCATCCAGTCTGGTTTAAGAACGCCCTTTTTAATATGCCTTAATCAATTATAGCACTATTTTGGCTCATGCAATCATGCTTGTATGCTTCATAGAGCATTAGGGATGTTTATGTGAAAAAATTTTCCCCAGTTTTACGCAAAATTTCACAGACGCATTGTTCCTCCAATTCCAGGAGCAGCTTATGTACGATGGCACTCAGTGGGCAGTTACTTGGCAACTAATGGATAGATCTTGACTCAGTAAAAGGCGATCATTGACCAACATATATAGCTAGATGCATACGATAGCCGGAGTACACCATCTGCCGTTGGCCCACTACTCAAAAATTTCAGTCTTTATTAGAACATATCTCGTACACTAAAATGTATTTAATAACATCGTGATGTTTTGATGCTTTTTTTTTTTTTTTCTAAACATATTTTTGAACATAGTAGCACAAAGAAATTAGCTGACTTTCGTTAGTATAGTGTGGTAGAGAATTTTAATTGTACTTCAATTCTTACAGATTTGAAATATTTTGTGTATTACATATAGATGGTTATCAAAATAATGGAAACATGTACTGCAACACAAAATCTTTGTAAATAATTCAAAACAGCTGGCTTCAGTCAGTGCAGGATTGTTTGAAAGCGGGTAGTACACAAGGCGTTGTAGTAGCAGCAAGATGAGTACGAGTTTAGAGACCGCAAGTTACAGATAAAAAATACTTCGATATATTCGAAAAGGCATAGGTAGAAGTTTGAGGAAAAGATCAGTAGAGTAACCTTTAATTGAGAAACTGTCCCTTCAGAGGTCGAAACAGATGTTAAAACTGGAGAATAACTTATCTCCAGCAGTCAATTTCATTCCATATGTACAGCTTGAATCGGGAGGAGCTATCACAGTGCCAATATTTGTAAATAGGAACGAAATGGGGTTGCTGTAATTACTGTGAATTATCATTAATCTGCAGATCTGTTACAAGATCCTAACAGATACTTTTATGTCATAGCTAAACCGCTACTACAATCTTCAAAAAATATGTACAGTAGTACTTTTATTAAGTTATAATTAATTATTTGTATATTTAAATACTTCCTAAACTTTCTGTGGTAAGGGGAAAAGTAATATTTACATTTAGCAGTCAAAAAGCAAAAGTATCATGGGAAAAAGAGTTGGTTTTGACTTCCTATCAGGTTAGTTGGAGTGTCCTCAAATGGTGCCTAAATTAAACCATTACTGAGAAGGGTATGTGATGCCCCTTTTCCGTGCTTGTTTCTCTTACTATGCATAGTAAAACAGCGTCGGGAGAATGGGTTCATACTCGGGGTGACTATGTGAGTGAAAGTTATTGTGGTCCGTTGCACGAACCAGGAGCCCGTAGCGAGACAGTCGCCCACAAAGATACCAAGAGGAGGACTTCAAGAAAAGTGACATCCGCAGGGAAGGGGTCTATCGACTGGCGTGCTAGAAAAATCCACCGTCCTAACATGCGATTCGATTTGATACTTCTAATTGTGAACACAGCTATTCGTAAACGGCTTCGGCTGAGGTGTCTGTAAGGCTCGCATACACCACCTGTTTCTGTGCCACATGGCAGAATGAAAAGCGATCTACACGAAACCGCAAGAGAAGCGCATGGTAGGATCTAAGTGACACAGTCACAATTGATGAAACATACATCCATATTATTACTAGTGGTCTCATTCGGGCGCTGATATATTGTGACAGCGATACCAAGGTCCGCTACAATTTTGTTTGCCTATGCCGGGAAAATTTCTTGCGTGTATATATGGTTGTTACTGGATTCAGTTACGTGAAGAAGTTGCTGATACACAAGGTTGGTAAAAACGTAAAAGTAAATACAAGATACTTCCAGAAATCAATTATGACAATTTCGGATCGGCATCCTGTAGTTGTATGGTGCAGACAGTAATGTAATGCTGGAATTTTTAGTAGGTATACCCCTGATCTTTTCAAAAAATATAGCGTATATTCAGTCTCAAATGCTCTCCTTCTTTCGTAAACTTAAGGTGAGTATACGTTTGGGTTAGAAAAAAAATGGATATACTCCGTATTCTCTCGTGTATGCCCTATTTCATTCCTGGATGCAGACGTCACCCAAGTGAGGATCCATATGAATAAGGCTTCAGATTATACGCCAGAACATCTGCATTTTTATCAGGAAAGGTGACGAGAATCGGGAATTCATGGCATTCCATTTCTGTGAAGAGCTCTGATGCCAGTCCAATGGATTTCTGGGCTTTGGCTTGTTGGAAAGATATCTCCAACATCGGTATCCATGGGCCCTCGCTGCTTATAGGAAGGAGCGAGATCAAATTTCCTTGCTGTGCATCACCGGAGTTGTTCAAATGGAAACTGCTGCTGGGGTTCCAAGAAAGCACCACCGGTGATGATAGCGAAGTTTCTCGTAAGGTGAGTACCCTTCCACATCGGTCCGATATAAACCGAGTAATCTGTTTATAGTACGAATCTACAGAACTCATCTGATCTTGACCAAATGTGACATAGAAAATTGAAGAAATCTCTCATTTTGCAACGCTTGACTTGACCTTTGTTTCCCGAGTTGCTCGCCATTAAAATTAAGATTTGGACTTAGATTTTTCGAAAAAGGAAAATCAGTAATTACTGTTCAGAACAAAAACCAGTTGAGAATGTTCGAAGAGCATTGCCAGAACGAACTTAAAAAGAATTCATTTTTTCAATACCAATACTAATTATTGAGTCAGTAGCAAATGACGCAATAATTGAGGAGTTTGATGTAATAAGGGTGTAAGCGAGTTCACGCCCTTTTTGCATCAAACGCATTTGTGGCTTTTGCCATGCTTGTTTAGCCTCCTGGTAACATTTTAATTCAATGTCGTAATAAAATACTGTATATTTATTGGTTTATGTAAGAAAAAACACTATTTAAATTATCAATATCGTTTTTCTGCAACTGCATATTTCAGTCTTACGCCCTTATTGCATCAAACTCCTCAATTATTGAATCAATAACTGGTATTAAACAGTGTCAAGTTTGCCAAAAGGATAAGATAAGATGACTTCGCTAGGAAGTCGGGCAGAGTCGGGCAAGGATTTACCAGGAGTCAAGGTCGGAGCTCTGGGTCCTAAGATATTGCAGACTCCGTCTAGATAGTACGACCGTAGGCGCAAGGTGCCGATGGAGCCCAAACCAGCAGTTTATAAAGGGCTTAGGAAGGTTTGCCCTCGAAACAAATTTAGGTGACTGGTGGAAAATCTAACAGGCGCAAAAGTTGCACCAGACCCATAAGGTTAAAGGTTGGGCATGCGTGGTAACCAAAAAAGCTTCTGAGAGGGAACGAAATAGTTGTTACCATTCTAAAAAGAAAGTTGATTGGTGTGCGCACGGCACAAAGGCCAAAGTGAAGTTGTGAAAAGTTCATGTTGGTGCAACCAAAAGATTGATCGTTTCAAATAGTTTTTGATGCTGTATCGAATAGAGGACTCAAAATTGAATAATAAACACCAATATCACTCTCTATGACATGATTCCCGAGATATGACTCCATAAATCTCCCCGAAATCCAAAATCTTTTGGCCAATATCTGGGGATCGGTCGCCAGTGGCCACCGGTTACTATCTGGTACAAAATGTTCACCCACCACTGTCTCAAATAGTTTTTGATACTGTATCGAATGGAGGGCTCAAAATTGAAAAATTCGAAAATAACAGACAGACATAGAGAATTCAGTAACGAACTTTGATAAGTTCGTTGATCAGGGAAAAATACATGGAACAGATTTGTTTAATGTTGATTTAAGGTTAAACATTAGATAAATGTACTGTAAGGACTTTTGTGTGTGTGTGTTTGGAAAACATTACTAGTTATAATTTATATTTTGTTTCACTTGCATATTAGAAAGAAATTCGCAAGGAACTTCGTATACCCGTATTCATTATGTTTCATGGCATACCATTTTTGGTGTATCCTTTGGGACTGATTCCAGGTTTGTTTCTGTAATGTAATCTTGTCCGTACAATATTTTGTTTATTTTATTTGACGCAGCTACTAGTAAAAAACTTAGATTTCATTCGAAATTACAAAAATAGTTTGTTTTGTTTTCTACAATATACAGATGGATGACAGATTTTTAAAGAAATGTATAGGAACTAAGTCCCTACGTGGTAAAGGCGTTTTAATTCTTAAAAAATCGTTCTGACAAAGGTGATATAATGCATAAATGAATTTGTTGTGAACTTGTTTAACATTCATTTTGTTCTTTTTTTTAGGTATTACAACAAAAGGGATCTCGAATGTGAGGTTAAAGTAATACCTTTGCAGGAAATAAAAAGGAATCTACATTGCAGCTTATATACAGTGACTCTCGTGGTCATGGCATTTATACTGCTGGCACTGCCTTGATGTCATAGGGATTCTGGGTATCATTTTCTGGAAGTTTAGTTGAGAAGAGGGAAATGGTCCTCTCCTTGCTGTGATATCAAAATGATTTTTTTTAAAAATGGAACTTCGTAAAGTACAGATATACATTAAAAAGCAAACTAGCAATTCGCCTACGTAGACTATAGCTGTGCCGCTCTTGCACTATCATTTCATCACATCATCCACAACAATGAGATTCCTTGGACAGACTATACCAACACTGGCTCCCCTATTATGTGCTGTTTTTTTCAGTAATCATGTTTTTAAAGGTCCCCTTTTTGTGCCAGACAAAGAATCTAGCGTTTATCCATTTTTCATTGTATAGTGAAACAAAGTTTTGTATGAAAAACTTTTTAAGAGAAAAATATTGATATTTTAATTTTTTTTGTTATCTTTAATTTCGTGTGTTAATTGAAGCTTTGGCAGCAAAGCAATAATGCCATATGTTTATTGTGGAGTTACACGTGCTTGTGTATTTTTTTTTTCACCCTTTGTAGCGCGATTACTTCTTCAATCGTGTTGGGATATATATATATATATATATATATATATATATATATATATATATATATATATGTATATGTGTACATACCACTTACCTTCACTCATGGCTCTTCCCGTGGATCTTGCCATTACTTCATAAACTCTTCATCTTACAAAAACAAACTGTGTGTGTTAGATTGTGTAATTATTTTATATTTATAAAAAGCTTTAACTAGGTTTAAAAAACATAAGGAAGAACTGTTAATGAAACTACAAAAAGTGTTCATTGGTGTCTTAGTTTGGAGGCATTTTTCCTAGATGACTGTGAGGTGTGTTCAGTTTTGTTTCTTTTCGTATTGACACTAAAGGACGAAACGTGACAGCATGAGAGTGCTGCTATTATATGTTGAAAGATCTTTACTTGTCATACACAAAAAAACATTATTTGAAAAATAAATGAGAAATGTGAAGCCTATAAGTAATTTTTATTTTTAACCAAAATGTTTGTAGCATTTGCAGGTATACTGTAGTTTCGGATATATTTCAAGAAACAAGAAGGGTGCCTATATATATATACACATACACGAGGGCTGCTGGAAAAGTTCTGCAAATTACTACTAACAATGACGCTAGTCAATTCTATTTTAAAATTTGGAAGAATAGACCTTTCTATGTTTAAATTATCTTTATTTAAGCGTATTCATGAATTTTTCACAGCAGTTTGAAGAAATAGTTTTGTGTGGAAAACTGAAATATTTCGGGAATACTTTCACGCTCTTTTATTTTTATTTTTTAATTTTTTTTAAATTTAATTTAAGAACAGAAGATGGATCAAGCGACTTCATTTGGCTTTTCTAGATGAAATACCATCTAATAAGACTGTGTATAATTGGTTTTCCGAATTACAGCATGGTCGCACATTTCTGAGTGATAAATTTCGTGAAGATCGTCCATCCACGTCTGTTGTTGCCAGTAATGTTGATGCTACGTGTGAAATGATGGAGAGAGGTCGGCATGTAACACTGTGAGATTTCGTCATCTTTGAACATTGACATGAAGGCAATACATATTATTTTGCATGGTCACCTGAACGTACGGAAACTTTCAAGCCGTTGAATCCTATACAAGTGATCGAAGCTCAACAACAGACTCGTGTCAATTTTTGTAAAGAAATGAAAAAAAATCAACCGAGGTAAATCAAATTGGTGTACTAAATCGTTACAGGGGCGAAATTTGGATCTATTCATGCGAACCCGAAATTAAGCAGCAATCTACTGTGAGTGTTTCAAAGTGAGCTGAAACCAACAAAGTTGTACGTTTGAGATGTATTGCCAAGGAAATCATCAGGCAACCATGCTTTAGAAGATCGAAGGACTGCAAATGTTGAATGATACACATTTTTTTTCTTTTTTGCTAGAAATCAATAAATTGCGTAAAACAAACCAAAATCGCATAATCCACCCCACAACGCCAGTTCCCACCCAGCACACTAAACTGTAAATGTTTTGTCCAGTAAAAATGTTGAATTAATAACTCCTTGCCCGTACTCACCTGATTTAACAGCTAATGACTTCTTTTTATTCCCACGCATGAAAAATGAGATAAATGGTGAGGGATATGTGTCGCCTGAAATAGCGTTCACGCATTCCGAAGAACGGTTGCTGAGGTACTTCTTCAAACTGTTGTGAAAAATAAACGAGTAAGCTTAAAGAAACAAAACATAGTAAGGTCTATTCTTCCGAATTTTATATCTGTAGTAGCGGAACACTAGCGTCAGTTAGTAATAGTTTGCAGAAACCTTTCTAGCAGCTGTCGTACATAATCAACTTAAGTGTAATAATTAAACATTTTATGCGTCTGTTAGGCACATGGGATAATAAGAAGCAAATTATTCAGCGGTTAAAATATTGGTTTACATTTTAGATGTCTGATCTCATAGAGGGACATTGTGCGCGTGGTTCAGAGTCTGTGAGTACACTAGGCCTACGATAAAAACCGAATAGTAATTCGAATCCTTCTTTAAGCAATAGATCTAGTCTCGTATAGCCTCGATGTTGAAAAGGAACTCCCAATCAATCTATTAGTATAAAGGGGTTAATCGTAATTTTAGATCACAATCTTATAAGAAATTCACAAACTCTCGGCAATACAGTGTAGCGCCCCGAGCGGTTTCTCTTCTTCTGGGGTCGGCTGGTGATCGCTACTTCGACTCTGGGATGGAGTACATCAATGTTCCAAAGCAATGAATACTTAGCTATAAATTTGATGGAAGTCGGAATTTATTGGTCAAAGGGTATCTACAGTTCGGATAGTAAAGACTCACAGAAAAGTATACTGATTAAAAGAACGACGACTCTCACTGAGAAGTGAACGTCAAATGATATCTCACTTAAAAGGCTAAATCCTACTTGACACAACCGCAGGTGACAGACCGGACCTTTTCTTAGAAAATGCACGCGCTCGAGAACCTGGTCGAAGAGAGATCCTAAGGTGTTTTCTTCTGGAGGTTTTATACTCTCCTATTTTGGATAACATTGAAGTAAGCCTCGTGTGAGAGTCTGGCGTTCATACATCACATAATTACAATACCATGTAATATATATCTACAATAAGGCTTTTAGTGAAGAGATTTTAGGACATTGTATCTCTTTGATCTCTAAGGACTTCACAATGTATTCAAATGCATCGATCATTACTCTTAGTCGTACATACATCTCCTAGCATGGTCACTACTTAATAATCCATTACTCTGCGATACGACATTTCTTTATCAGCTAAGAAGTTTATTATAATCTATGCTTGGCTACGAACGTTGACTTTATTTACATATAAAGTACAGAACACTGAACAGAAAAGAAAAAAATGAAAGAAAAGCGAGAATGAAATAGTACGGAAAAAAAAAAAACAAAGGTGCCAGGATACTACAACAGGAGTTGTAAATGGAAGAAAATTCGATATTAAAAGGGAAAACCTGAGGATCACAGACAATATAAGATGAATATTCGTGATAGATTTAAGGTATTGAAAACTTCCTACATCTTCGTTTTTGACCCATTGATTTATATGGGGATTTTTTTTTTTTAATGAACTAGAAATTTAATGGTTTGGTTTTACCGATTTCTTCCTCAAAATCTCTTTAAATGTTCCTTATTTCGTGAAGATTAAATTTTGTTGCATGTAATTTTAATATTTTAAAAAGTGGGTTTCGTTTCACACTGTGAAACAACGGTAGATTTCAATACGTTAACTTGTAGTACATCTATAACTACTGTTTGCAATAGATCAATAAGATCAAAGATAGAACCTGTTCTTGTGACACCGAATCCATGTCAGTCATTACTCGCTGAGTTTTACTGTTTTTGTTCTGCGATGCTAAAGGTTAAAACCGGAAATCGTTGATTTAAACCAATTCCGAATTGAACAGATGGCTAAGAGAGGAGACGGAATCTATTCTTGGGAAGCTGAATCGATTGCAAAAAATTGCATCTCGATATCTTTTACCGTTTTTGCTCTACGGAAATCAGTATTGAAGTTGTAAAATTGAAACACTTCGAGTTTTGGTAGAATGTTACGGGTTGTGATTGTACTCTTGAAACTCTGAATCGATTACAGAAAACAGCATGTCGCTATCTATTACCATTTTTGTTGTATGGCGATAAATGTTGAGTTTTTCGAATCGTGGACCATCGACCATCGATCGTGAAAAAAAAATCTATTTAGAAAACGAATTAGGAGCAAATAAATAATAATAATAATAATAAGACTGTTAAGTAAGTGCAATATGTACTTACAATAAAGGTTTGCAAAACTCAATGAAGACAGACTTCTCCACTTAGCTAACTTGTTCACTATCTCTTTGTTCGCTTAACAGAGAATAAAACTTACATCTATAGCAAGCAGTATTATGACTTTCACTAGGCAAGGCCTTTATCGCAGCGAATGACGCCACAGAGAGTAGTTACAGGCAAGTGCAGTGTGCTAGGCGGAGTTGGCCCGCTCAACGCGAGAGCTACAAAAAGTTATTTTACACAAATGAATTGTGACTTTTTGCTATTATTGAGAGGATAATCATAATTATTAGAAGTATATCAAGAAAACTATTATTAAAAGTGATATTTAGAAGTAACTTCTTAGAAATTTCATTAGAATAAGTAACATTTATAACTACAGGTTCTTCTGAAACTTGTGTACCATGTTAGGGCGCACAGGAAGATCATTCCGAAAAAGCTTTTTAAGAGCATTTCTGGCAGTTTTAAAAGAACTTAATGCCAGTTGCATGTATATGCCGTTTTCTTTTATTCTTCAGGTGTGGCCTATGCTTGCAAGGGATCATTGCAAACTGTTTTTACACCAAGGAAATGGAAATATAATTAATCAAGTATGTATTAACCGATTAACTACTTGCACTATATAAAATTAGTTAGGGAAAAAAAATCAAGCAAAAATAATAATGGCACAAATGCTCTTGTCGTGGACAGTTTGATGCTTTACCGTGTGTTGTTAAATGTTCAGATACCAACTTCTGACGCTATAGACATTAACCAGTCACAGGAGTAAAATATATAGATAATTTTTTAAAAAAAAGTTTTCTACTGAACATAAAAGAATTTTGTTAGCAGAATGCTTTTCTTTGAAGAGTAGGAAAACCCCGTCCTTTCAGGTATTATATGTTTAGTAGTGATTTATGAATAAAACTCCACAAATAGCTAAAAGCCATTTTATCCCACAAAGAAGTAAGAATGAAACTTGGATAGCAATTCAGTCTTGCTTATACGTAGTTAATAATCACATAGTGGACGCAGAAAAACTCGAGCGAACTTTAGCCAGGATGGCTGCGCAAGAGATGAAAACAAGGATCTCCCATTTTGAAATTTGAAAGCTACCCGACTACTCACACCGCTCGAGTGGCTGTTGATTTATGTAAATAATAATAATCTTGGTTGCCTAATTGATTTGGAAGTTCAGCATCTCGTTCAGGACCAAGGTTATATAAGACGTGGACCTACAGTTTAATGTGATATCCGAACTACTTGAACTCCCATCGGGGAATCAAGCTTGGGTCTCCTGCACCGAGCATACGCACACTGATTATACAGCCATGAGGAAGTTCTAATACAGAAGGTCGGTCGAAATTTATGGAAACAAAATGGAACGTCCGCCAAGGGCGCTAGAATCGCACAGCAGAGCAATCAGAAACCACTTATGTGGAGAATTCGGTAGCGGAAAGTAAAGTGCTCCGAGTGTAAAATGGCTGCAAAAGTGACTCCATTCTGGGAGGGGTACATTCGACATCGAATACAGCTACAGTGCAATTGTGAAACAGTGTTCCTCCAACGGTTTCACCATTTCCAAGAAGGGTATTGTCAATGTACCCAAACGCAACAAAAATGCACAGTCAGAGGCACAATGGAACGAAAACAACACCCCTGTCCCAAACGTACAACGGATGTGGTTCGACAAGTGCAGAAGTTGGTGACCCAGGAGAATCCGCCGCCACAATGAGATATTGCGAGGAGTGTTAAAAGATCCAAATCAACTGTGCAGAGGATAATCAGCCAGGATTTACGCCTGCAGGTGAAGCATAAACCACGTGTTCACACACTCACAGCCAAACACATCCAGGAACTGAGGGTTCATTGCAAACGGCTCTATAAACGGTATTTAGCGGGTGACAAATGGAAATATGTGGTGACGTTAGACAAGGCCTGGATCTATTTGTCAAACTCCAATCGGGTTCAAGCCATTTACAATCATCACAAGGATGCCAAAGACCATGCCAATTGGGTCCGCACGTACCACGAAAGTTTTCCCCGTAGCTTCGTGGTGGTTGCAAGTTTTTGCCATAAAGAGAAATTTCCCCTGCATAGAGTTGTACGAAATGTGAAAATTAACGCAGCATACTATCAACAACACATTCTGGAGCCATTATACTGGCAGCATACTCCGTCGTTGTATGGTGCTGAAGTGTCGAAAGTCTTCATTCATCAAGACAAAGCAGCCAGCCACACGGCTCGAACAACTGTGGTATACATGGCCCGCAAAGCGCATGAAACTGGAATGCATGCTATCCTATATTCAGACATCCCTGTCAAGTTTCCTGACGCTGCACCAATGGACTTTTGTGCTTTCGGGTGTTTGAAGCGAGCGATTTCCTTACGTCGTCCACGCAAATTGACTGGCTTGTGGAAAGTTTGCAAAAGGAGAAATGGTCCAAACTTCATCAGATTTTTCTGAACCGAAGCCTACTCCAATGAAAACTTCGATGTCGGACTATAGTTTATAGTCAGGGCCGTCATATCGAGCACAACTGCTGGTGGAAATACGGCTTTACACCCTACCGTAGGGGACATAATATCGTTTCCATAAATGTGGACCAACCTTCTGGATATTAATAATGTGTTACATATTGTAGTACGTATAATAATAATAATAATGTCACTATTAATATTATTTAAAACGACGTATTTCTGTTTAAAAAAAAAAACAATAATGTTACGTAGCATTAAATAGTCATAACTTTATCTTTCTATTGTAAGTTCAGGTATTAGCTGTGTTAGAACTTTGATTATGAAATTAAAAATGGCACTTCCAATGAATGAAAATACAGTGGTTTCTAGTCTCAATTCAGAAGAAATTGCTGAAATTTTACTTTGCTTTGTGGTAATTGGGAAAAGGATTTCAGATTTCTTTTAAGAGGAGTCCTCTATAAGAGCTGTGTAATGTGATTGACGGAGATACGAAACCAAATCCAACAAAAGGTAATCTAAAAATAACAATTGAAATAGACATTTAAACAAGGTGAGTTCCTAATCAACTTTAAAATACTAGGGCGTATTTTCCTTTTTTTTTTAAAAAAATCAAAGTTTTATGATGGATTTAGTCAACATACTCACCATTCAATTCGATGCATTTTTTCTTCGGTCCTGTAGTTTCTTTGATTTCTCAATAAATAAATGAAACAAAACAAAACAAAAAAAAAAAAAAAAAAAAAAATACATTTCCAGCTGCAATCGCTTCAGAAATGTTGCTGAATTTTTGTCCCTTTAGGTGTTTTCCTCTCTCTCTCTCTCTATCTCTCTTACTAAGAAAAATTGGGAATAAGTGGTAGTCAGATGGGGCTAGGTCAGGTGAATAGAATGCGATTCAAGGTTCAAATCCTAATGTGGACAGTTTGTCCATTGCAACATTGCTCTTGTGAGGAGATGCATTGTTATGAAGATAGAAAACTTTCTAGTGCGTTTTTATTCACCTCTGAATGAAACTGTCTAGTAATGATGCATAAGTAGCGGTTATAGTAGTTGTTGTAGATACTCAAAGATGATTACCCCATCCTGATCTCGAAAAACACTTTGAACTTTGAACTGGAATTTGCACCTAAAACTTCTTTGGCCTCGGGGTACCACTGTGATGCCATTCTTCTGATTGTTTTTGTGCCTGAATCATACAAAGATCATATAAGATCCGTGCTTCATCTTCTGTGACCAAACAAGCAACAAAATTAGTGACATCCTGCTCAAAACGGCTCTGAAAGCAAGGACCTTTCCATATTTCTAATCTGAATGCAAACATTTGGGCACCGACTTGACGAAAAGTTTTTTCACATCAAGATGATCACGAATAATGACACTAACGCATTTACGGGAGATGTCTAAATCGCCTGCTACTTTTCTTTTTCTTTCTTCACTATGGACGGTCTCCCAAGGTTGGGTTCATCTCCAGTGTCAAAATATCCTGTCCTAAATTTGACAACCAATTCTTAACAGGGACATAGCACGGGATGTGGACCCTTATTGTCTGTGGCATGCGATGGTCTTTGCAGTCTTCTGGAGGAAAAGGAATTTGATAACTGCTCTAGTTTCAACACCACTGAACTCCACTTTCTGACTTACCATGTTCACTTCTTAGCGCAACAGAAATAGGTTAATTGATTTTGAGTCTGTAAATTGAATTTTTTCCTTAACTTACTCTTTAAAAATTTATATATATTTGAGCCGAAGCTCCCTTTCCACCTCAAAGAAGAGACTATCATAGGGAATAACCTATCTATCTATCTATCTATCTATCTATCTATCTATATATATATATATATATATATTCTTGTGGAGTGTTGTACTGTATGGGGCGGAAACGTGGACATAACATAAAAGTAATGAAAAACGACTCGAAGCCTTCGAAATGTGGGTGTGGAGAAGAATGGAAAGAATTAGTTGGGTCGAGCGGAAAACGAATGAGAGGGTGTTAGAAATGGTAGGGGAGAAAAGACCACTTTTAGATATTGTTAAGAAGAGGAAGAGAAACTGGTTGGGACATTGCGTAAGAAGAAATTGTATCATGATTGACGTCCTACAGGGTATGGTGGCGGGAAAGAGAGAGAGGGCGAAGGAGACTACAATTAATGGATTATATAAAAACAGAAAGATCATACATGAAGACGAAGAGGTTAGCAGAGGACCGTGGAGGATGGAAGCTTCTCAGTTGCTGCAAGTGATCTGCCAGTAAGGGCAGAATACCTATAATGATGATGATATATACAGGGTGTTAATGAACTATATCGACAAACTGTAAGAACTGATTCCTCACAACAAAATAAAAATTTCATATGAACCTATGGCGAGAAGTGCATAGTTTCAGAGCTAGGGCTGTCCAAAATCGCAAAAAAAAAGCCCAATTTCAACAGGCCCTATTTCGAGTTCCAGAAGCTGTGGATAGTGGTCCTTATCATCGTAAAGGAAGCCACGCATACACAATCCAAAAGCGCATCACCCTTTTCGATAGGTGTACAGGGTATTTCCTACAGGATGTAATTCTTAGATATGCTCTCGATAGAGTTTTCAGATATACCCTGATTTCAAGGAGGGGTCCAAAGTAGGCAGGAGGTAAGCCTTGACAACAATGGACACCCAATGCTTCGGAGGGAAGTCGGACGTGTTAGGATCCGGCAGCTCCATGATTTTGTGTTCGGAATAACGTGTGATGCGATGTATTTCGGTACGGTAAATTTCACGTTTTCTTCATATATATAAAACATGAACATGAAGCGTGAAAGAAAACATTACAGCATGCGTTTTCTCGAGTACGAGAGACCGTGCTACTGACGATCCTTAACGCTTCCGACATCGCGCCAAATGATTCCATGTTCACTGCTATCAAGGCTTATCGTTTGCCTACTTTGGACCAATCATAAAGTCATAGCATATCTCAAAATTCGGTTGATGGCATGTCTGGGAATTTCACCGTGCATGGAATACTCTGTACACCCATTGAATATTAGTGAAATATACATTTTTGGATTGAGTATGCATGACTTCCTTTACGCTGATAAGGACCACCATCCACAGTTTCTGGAACTCGAAATAGGGCCTGTTGAAATTTGGGTTTATCGCGATTTTGGACAGCCCTAGCTCTGAAACTATGCACTTTTCCCCACAGGTCCATATGAACTTTTTCTCTTATTTTGATGTAAGGAATCACCTCTTGCAGTTTGTCGGTATAGTTCATTAACATTATTATTATTATTATTAATTTAATAATATTATTATTATTAATTTCTTACGCACATTACCAGAGAATTTCTTGTTAAATTCTCTGTTTACTTCACTCTTTTTCGCATTCCTTTTATGTATTTTCAATCTCAGCGTTTTCTTTAACTTTTTTTAGCTAGCTTTTAGCCTAGTTTTTGCAATGAACCCTATGGGCAGTGTCTTCAATATGGATAATTTACGAGAAGACATGCCTTCACACCACATATAATTTTTTTCGAATTGACATATTATCGCTTTTCCAGTGATCTTTTGACAACATACAAAAGATTTATTTTTTATTTTCAGTTTTGTTTACATAGCAACGTCATTATCCTGTCACTTTGTAAATATTATAATTGATTTCAGTCTTAATTACTCAAAAATCTTAGGTCAACAGTTTACGCATAAAATGAACGTAATAACTTAATAAAAAATGCTTCACGTTTTTCGTAGCAGCACCAACAGTTATGGAGCATGAGAGAAAAAGGTAAAACTTCAGACAAACGAAATCAAACTGTATGCGGTGACCACAAATATGATGGAGAAAACAGAGAAACAACAATTTCAATTTAAAAAAAAATTAAACCGAAATCTGAGATGATTAATAATAATAATAATAATAATAATAGAGGTTGATTGACTTATATTGAGCCGAAGTCAATCTGCAACTACCGCGCATGCGCAACACATCGCCGTGAGATTGTCACAAGACAACCAACAGTATGTCGTTAGTCACAGGATACAGGAGAGTGGTTGAGTGTAGTTTGATACTGCTGAAACTGAACAGATTCTGAGAGGGATTCATTGTGGCCTTTTCCGACGCTAAATTCACGGCGTCACACATCGTAGGAGTGTGTCAAGTGCGTAATTTTCGTATACGTCGTGCCACTGCGAATCGTATTATACAGAATCCTGGGCCCATCATACCGACGTGAGCAGCTAGAAACTGGCCTGTGAGGACCTCGGCGCTATTGCGTGTGGTTCGACGTATGGCGACCTTCGAAAATCCCCCATACAGCATGCGATGGCCAGCAACTGCCTCAAGACAAATATCAACCGCGATATTTACAACAGGGATTTATGCCTCACATCGTTTGCAAGAGTAGCGTGTCATGTGGCTGAGCGAAAAAGGAACTGCAGGAATTCTATTGCCGTATGGAACAGGAAACTATAATTTCGACGATTCACTCCTTTGACAGTTTACTGAACTTTCTTGTTCCAATTTTTTAAACGAAAAATCATGTTATGCTGCAATTATTACTGAAACGTTTATTACTAAAATACGAACAAAATTATAACGCTTTTTCAGAAAATTTCGTCCGAAGAAAACTCATTCCTAAAAGTAAACTCTCGTGTGTGTGTGATTGTTTTTTTTTTTTTTTTTTTTTTTTTTTTTTTAATGTGAAATAACTTATGCCATATTTTGAGATTACTATTGAAATATTAGATTATGAAATATAAGCAAAATCGCATGAGTCGAATTTGGAAAAAATATATTAAATACCGTAAATACGCGCGTAATTTTCGCCCTCGCATAATTTTCGCATCCCAATTTTGAAGGGCATTTTCTGTATATTTTATTTTCCTCGCGTAATTTGTGAAACAGCATTTTTCCAGGAATCATTTACAGTAGCAAATGAACAATTGGCAACACAGCAAAGCCATTGTTGTAAGGTAAGAAACCACACGACTTCTTAATCAATTTTTTAATGTTATTTTTCTACAAATTTAGAATTAGTTGTTTGTTGTCAATTCTTGCTACAAAGAAAATGTATACCGGTATTTTCGTGTTATTTTGACTGGGGGAAAAAAATAGATGATGTTCACTGATGTGGCTAATTTTTCCCCCCGCATAATTTACGCACCCTTGTTTCAAAACAACTTTTTTCGTCTAAAAAAGTGCAAAAATTACGCGAGTAAATACGATAATAATAATAATAATAAAGCAACCACCTCAAGAGTAAACTACTCATGGAAATATTTTCATGAGAAATGACTTACGCTATATTATAGTTATTAATATTTATTTATGAAATATGGACAAAATCACCTGAGTCATTTTTGTGAAAATTTTTCCGAAAAGAAACATCCCAAAAGTACACTACCCTTTGTGAATTTCTTCAAAACAAACGAGTTATGTCATATTCTCACATTATTGATGAAACATTTATTTATGAAATACGAAAAAATTCGTCTGTCATTTTTAAGGAAATCATCAGAAAAACTCGTCCCCAAGAATGAACTACTACTTATGTATTTTATCAGAAGTGAGTTATTCCACATTGACAGGTTATTAATGAAACGGTTATTTATGAAATACGAACAAAATCCCCTGAGTCGTTTATGAGATAATTGTCCGAAAGAAACTCACCAACCAAGAATAAATTACTATACCTCTTCGGGATTCAATGGCTTATACTACAGTATTGGGTTGCTAATGAAATATTGATGTATGAAATTTAAACAAATTCGTTCTAGCCGTATTCAAGAAAATATCAGTTCTTTATTTAATTATCAGCTTTCAGTAAAATACATCTATTGTTGGGAGTAGGAAGAAAATATGACTCCCTGGAACGACAGACGGATAGACATCCAGAGTTCACTTTTTCGGCGTGTGTGGGCCATGAAACGTGTAAATTCGTTGAAATCTTGAATTTGATTACTTTTACGATCATCATACTTTCTTCTCTCCTATCATTACTCGAAAGGGAAAGCATAATATTCTCTGTAACTTTATTTTTTAAAAACGTAAATTTCTAACAATTCATATATTTCTTTGCAGCAGATTCAAAATGAAAATTCATTAAAATTTACACAGAAATGTTGAAATAAATGTATGCATAATATTATATATGTTATTATTTATCTTCTATTGTGTTAAAATTTTATACATTAGGGTAAAGGGTGGCAAAACTTAAAATCCGGACCTGGAGCCACATATAAGACATAAATTTGAAATAAAGGTACTTCAGACAAAAGCCTAAGTGATTTTTATTTTCATTTATAAACATTAGTATAATGAAAAAGCCTTATCTTAGAAATAATGCAATGAATATTTTTTATTTATTATATTTACAGACAAAACCTATTAAAAATAACTTAAATTCACAGAAGTCTTCTGAATTCTGCGTTCCTCTCACGTATTTTGACTATAATGATGATGTCGATTTTGGCGAAAATGTCTCTTTCTGAATTCATCTGAATAGTTCTGTGCGGACTTGATTGGATTGGATTTTGAGTTTAGCGTCCCTTTCAGCATCGAGGCTATATGAGACGTGGACCTACTGATCAACGTGGAATCCGAACCACGTGAGCTCCAGCCGGGAATCGAACCCGGATCTCCCACGCCAAAGGCGCGAACGCGAACCGCTTAGCCACGAGAGAGCTCTATATACACTTCAGTATTATACATGTTATATTCCAAAATCACATCGAAGGGACAATTGGAACATGAACTTCACTTGATTTCTACCACACATCTTATCATTTTTACTTCTTGCTTTTTCACTTTGTTTTCTGAATGTAAAGGAAAGTCTTCATTTGTATAATTCTGAAAAGGCCCTCCCTGAACCTCATAATGTTTTTCGTTAAGACTTACAAAATTACCATCAGGAAAGTGATAGCGTCAGATATCTAGGACGCACAAGATGTTTTCCTCATCGATTTTCTGCTTAACGGACAGACTATTGAAGCCGACTATTATTCAAACTTTTTGCAGTACCTATGACAACAGATGCGGTTGAAGCTCCTTGACAAACTGGAGTGCGGTGTTATTTTTCTTCATGACAACGCGCCATGCTACGTTGCTCGTCAGATCCTCCAGGAGCTGCACGTCTCTAGCTTGCAGTTCAACTTTCCACACATTACTTTACATTCTTCCCTACTTCGCTTGTTTTGCTTCCTTCATTCCATGACTTTCGAGGGAATCCCATGTTCTAAATACAGAATCCCATGTATAGTATTACTATATAATAAATATAACATTAATGTGTTCTTCCTATTATTTTACTTCTTCCATATAAATTCTTTACGCCTTTTTCAATTTCCTCTTCTGCGCCAAATTTTAAAGGGGGAAGCGTCCCCCTATCAGGCACACCTGTGAATTCAAGGTTCTGAAACACTGATTAGAATCCATATGTTATCTAAATGATGCCATGAACAGTGTTTGATAGCTTTCCAAAGTTTTAAAGCCAGTGTGCCTTGATATTGAATTGTCACATTGTTGGCTGCTTATCGAGGTTTTAGACCAATGTTACTATCAGGTTACTTTTTTATTTCGTGTGAAAATTTTCTCAGAATTTAAAAGAAATATACAATTAACATATTGGATAATTGAGCGGCTCGGGGAAACATAATATTTTGTCACATCACCTAGCTTTTGAGTAAACCGGGTAAAAAAGGTTCAACATTCCCATACAATTCAATGAACTCATATACACCAAACAAGCTTCCTCTGCCATCTGCTGGTACATTTTTAAATTAACTCACATACATACTATTGTATGCTTCAATTTTAACCAATGCCACCTAATAATAACCAATGTCACCGAAATTGGTACTTACCATTATGTCCGCCCGAACCACTCGATTACAATCGAAATTTAGTTACTTTTTGTGACTAAGGATGTATTTTCTTTGGACAAGCATTGCTATTCAAACAGCCAAAAGTGTGACAAAATTTGAAACAGGCAATGATACTAGCGCCTAACCAATGAACCAGTGTTTCACTTAATAAATAAATATATACGTTTTAACTGATTTTGTGTTCGTATAAAAATCACAAAATATTAGTAATACAAGCACGAAAAAGGTCAGATGTTTCTACATGCTCCTCGTTTCTTCCACACCAAGTGATGTTAAGCATCACTTGTCGCACAGACCTGGGATTCATGTGAGAACATCACATTGAACCATCTCTTTTGGTTCCAGTCACGATGTTTCATACAATATTAATCTGGCATGATGGGGGGCAGAGGATAATGGAGTGCACTACAAGCTTCCAAGCATACAACCCAGCACTATTTAGTAATTCTGAAATTGTTTTGGAGGTCTCACAGCAATTGGACTGGAATGGAGATTGATTCCTTTTTGGCAACTGGTCTATATATCTATTCTGTCGAATTGTTATATATATATATATCTTCCACGACCTCCATCATGTATACACACACACACACACACACAGTTGTTCCTGTTATAAGTGACTTTCTGAAGTCTGGGAATGACACTGATTTGATACGGTTACCACATGTGTAATCTGTGACACTTTGACCTGCTTAAAGCCGACCAACAACTCTACCATGCTCATCACATGGATGAACTCCTCCTGCCATCTTCCAACAGACTATTTCCGACTTGTATGACAGTATTTCGCTGACAATGGCCTCTACGGTAGTCGACTGTATGTCTTATCACGTTCTTACTCAGTGTCGCAGTTTTTTCCTGATAACTACGCTCACACAACACATTTGCCTCTTATTAAGAGTGCAACAGCTCTTAGTGCCTCTACTTGTACATTTCAAGGATACACAAACACGGAACCGTGTGAACATAAGCAATATGTTTGGGTTCCCTACGATTTGTTAAACAATATAGGACAGGTCGGAATCATGCAATTAGTCGAGGATATTCGTGCACAGTAACTACATAGACATGGCATGATATAATCATTGCATTTAACTTTTCGCAATAAATTATCTGCGCAATTGTAAATTTTTCAGAATAGTTATATTTTGTAAACGTAACTTTAAAACAAAAGGAAATATTAACCTTTGGTCATAAAAGCGAACTTGAGAATTATAATCACCATAGGATAAAATACTAAGTTCCTGACGTTTTCAACTGAAAGATACAATTGGTAATGTAATTACCTTTCTATACTTTCTCGTATTTCAACCGAATTTCATGTGAAATTGCAGATTTTTTAACACATTGAAATAAAAGATAATAATGTTTTTGAAACATAATCTAAACTTAATGTGCATACAGTGGGTTTTATGCTTTGTTGCACAATGAAATTATTAGGTTGGTGCGAATGAAATATCCACCCAGGTCCATCATTTCCAAAGACCAAATGAATGAAAACTACAATACCTGGTTAATCGAAACAGTTACCATTGGCAACCACACATACTTTTGGCATCATTCAGCCAATGAGCGGATTCCATGGCGAAAGAAGTTTATAATGCGAACTATCCAATCAACAGGGAAGGTTTTTCTTTCCAAGAAATGATCAAGATGCTGGAAGAGACGGTAGCTGAAAGGATAGATATCAGAGAATACAATGAATAAGGAAGTGTTTCATACTATTAACTCATGGAGAACCTGAACCATCCTTCGAGCGTACTATGTGCATGAATTGTCATGGAACATGAGGACACCATATCTGCTGCCATTACTGGATGCTTGCAGTCAAGTTTGGGCTGCATTTCATAGAGTTCAGGACTATATACTGATTTTTTAATCGATGGAGAAAGACATAATAGATTACATCCATCATAACAGCAGCAACACCTTTTGGAAGTAGAGGGATTATTTGAAATAATATTCTAGACCAGGGGTGTGCAAATTGGAAGAGTGGGCGGTCCAATCACAGAGCACTAAATGGCGTCGCGGTCTCACTGTAGGTATATCATTTTTACGACAATTGAATAGTATAGTATTAAATGATGGAACATGTTTATCGTAATTTACATCACAATAACACAAAACAACTGTTATTACTGGTAACCAAAATATTTACTCAGTAAAGAGGAACAGGATAATGTATTTAGAACTTTGTTGGTACATCTAGCAATCCTTATACGGAGGGAAATTTCCCTCAAGTACCTGCGCTTGCCAAGTGCTTATCTTCAGGGCGTTACCACGTTTCGCACTGTGATATCAATGGAAAATTTCCAGTTCACTCTTAACATGTTTTGTAAAAAAGAAAAATTACAAGAATTATTGTTTTCAATAACTGACCAGCGGGCCGGCTGTTGCACACGGCTGTTCTAGACGTTGATTACGACCTCCCTACCATTGTTCTGACCACTTACAACTGTCATAAGGAATCCATATTTTATCAGGAGTGACAATCCGATACTCGGAATCTTCTAAGTGATTTCATACACCCAGAACTGTACACCTACAGACGGCAATTCTTGTTGCCCTGTAGCAACTCATGTGCCACCCACGAATTCAACTTTCTCACCATATCAATTACACGACGCCGTCGAACGACAGTGGTATTGGTGTATGCCTGTCTCACCTGCAATCGTACGAACATTTTCCCAAGGGTTCTCTTCCACAATGTTCTGAGGATCTCATCAGAATTTGATGTTAGTCGGTGCACACGGGTCTGAATTTACGATGTTCTGTCACCAGAACGAAATTTGACGGCGATTGGTGTGTTCATTCGCAATTTCTGGCCCAAATGCACTTTTAGTCTTTTTTTTTTTTTTTTTTTTTTTTTTTTTTAATTTTTTTTTCGGCTTGCTGTGTAGAATGTCCTCGTTTAAAGTCGTAAAGAAAAGGATTGGTCCCTTATCAGCGGTTTTACCCGTGCAAGGCCCCGTACATCTACGTTATGTAACTCAAGGCAGACTATGATTTTTCAAGACATGTTGTCAGAGATGCTAGCTGAGTTCCGTCACTCGCACCGTAGTCGCACGATGGTTCTGACTGACAATTCACTTCAATGCTCATAGGGACCTGTCATTGAGGGCTTTCTCCGACCACTGTTTCTTTCTGCCAATATCGTTTTACCGTAAGTATGTAGGTCGCCATCATCGTGGATATGGTCCCTCGCGAAACACCCACACACTTGCCACTTTCGTCACGCTCGCAACACACAACAGAGTGCCAACAATTTGCCCTCTTTCGCCTATTTTACACTATCACTGCACACTGCCGTTTTATGCTCCTCAATAAATGAAGCCTCCCCTAAACACACCACTATTAACAACCTGACGCTGGCTGATCGTTGCCAACCTAAACATCTGATGTGTTTCCACTCTAGACGTTTTTATCATATTCATAAATATCTGTATATGAATTGTGCATAATTAAACTCATCTCTGATGATTTTAAAGGTTCTGTAATGCACCTATATAGTCAGTTCTCCAAGCACAACAGTTGGAGTATAATCCATGTACTCTGGATGGTTGAATACTGACTTCACGGATGATGGAATGTCTGTTTTAGGGATGGTCACTTCCGGAATCCGGAAAGTTAGATTTACGATTCCGGAAAATTTTGGCCATCCCTAGTATGGCTGTTTAGGGAGCGGGATAGATGGTATAGTGGTTAACGCATCGGTACTATAAGCCGGAGACCGGGTTCGATTCTCGGTCCAGTCATAGCTTTTTTTTCTTTTCTTTTTTTCTTTTTTTTTTTTTTTTTAACTGTATATTACTGAATTCGTATATAAAGAGGAATTAGTATGATACAAAAAAGATTGTTTCTTCCATTTATCATAAACTTATCTCTAGTTTTCGACAGATTTTGCCAAGCAATCCTCAGATTAGTGTTGGTGTAATTAGTCGCTCATCCGAGTTCAACATTATTGGAAGAATTCATTCAGTAGCATAACAATTAGATCACCTTCATCACAAATTCAAACATTCCTACTATATATGATGTTGGTATTCAAATTTATTCAAACTGCCTCTCTCATTTATATTGTATGTAAATTAGATGTTCTGCGATAACGGACGTATCTCCAAATAAAATCCTGTTTTTTTTTCTCTTTCTTTCTTCGAATACGCGATGAGAATGCATATTTTTCTAAATGGCTTAACGTATACACTTTTTTCCAAGTAGTCACTGGCCATCCCATACTTAAACGAGGATATTGACGACTTACCTAATATTTTGTCGGGCTTCCATTTGCCGGGATCATATGGAGCACAATTTTGGGAAGGCTTTCAACCAGTTCTTGACAAATATCACGCGTCTTGGCAACTCCTCCTTACGGCTTGAGACGATTTGGCCGAGATCTCAAATGGCGTCACAATTTATCCCATAAATGTTCGATCGAGACTTCGAGCAGTCGAATCCAGTTGTTGCACAGAATTATCGCCATACAACCTCATAAGAACGGCGGATCTGTGGCATGGAGTATTGTCATCTTGATAGGAAACTGGTCCTTTCTTCAGAACTGCCACAGTATAGGCAGATATTAATTGTCCAATATGTTCCAGTAGTACGCTCTGTTCATCCTACCAGGGATGATAGCACTAGACCCAGTCCATATAAACAGAAAGCAGCCCCATACCATACCATCAACACCAGCGAATTTCAGTGTTGGCTCAACACAGTCACCTGAGAAGTATTCGCTAGGTTGGTGCTACACACACTCTCTCATCTGACTGGAAACGTGTTCGTTGATTTATCAATAGCAGTCTTCCACTGGTCCACTGTCCGTGTTTTATAAACGTTACACCATGCCAGTCGAACTGCCTTCTTGTTTCTAGCAATGTTGGGCTTGTGTGGAGATGCTCTCCCATGGATTCCACTAGTTTGCAGCATAGATGGCCATTTTCCACTGGGCTCGCGCTCACCTGTCTCAACTGGGCTCGCGCTCACTTCTCTCAACTGAGCTCGCACTCACTCGGGCTCGCGCTCATCTCTCTCGACTGGGCTCGCGCTCACCTGTCTCAACTGGACTCGCGATCACTTCTCCCAACTGGGCTCGCGCTCACTTCTGTCCACTGGGCTTGCACTCACCCGGGCTCGCGCTCATTTGTTTCAACTGAGCTCGCACTCACTCGGGCTCATGCTCACTTGTCTCAATTGGGCTCGCGCTCACTTGGGCTCACGCTTCCTTCTCTTGACTGCGCTCGCGCTCATTTCTCTTAATTGGGCTCACGCTCATGCGTGCTCGGGCTGTTCCCTCAATTGAGCTCGCGCTCACGTATTTCATTGGGACTCGAGCTCAATTGCACTCGGGCTCACTTCTCTGAGTTGGGCTCGCACTGACTTATTTCATTGAGGCTCGGGCTCAATAATTGAGCCCGAGCCCAGTTGAGCGAGCTTGTATACCTTAATGGGCTGATTAATGGCGTATGCTCCTTCCAATTTCACCCCCTGATGGAGTTGTTACAATTAATAGGAGTTTTCTAACTTTTCCTATTTTTGCGGCAGCCCAAACTATTACCTAAATCGATTTTTGTTAAAATAATGTGAGTCACTTTTATATCGATTTTCATTGTTTCTGTTTGCAGAATCTATGTGGATAGAGCTATCATTTAGTTACAAAATAATGTTTTTTCTTATCTCATAGAAATACCTGACATGTTAATACTAAACTTCGTTAAAATAGCTGCTTTAACAAAATGAACTAGTCCTACAAGTCATAGGTTGTTTATGCAGCTGAGATTTGAAATACTGTTGATTGATTGATTGATTAATTATCTTATCTTTCACCGTCCCCTTTCATCAGCGAGGCTATATGAGACATGGACGTATAGTTTTAACGTGGAATCTGAACCACTGTCGTTCAATACTTTCCCACAGGGAATCGATCACTAAAGTCGCGCGTGCTAGCCACTAGACCAGTGGAAGGGCTTGCAATACTGTTGTCCAATGATTTTTATTCGGAATATATTTTTTTATTTTATTTTATTTATTTATTTATTTATTTATTTTTTTTTTTTTTTATCGTTTAGTCAGCGTAACGAAGATGTCCAAATTACAGTATGATATACCACTGTGTAGTCCACAATCCAGTATACACCTTCTGAACCCCTGTCACCAAGGCATTCAAAGTGAAAGTGTTAGTGCTCGGAAGAATGTTAACCCTCCCCTCGTCCCATCCCCATCGTTAAGAAACCAACTATCCAACCCCGAGTCAGTGAAGCGGAAATCGACCTTGGCCGATGATAATTTTGTGCTCAGGAACTGCATGAATTAGTAAGTACAACAAAATTAGTAAATCCCAGATATGTTAAAAGCAGACCTTCACCTTCAAGTTTTACTGTATTGCCAAGCCTCGAGGCTCATTCATTGTCGTGCTCTGTAGATAATAGCTATGTATCTGAGACCATGCTTCAAAACCATACACTGAGAAAAAAGTGTATGTGGCGTATGTAAAATCGTATTTTAGATTTGTAAATTCTGTAGTTTTTGGACTGCAAACATATAGCTGAAAACGCATGTTTTATAATACTTTCTGTAAGTATTTCATGTGTACGTACTTTCCGTATAAAACAATATGCGCGGTCAGGATCTCATATGCAAATGGACAAACAAGGGAACGTATAGCCTGTTGGACTCTATCTAGAATTTGAGGGAGTGAATAGTTTGTATTAACAAGCAATATTTTCTAAAGTTAATTCTACAGTAGTTTATTTCTTTACGTTTTCAACTTCTGATGAAAAAATAGGTCTATTAAGTGATATGACACCTCCATGAATACCGGGATGATATAGTCTTAATGCGATTTCGTTACATGTTTTTCTGAAACCTGGATCCCCACAATAGTGTTCCCATCCGGGCCTGCATCTTCTAAGTCCATTAGATTACTTTTTCCCCTTACTTTGAAGAAAGAAAACTTTAATTTTTTAACTTTGTGACTTCCCTCAGGAGCAACCTCTACTTTTAATTGTGTGTTTAAAAGCATATTGTCCTGCTAAAATACATTAAATATGAATATTTCTTAATTTAGGCTAAGTTTAAGAGTATTAAAACTGAAAATATGCGTTGATTATAGCCTGTATTTTGTTAAAACACACCAAAGAAAATTAGAACTTAATGAAAGCTCAATAAAGATGTTTATGAATGAAATTTACGTCATAACATCAGTTTGAGTCGAGAAGTTATGTGTAATACTTTCGAAAATGGTAAGCTTATTGTGGTTCTAGTTTTCAATTCATCTTTACATTTCCCTATATATATTAAAAGCCGGTTCTTTAATTGCGTAACATAACGGAAAAATAGTACCTATATAAATGAGGTAATATTAAGGACTGCGTTAAAAGAGGAAATGTAATTTTGTCAATTTACGAAGCTATCGTGAAATTTAGAATGTTTTGTGTTTGTTTGTTTGGAGCTTAATATTCTTTTTCATCAGTGAGGTTATATGAGATCTCGCTCGTCTGGAAGATGAGAATAGTTACTTACCACTTATTCACAGTGAATCAATATGAATAAGTGCCTGGCAACCCTTAGCTATTTCGTCAGGTATGTGCTAATCTTCACGGTAAAAAGATTTGATAAATCAGCAATGAAAATATTATGTCAAACAACACCAAAATCGAATTGTGACCAATGGTAAAAATGGATTTGAAAAGGTTGGGGAACGCATGACGTTATGCCGTCCCCTGTGCCTATCTTTGCCCACTATATTTTTTAGGAAGTGGAGGGACGCCATAGATATTTTTGGAAGTGGGGGATGACGTCCCTCGTGTTTTCCCTCACTTTTAACACTGGTTGTAACAAACGACTCACCATCGTTTCAGGGTAGCTTTCGAAAAAAGACTTTAATGAAAGAAGGTGTGTGTGTGTGTCTTATTTTTGTGGATGTTGAATTGCTATCTTCCTTTTTTAAATAGCCCATTGACTTATATGAGGAAGTATTTTTCTTTTAAATAGACAAGATTTTAATCATTCAATTTTACTAATTTCTTTTTCTGCCCTATTTAAGAGTTCCTTGCTTTAAAAATATTCAATGTAATATTGTTTTAGTTTTTATTTATATATATTAAAATTGCATAATACCGTAGTTAAATTTCGCTTAGAATAAATCTAAAGATCTCAAGAAGAAGTAGTCAGTAAAATTAACAGGCTAAAATTCTTTTATTTCAAAAAATTAAAACAATGTTTCCTCATATAAATTAATGGGCTGAATAACCATTATGGTGCAAGTTATCAACATTCTTAAGAGCTACTCTTGTTTATTGGGATTTAAAGAAGCTACAATTAAATAATACACAATTATTTCGCTCGACTTTTCTATAAACGCACAGCTTCATTAGTTGCTAGTAAATAAATTTCCTACTTCGCAAAGTCAAGTAGTTTCCTTACTCTATGATATCTCTCACTCACTCACTCTCACACACACACACACTCACTCACACACTCACTCACTCTCACACACACACACACACACACACACACACACACACACACACACACACACACACACACACACACACACACACACAAAAAAAAAGCTTGGGTCATGGAAGTTGTTACTAAAACAACAAAAACAAATACCTGCCTCAAACAAATATCATCCTGAAGTCCTCTGGACAATAAAATGACAGCTCGGACCTCAAGAGTTTGCTTTTTGTTTTTGTAAAGTTGTCTTATTCTTCCTTTACAATTGTGCACATGGAATGATTTTTTTTTTTTTTTTTTTTTTTACTTTAAAGCAAATGAGTCCACGTGAGTGTTAAGTGAGCGCGGGCTCGCACTCAATTTAACTCGCGCTCGCTCGGGCTCATGCTCACTTCTCTCAACTGAGCTTGCACTCACTCGGGCTCGCGATCACTTCCCTCACCTGGACTCGCGCTCACTCGGGCTCGCGATCACTTCTCTGAACTGGGCTCGCGCTCATTTCTCTTAATTGGGCTCGCGATCACTCGGGCTCGTGATCACTTCCCTCACCTGGGCTCGCACTCAATTATTTCATTGGGGCCCGGGGTCACTCGGGCTCGCGCTCAATTATTGAGCCCGAGCCCGGTTGAGCGTGAGTGCCGAGCTCACGAGCGTCGGGCTCGCGAGTTTGGACTCCTATGGTTTGCAGCTCTGTTCTGACAATATGAAACGAAAGGGAGTTGAGTTGATTTTAATGATCCTATAAGCAGCAATGCTATATGAGACAAGTGAGAGGGAATGTGTCCGTCGGAGCTTGGAACTTCTGAAGGATGACATGCTGGCTGACGGCGATTTGAGCATACCATGCTTTTCAATACCTTCCTGTCCCGGTTCGTCAATGTCATGGGACGTCCGAGCTGTTTCGCGACACTGATACCAGGACGTATCCATTTCTTTATATTACGTCACCAACCTTTCATTTCAGATCACGCACCTTCACTGCCCTGGCACGTTCAGTGACTTCTTAGGAAGTAGTGAATATGTTATATGTTCTTCAGAACTCGTTCGAATTGTAGGTTCTGTTTGCCCACAATTCATAGGTCGAATAAATCCATGAAATTACACATATGGTGATTATGTAGTATGTAACTTACCACTAACGTAAACATTTATAGACTTTGTGTTAAGTGTGTGTTACATAAACAAAACTTGAACTGTCCATGGTATTTTCGAATTAAAAATACATTTTACTTACTTCAAAAGCATATGATCTATTTCATAATTTACAATTAACAGCAGAATGATTTGACTCCAGAAAGTTCTGTAGAATATATATAAAAAGGAAAGTAATCTTACATTATTCAAAGTATGAGATCTTTACTCGCTTTCAATTTGAATATATTCTCTAAGCACTTTTACACAACGCATGAACACACACATACATTACCATAATCAATGAATAAACATGAGAGTCGTGATATTTCTGTATATGACTGTGGTTGATCAATACAATTTTAAATATTTACACATCACATACAACTGTCATAGTATATTACAATTGTAAAATATTGTTCGTGGAGACGATTCTCATAATAATTACACCTATAACACTTATAATTTCACGACGTAGCCACCTGTTTTAATGGACCCTCCAAATATTCAGCTAATGCCTGCGCTTTGGCTTTCAGCAATCCGAAACCAATATCTCGTGCGTATAGACACAACAGCAAATTTGCCACCTGAGTTATAGCGACCTTGCCCTCCTGAAAATACAATAAAAAATATTCATAAAATTGGAGCAAGACATAATAAAACAAGATTAATAAGAACGCTTATTAATTAAATCAACCTTTCAAAATGACTTCTTTACGTCTCTATAATCCCGAAAAGGCAAACTCCAATAATACATGAAACAAAAAACACTCACATTACACAGACAGACATACACACGGTAAAATAGGTTTTGCTTGTTTGGAGTTCAGAGTCTCTTTTCCTATACGCAGGGTTTGAAAAAACCCGGCTTTTTTGGAAAAAGCCCAACACACGTGGTCCCATATGGGTTTTTCGGGTTTAATTGTTTTTTTCGAAGTATTTCGATGTCTTTGGGGTCAAAGTGTTAAAATGTGATATATATATATCAAGATTATCATTGTCACAGCTTGCAACAATTTTGTATTCACTGCTGTTTTTTCTAAATGGCCGCCATTTTGAAATTTTACGTTGGCCGCCAAAATGTATACAGCTAATTTCGAGTGCCTCGTGCTTGTACTCTGAAAATTTCAACCTAAAAGACCGTAAATTGCGCTTTGTAGCGTAGATATCTGATATTTTGAAAAAAATGTCAGCTATTTTGAAATTTTACGTTGGTATGCCGCCAAAATCTATACAGGAAATTAGTGTCTCGTGCTTGTACCCGAAAATTTTAAACTTAAAAGACCGAAAGTCCTGTAGTATGTATAATACAGGCAGACGAACGAATAAATGTAGATCGAATCATCGCAATAGGCTCAGTGCAGGCCCGTAACTTGTGAGGGAAGGAGGCAGAGGGAAACTGTCCCCAAGGAAGCTCCCCGACGTTCGAGGGGGGCCCACTTTAAGACAAAATTTTCTTACTCCATATACGATACGATTATGAATTTTTAAATGAAGCATCAAACAGGTTCACTACATTACATAAACAGGACAGCACACAAAAGGTAAATAAAACAAAAATGAGTCATGGGCCCATTTCAGTAAAAAACAATGTCTACTATTAGGGGCCCTAGAAGTAATGTTTATTCGTATGGTTTTGAGATTTGTCAGTATTGTCCCCTTAATTTGTCATGTATGGAACGACCCCATGGACGTAGCTAACGGCCCCGCAGACTTTGTCGTGCGGGAGGGCCCACAGACTTCGGGGGGCCCAAAAAGGAGTACGAAAAAGATGGAAAGAGGAGGTCCAAGAATAAGTAAAACAACTTTTTCTAGGGGGCCAAAATACACGTATTAATGCTTGACCCCCAGAAAAAAAAATCTAAGACGGCACTACCTCAGTGACGTTCGCCAAATATGAACATCAAATACAGTGAGCAAAATAAATATTCGTCCGGCCAAAACTGAAGTGCTTGTACGCATATAATTTGCATTCAACTCAATTGTAAAAGGAAGAACTAAACACAGACATTTCACTACACTACATATATACATACCAAACATAGAAATGAAGTTATTTCACATTCAAAGCATACGAAAAGGTACTAATAAAATGACTAAACATATTTCACACACACACACACACAAAAAAAAAAAAAAAAAAAAAAAAAAAAAAAAAAAAAAAGTATTCGTCTACAAAGAAATACTATTCATCTGCAATAGCTCGGGTTGTTGTCCCACAACTTTTAAGACTTTGTGGGTCCTTCGTTTCGACATATGACCTCCTGCAATCTCCTTGGCATTGATCTACCTAAATATTCTGTTGTTAGCCTGGTGATTTTCCTCTATTCCGTCAACAATGCATTTTAAGAGCCATAGCTTCGTATTCAGGACAGTGCGTTTCACGTCCTTATCTTGGATGAATATATAATCCCCTGCTAGGCCCATTTGCTCAACACTCGTGAGAAGCTGTGTCTTCAAGATGTTGATATATGCTGAGTGATCCATTATTCCTTCAATGAAACGATTCCCCAACCCCGTACGCACTCATGCACCCCCCATACAAATACTGAACAGCCCCCATGCTTCACTGTAACTAAGATTATTTCCCTGAAGCTCACAATTCTTCTTCCTCTATACCAGAACTCGTCCATCTGATTGAAACAAATGAAATTTGCTTTTATCAGTAAAAACCACTTTTTCCAGAAGTCGAATGTCTCGTTTCTGTGTGATATTGCATACTCCTACCCCTTCTTGCTGATTATTTTGCTCTATGGTTTTCTGTGGGCTGTTCGGACTCCATATCCAGCTTCATTGAGGACGTTACTCACTGTTTCGACTGACACTTTCTTTGCAAACTCTTGTTCGAGCTCCGCAGCTATGAATGGTGCACTCACTTTGGATTCTTCTTAACTTTACGTACGATGAGACGACTATCTTGCTGCGTTAGTTGTGATGGACGCCCAAATCTCGATAGATTTTTTTTTTTTTTAACATACCTAGGTATATAATTTTTAATGGTGGTAATAGGCCGACCAATCGTATCACTGATCTCACTAAAGCATTTACCCTTACCAAACAATTGTATCATCATTCGTCTTTCCTCTTTACTTGTTTCGTTTGATTTCTGGTCCATTTTGTCTTCCCCTGGTTACTTTCTGTTCGTTATTCACTCCAACAGCAGCATATACACACTCTTCGACTACACTTCACAAACTGACAAGCGCCTGCAGCTATAGTACTCAAAGACACGCGTTATGAAGAGAGTGTTATTTCAGGTCTAAATACAAGACGAATACTTTTTTTGACAATAAATGTGACGTCAATCTGCTTTATTGTAACCTGTAGAAAACGAAAGACAAAGTTTTATTATTTTTTTTTTTTTAATTTTATGCTGGGAAGTAAAGACAAACCTATGAGCATATTATTGTGAGATAGAATATTTCCTTTAATATATGAGACGATTTATATTGTGCGCGCTTTGAGACGAATACTTTTTTTGCTCACTGTATATTAATTTAAAACAAAAATATAATTCATATTTATACAATAAATGTTTCAAAATGTGGTATACGACATAAATATTTTCCAGCGTAAAATAAATAGTTTTACTGTTGAAGTATTCATTTCCGATGCTTTGTGCGTTCAATTGCGGGAATTTCCCTAGCACTTCTTTCGCGACATTTTCTTTCTTCTTCGAAAATGCAGCTCTCTTTACTGTACATCGAAATTTCCAGTAGTACGGAAATTTCAATTCAGCACTTGAAACATAAGCGTTAGTAGTTTTCGGAACTCTGAGCATTCTAAGCTTCTTAAATTTGAATGAATTTTTAGGCTATTGCTGGTGTTGATTCTACAGAATGCTTATTCGAAGAGTAGCAACAAATAACTGAATTAAACTGTTGTTGTTGGAAAACCAAATTTTACTGAATAACATTTGTGTTACCATCAAAGGTAATCAAAAGTAATACTAATAGTTTTACGAATGCACTACGTATTTACTGGTAGTACCGGCACCTATGGCCTTAAACCCGTCAAACGTAGGAGGGATAACGTCCCTCGGCGTCGCCGAGTCGATGAGCACACTATTCACGGAAAATATTTTCTAAAATACAAAATTACATATTTTGCTTCAAACAGGCTATATGCATAATCCACACATTAATTTGTTCTATAATTATCTCAGGCTAAGGTAAGGTAATGTTTTTGTATTCATTCAGTGCATTTAGAACCTTATAAAGGTCTTAAGTTGAATATTGTTGTATACCTTAACGTGAAAGCATCTAATTCGTTCAAAATCTGACAAGATTCACTTTTAATGTGGTCACCTTAGTTGCACCAACAATATAGTAACAAAAAGCTCAAAAACCCAGGTAGGTTTTAAGGTGGGTCCAACCCGAAAAAACCCGGTGGTTTTTTTCGGGCTGGGCCCGCTTAAGCAAACCCTGCCTATATGGGACTATTTTGGAAATATAATGGAATTATTTCTTTCGTAACTTAAACTATCAAATTTTTGTTTCAACCTGTAACTGATTAGTAAAGTTCAACATACCATTACAGTACTGATGCTATATAACGTGCATAAGTTTTAAATATATTAGAATGACATGTGCTACCACGGGAAACCAACTGTTTAAGAGTGGTCGGGTCCTTCATAAGATCTTTGCATTTGTCTTCTTTAAGTAGCGACCCAACCTTTTGTTAGGGTTAGATGGGTTGTAGTTAATGTATTTCCGAAGATGTTATTTAATCGGTCGTAGTAAATGTATTTCGGACAAGTATTTAAATGTTTATCGGACAAAGTGTTTTAGTTTGTAAAAAAAAAAATACGTGAATAACGTTACTATATTATTTTTATTATACGTATAAAGTTGTTGATAGTACAACTCTTATTAGTGTGGAAGATTTGAGCCATAAGTGGCTGGTTTGATTATAGGGGATATGAGCCGTATGTGGCTGAAGTTAAAATATAAATTACAGCGTTAATTATAGTAGGTTGAGAGAGTTGTAAATTTAAATGATATAACAAATAAGTTTGTAGAAAAGTGTTGTCTCTAAACCTTAGTGGCTGCAAATGGTACGTACATGTACTCAGTGACATACAGCAATAGTAAAAGTTAAAAGTAAACAGAGAAGAGGTTTATATTCGTTAGTAGTCTCAAGTTAAGTGAGAAAGTTAATTAAGTAACACTCGGCATTTCGGAATTCATACATAACTGTTCTGGCTTTGAAGTTAACCCTAACACAGCTCCATACAAAAATGTCACCTTTGGCAGAATGTCTCTCGGAACAAATGATGACAGTCTCTTGCATTGAGAATCCAATTAATTCTGACTGACAGGGACTCCGTGAAGTTATATTATGCGAAACCAACTCTAGCACAATGCTTCGAATGCTGTTTCACGCGAGGTTTCAGAATAGTTTCAGTGTGAGAACTATGTAAGCCTATCGAGCACTACTTTTGTATGCCCTTCTGATACTCTCTTTCTGATGTCTTGATTCTGATCATGATGAACGATTCATAGGTTGTTTTAGTCTAATCCACGTGACAATTGTACTCTTGAACGAGGTGAGGTGATTTTAGTTTAGCGTCCCTTTTCAGCAGCGAGGCTATATGAGACGTGGACCTACTGATTAACGTGGAATCCGAACCACATGAGCTCCCGCCGGGAATCGAACCCGGGTCTCCCACGCCAAAGGCGCGTACGCTAACCGCTTAGCCACGAGGGAGCTCAATACTCTTGAACGAATAATAATGTTGGTACACCCTAGAAATGAGAGACAAAGGACACCATTTGTCGTTCACAGTACATGGTATAAAAACATTCTCTGACTATATCTTCAACGCAGACCAAATGAAAGTCTTCACTGGACGTGAGGTGCCTCATATAATTGGAGTACAAACAATAAGCATTAACGAATTATTAATTTTAATTCATTTCGCATAGTGTTTCCACATCGTCAAACGATTCCAACTTTGTAATAAGTTACAGCTTATTAGCAGATGCTAGTTCTTTTCGCAATATTGTTTCCGAAACTGATCGAGTGGATCTTCATTCTTTCTTGGAATACCGTCCTGTGATTGAAACTTTAAAAAAAAAAAAAAACCCTACTAGACGAAGTTTTGATTTTTTGTGTTTTATATCCTCGGTTAGCGTACGCGTATTTGGCGTGGGAGACTTGGGTTAGATTCCCAGCAGAAGCTCAGTGATTCGGATCCCACATTAAGCTGTATGTCCATATTACATATAGCCTCAGTACTGAAAGGGAAGCTAAGTAAAATCAAATCAATCATCAAATGTTTTATGTCGTTATGGAACAGCGAAGTTATGAAGGAGACACCTTTTATTAACATGGGCTTCAACGAAGCTTGAGGAAAGTGGATCCGCAGACCATCATGCAAGTTCAACCTTATCGCAATGACTGTTCTCACTACACTACGCAGCCTCTCACACAGCTGGATTACAGGACCGTGTCACCGGTCCCGACAATTACTGAATGAAATAAGGTTGCATCCCCCACAGACGATCTCCAATTCGAGAGTGATGGCTGAGGAAGTACTCTCTTTGTATAATTAATCCATTACTGGGTCACATATTTTCATCGCAGATTTACACAGATCACTTTCGTTAGTACTATTTTGAACAGTAAAACGTGAACTTACTAAACATTGTTCGGCCTAAGCTCTAAACTGCGATAAACAAAGCCACGTGAAACTAAATCTCGCTGATTTGCTGTTGTCCTACCGTCGCTTGTACTCCTCCGCAAAGTAGTTCATATGATTTGATTATTACTTTTACTATGAAGCTCCATATAAAACTGCTACATTATTATAAATGATAAAAAATATAATACGGATTATCTAATAATGCTGCAATCGAGTGTGGCTAAGGAAACAATATAAATAAACACTAAGTATGCGCAGTAACTATGGCGCCAACTCAACTGTGGACGGGTGTTCTGCTTTTAAAGTCTGAAAGATGGCTAGCATGAATGCCGGTTCCGCGAGTGTTGTTGTGAAACACCAACAAGGCAAACCTTTACTCACTAAGCAACAATTGTTTACGAGCGAAATTCAAATACTTTTTTTTTTAATCTTTCGAGTTTTTTTCTTCCTTTTCTGCTCCTGCTTAAGTATATGGACAACACGAGACAGTATTGTCAAAATGCACGTGTATAATTTGCTCCTCCCCGTGGGAAAGGGGAGTGATATATCACTACCCAATCCTATTTGTGACAAGCGGAAGGATACAAATATTTTGTTTATCGGAGTTTAGAGCTTACGCTGAACAGGGAATAGGAAAGCGTAGTTTCCAAATATTACCATTTCGTCTTGTCATTTCTTCCTCAACTAAGCCATCGTATTTCATCCATTTGTATTAACTGCTTGTGCTTGTATTATTATACGATACTAGATGCTGAGATAAACCCATTATTACGAACTTCCCAACGAAGTACAGCTAGCTTAATTCCATTGACCTGAGTCAACTTATAGCAGAAGGATGTCTTTAAAATAGGATATATAGAACATGTGGATTTGGTTGTGAAACATAATATCTACCACAAGAATTGATTCTTCAATTTGGGCCTAAAAAAAAAAGGATTTACTTCATACCCGTTGGACAGCATCTTCATGCATCAGTAAATTAGGCACCTCCTTTATGTTATGTGCATGGCCTGTAAGAAGGGCTTCTGCCAGTCGTCGCCTAACACTGCTATTACGACATTCTCAGTAGAATCGAAAAATTATTTTTTAGAAATATAGGCTTCTACGATAATGACAATAGCACTAAATGTAATTGGAATTTATTGTATATTCTATCATCTCAGGATTATATAATATTTTGATCTTCATCTTAGCCTAATACTAAATTTGATAATAAACGAATATCAACATTTTTTTTTTTTTTAAAGAAATGTCAGTTTCAAAGATTCAAATCATATTCTTTTATTTGCAAAAAGTGCAGCCAAGTTCGTCAGCCTCAAAAAGTGTTGAGATGAGGATGAATGAGCCAAGTTCCTTGGCCACTGCATCTGAAACGAACACTGGAACTTGGCGCGAGGTGTCTAACATATTCGAATACATCAAGATGTCAGTTCCTAGATTCACGCCGGGATATTGCAGTCCTAATGTTAGTGGTGGCCCCCAAATCCATCACGCTCACAGGCAAAATCCCTAAGGCTCGTCAAAATCATTTTCCTTGACACTTCGTGAAGGAATATGTTTTCCTTGTCTGGATTTCGAATCACCAATCTTACTACAGTATACTGTATATGTGCCTTAGCGAAGTTGATATTCCTAAAGTTGGTGGATGTCCCAAACCCACCACGCCCACCACCACTATCCATAAGGTTCCTTAACATCATTTTCCTTGACACCTCGCGCCAAGTTCCAGTGTTCGTTTCAGATGCAGTGGCCGAGGAACTGTATCAAGTCATTATAGGGTATCTTTATGCAAAATTTCACGTCTCTATCTCATTGGAAAGTACCTAAACCAATTTGACGAGTCAGTTAGCCTGAAACTGCATATTTTAGGGGTCCAGAACTCAAATATGGTTGAAGGTAGGAATGTGAGATTTGGTATAAGCACATTTCTCGGATATCTTCTTAAATTCTATATCTCATGTTTCTAACCTTAATAGAATCGTTTTTACAGAGCCTCGAATTCGGTGATTTTACCCAAAACTCTTGTTCGTGTGTAACATGCTTACGGCAATGCAGGTCAGTTTTCATTTTCTTCGCGGAACTTGGCTGCCATGCACTGCTGTGCATGTTGATTAAGGGTTGAAGTTGGAACTCGTTCTTATTTCTTTACCTGACAAACCGTTCATAAATTGTGACTATTATATTAACGCTTACCCTACAAGTTAAATAGTGACAAGACAATATTGTTTTGCCCTCTTCTGTATACATTTTGGCACCTAGTTTTGAGATTTCTATCATATTTCTCCTAAGTTGATATCGGCAAAATAAAATTTAATTAAATAGAATAATACAGTGCCAGTCCCAGAGTTTATAAATACACCCTGTTTCAAAAAGAATATACGTATTTCGAATGCATATATTTATTAAACTTTAAGACATACGAATATGAAATTTTACACACGTATTTACGAACCTCTCAAGTTCAAATTACAGATGTTCAATATGTCCTCCATCAGCGACACGAACAATATCACATCGATACTCAAATTCCTCCCATACTCGGGCAAACATGTCCTGCGTCACTGATGTTAGGGCAGTACGGATCCGGTTCTTCAACTCTTCCAGGTTCTGTGGGAGTGGTGGTACATAAACGTTGTCTTTAACGACACCCCAAAAGAAGGAAGTAAAAGAGTGTCAAATCCGGTGACCGTGGAGGCCAGCTGAGACATGCTAAGTCGCCAGCTCCTTGAACACCAATCCAACGGTTCGGTAGAGTTTCATTCAGATATTCACGCACTTGGCGACTCCAGTGAGGGAGTGACCCGTCTTGTTGAAAAATGAAGTTTTCTTCGTGTAGCCTCGGAAACAACCAGTTTTGTAACACAGCGAGATACCATATTGCCTCTTTTACATGCAGAGATCACCTTTACACGGTCTGTTGCCATATTTGCTTGTCCAGAATGGGAGGCGTCCTTTATCTGTACTCCTATACTTAGGTACGATTGCAGCAAACAAACTATATATTTTATGTTCCTTTACAGCTTTTTTTTCAAGTCTATGCATCAAAACACGCTATTTACGTGTGTGTGTTTAAAAAGCTCTTAAAAGGAAGTTGGGATCATTTTTGTAAGCGATTATTTTAAAAAATATTCTGTACTAAAATCAACATCAGAACAATGCAGACAAGTGAAAATTGATCTTTATACCAGGTATGGGCAGTAATAACACGAAATCTGCCTGCTAGACTGGCAAGAACTTGAACCATATCTTCAGCTGGTCAAGCAGTTATTCAACTAATTGAGCTACAGCTATAGCTAGTCTTCTATTCTTTCAAGCTGTTATTCCTCAAAGTTCAAACAATCAGTCATGTATTGTAAGGAATGTTAACAGAATCGAGACAAACAGGCGTAATGGATTTTATTGGGATTCGGTTCCGAAAGTGAACTGATTTTTCCGGAAAAGCTATTCCGGGCGCGGAACCTAAAGATGTTTTCTGATAAAATCGGTTCTGGTTCTGCAATCGAAACCGACATCGAAATGGAAGCGAAATTACAGAGAAAAGAAGTAGATTCGGTAGTAAAACCGCCATAGAGTGCTCTCGAGTTATTTTACAGTTGCTTAACATCATTTGCAGCTTGTAACTATCTTTAGCTAACGATGTACGCAGATGATCTCAAAATGTATTTCCATTCTGTTCTGAAAGCACATCGAGTTATGGTTTTCGGTTTGTAAATAGAACCGATGTGTCAAAATGTATTTCGGTTTTCCTCTCAAAGCAAACCGAACTAAAGCGTTTATTTAGGTTTAGGATCCGGAACACAAATCATCCTTCCCCCCCTCCCCCCCCCCTTATCATTAAACAACCTTGGTGCTAGCAATTCGCAGAAGCAATGCAAGAAAAGCAGTCTTCGGTTATGAACACTAACATATACGCTTGTTAAATTATACCTGGACAAGATTCGAATTTCTGCCAGGCTATCGGTCTAATTGTTTTGTTATTTAGTACGTGATATGAATTTTAAAGAAACGCTATGGTATTACTAATCAAATGCTATTACTGATATCCTTACCATACACTCCATTAACACTAACTGAAGACGGTCTTCCTTAAATGCATTTCTACCATTCTTCTCATATGCTGACCATATATTACTTGCGATGGCTGCAGTCACACATGCATCTTTATCGCCATAACCACTGTACGCCAATAAAGCACCTTCATGGTTCAAGAGCCTATAGATTCAAAAAATAAATATATAGACAGAGTAAGAATATACTTTCTTAGGAATTAACAAAGAAAATGAAGAAATACATATATCAATAGATGTGAAGGTAAGTGACGCAGATTGTAGTTTTTTTTTTTTTATTCTGTAGCATTTGTTACTTCAAAGTAACAAGGGAAGAAACTTCAGAACACCCTATTTTATATTGAAGAATTTTTTTTATATTCTTTACGATATAAATGTAAATAATACGGAAATAAATAGTGAAATGATCACATTTATTCCTCTCAGTGGCGTATTTAGAATTTGGTTTCGGAAGGGGAGGCTGCGCCCGGGAAGTTTACTGTATGGCGTGCATTGACTACTGAGTGTGTCTAACACCCTGTTTTCGTTATGCATATGCCCGTTTTTTTTTTTTTTTTTTTCTCCAAAACTGGCGTATATGTAGGGTTGCGTATTCCGGTCACTCAAAAGTGGAAGAAAGAAAAGTCTGACTACAGGACCAGCCCGATAGGCAAACGGGGATGTGCGCAAAAGGAGAGGAAACGAGAAATACACAAACAAACATTCGCACAGTTGAGTTTCCGGTTTGCGTGATACAGTCTAGAGGTGTGTTCGGTAATGCCATAGGAGGACTCACATACGTACCAACAATAGGTTGCGCGCATTTGAGTAAGACTGATCACCATGTCATTCCTATTTAAAAGTGCTCATGAGGATGACATGTAAGATTCATCTGGATGCTGAAAGGTACGGAAAAGAACCTGACAACATATATATTTACGAAGTAAACTGAAGTATGAGAATGGAACCTCTATACATGATCAGTTTGCTCCTACCAGAGAATATAATGCAAGTGCCTATGTCATTCCCACATGGGATAAGTACAAAACAAGTCGGGAAAGGAAGACAACGGAGAACAAAGACAAATTGTATAAGTGTATACAAAGCGGACAAAGGGCACACGTGGTATACATCAAAAGGGGGAATAAATCGTACACGGTACCATCAAGGCAACCTAAGTGCACTCTGAAATTTATATCCCAAAGGCAAATTTTGAATAGTCCAAAGTCTTGCAAACACGAAGTATAAAAGCAGGTGACTGAACAAAATAACGAGAAAATTGATTCGCAAAGATGACAAACGACCTAGGAGGAGGGGAATCGCATAAAGAAAGGGGAGCACATAACCGACCCAAAAAAAAGTGGGTTAAAATATGGATCACAGATTACGGCGTATGATGTGATTCGAAGTAAACAAAGGGATAAACTCAAAGAAAAGAACAAATTCGAAACAGTGGCAAAAGTACGGTGTACTGAAGTAACTAGTAAATTTCGAAATGTTCAAAAAGAACGTCAGTCGGAACAATCAAAAAAATCGGAAGAATTGAAAATGAACGCGAAAAAAAAAAAAATCGAAATGAGTTTCGAAATAGGCGTATGATCTGAAGAGTTTCGTAACTTCCACAAAGTATTTGAAAAGAGGAACAACCAAGAGTAAGCCTGAATACCCTCACTACGAAATGTGAACGATGTACCTCCATACTAACGTGGCTGAACGTGTTATAATCGAAATGGTCAATTCCCTACGGTCATGTCGTATATCCTACGAGTAGGAAAACCTCCGAAAAATCCATGAGCTGAACCTGGTATAAGCATTGTCTAAATAAAATCACCCTACACGAGAATGACCAAGCAGTCGAAAGTGTACAACTAGAGACGATCTAAAGACAGAAGTAACCGGCCATGTCGTTGAACAAAGTAAGTTAACCTCTCATGGAAATGTTTTTAGCTGAACCTGTAGATAACGGAATTAAGAACCTATTCGAATAACCGCCATGTCGTTACGAAGAAAACCAGACCAAACCTAAGAAAGACTACGAATGTGGGTAAGAGATAACACTCGAAATGGGACCTTGCTTAGCAAGCGGAAACGGATTTGGAACGCCACAAGGGGGGGGGGGGGGAAACCAAGGTTCACCTCCAAAACTGAAGGAACAGTTCGGGCTAGCATTGTGGTACCAAAGAAGGGTTATCTATTCACCACATAATCAAGTCTGTCGAAGCCAATACGGATAAGAGGGAATTTAGGAGGAACGGTTATGAACATTCTGAAAGATATTATTGTGCTTCTACATCGCGCGACTCCGCCATAGGATGGGATTCATTATAAGTCTGCATAACTTGAAGAAGGTCGACAGTGATGGAACGAATGCGAATAAATGCATAGACCAACAAACCTGCTAAAATGGCTATGAAAATGAATGCCAATGATAAAGCGGGATAAGTAACGATCGTAGAGTTGGACCAAGTCGGTAATTGGCTATTAACTGACAAGTTACTAAGTTCGTCACTTAAGAGATCCAATTTCACTGTAAACTCGTCAAAATTAGCGGAAAAGTTGAAATTCGGCATTACAACAGGAATGACAGTATGATTAACGTCCAAGGGGGTTCTCGATTCTAAAAGAAAGGAACCAGCCATAAGGGTAGTAAAATTGTCATAAGGGAGAAATCGGGTCAAACCGTGTATGGCTGACATGTTCGTATAAAACGGTCTATTGTCAGAGCGTTTAATAATGTGTACATCCAACAGAGACGTAAAAAACAAACCAGCCAAAGTATAGCGATACACAAATTTCTCCGAAATATGAACGGAACGAAATTCACAATTGGATGTAGAGTTGGACAACAATAAGCCAGTAATACAAAGCGAAGGACGTTCTGGAGAGACGACATCAATCTGACAAAGGAAGATATGACTATGCCATTGACAATGGGCCATATTTACAGTATAAAATGGGTGTTATGCTGGTAAACAAATGGTGGTAAAACAAGAGATGTTAACGTGTTTCTAGATAAAACTCCGGTATTAACAATGGAATAGAGGTGAGCTATATCCGTGTGGGATACGAGAGGGATCTCCAATAGAATGGTAATCACATCATGGTCAAGGGAATACTGTAATAAGGAGACCTTCGTAACGGAGTAAAACAAACCTATGTCCGAAAGGTATACTGTATCACGTAATTGTTTGTTTTCCTGTATGTATTGGCGAGCAACATGTGATGGCAACAAACGCATAGTTAAACGATTGACATATATATCTTCAAACATACGAATTATGTCTTCCCGAGTTAAAATATGAGTCAAATTAGCAATAAGGAAGCCTTCTGTATTCGCAAGATGACAATACAAGGCTCCTAACGAAGACTGAATTCCTGCCAAAGTCCGTCTAACAGTAAGGACAACATCATGCATGATAGAAATTTCCCTGTGAAGCGTACGTTTAAGAGAGTCTATTTCCGACGCTAAAATTTGATCATGTTTTTCTAAGGAGTTTACTACACCATTTATCTTGTGTATTTGGTAAGTATTGTACGAAGATAGTCCCAAGGTGGTAATACCAAGTAAAAAGGGAATAACAGCCCTTTTCGTACGACGATTAGAACAAGTTAAGTCGTCTTGTTTTTCCGCGAGTTGAAAATGACAAGGGATTTGAGAAATAATCCTGTCACGAAATTCCCGATCCGTTTCTCTATGAGACGACAAATGTCTATTCCAAGTAGGGCAACCCCGGCCACAAAATCCAAGAACATTGGGAGTGCGTCGTGCTAGTAAAAGAAACACACTGATGTTCAGCCATAAACAAAGCGAGCGGGTTTCGGGTAATACGTTGTGAGCCTGTGGCCACAAGAGTAAGGGCAGGGTGCGGCACCACGTTGTGAGCCAGCGGTCTCAAGGGTGCGAGCGGTTTCGGCATCACGCTGTGAGTAAAGCGGGTTTCGGCACCACGTTGTGAGCCAGCGGCCTCAAGGGTACGAGCGAGTTTCGGCACCGCGTTGTGAGCCAGCGGCCTCAAGGGTACGAGCGGGTTTCGGCACCACGTTGTTTACATATGCTCCTGAGTCTTACCTGGTCTCAGGGCACAGCGCACATTGAACGTTCTTGTCTAGATGAGGTTTCCGTACCTGCAACCTAGAACGTATCTTCATTTTTATATTATTAGGGAGAGCATTTTGAGTGAATGAAAGGTACATAGTTTTCGAGGAGGAAATGTACGAGTATAAAGGAAACATTCATTCACAGCAAAGGCAATGTGTGAGGCTTTAATGCGAGTGCCTTTGTTTCTTAAAACGAATCTAATTTGAAATTTAATTCCCGATAAAATTTTGGGTTAGTGTTGGATTGGAAACAACACAGCCTAAAAGGAAACATTCAGATATGAGAGCAGAACGGTGAGTATATGTATAGAAACTGCAACTGACGCGGATTTGCCAATAAATGAGTACTACTTACGGATTTGGTTCCATCCATTCCAGTTCGTTGTAGTCTGTATTAACACTCACACTAACACTTCACTACTACACAGTTCCTGAAGGTTGTTAAGTGTCACTTGTCTTAGTCCGAAAAATGAGGTGGGAAGGTCTTTAGTCCATTAAGCATCTAAATTGCTTGGAGATTAGCTCTGGGCGGCGACCAATTAGGAATCTGGACTCCAGCATCGTAGACTGCTAGGCAACCATCTCTTCCTTCTTTTCTGTATGGGCGAAGTTTTCGGTGATTTTCCCTCTTTTGGGAGGACCACGAGGGTGTCTCCTAAGGTTCTAAAATATCCTAAAAGTCTATGACAGACCTTTTTCTCATTTTAGGTATTTTCTTCTTCAGATTCGTATATGCTTGAATAACAAAATAAGACAAATCGGAGTATCTCGCACACAGAGGTGTTGCAAGTTTGAAATATCGAGGTAAAAAGCTTAGTGTTACAAGTTGTTGCTTCTATTTGTAACTTCGCTTGGCGTTGTTCGAAGGATCTGGCGTCCCTATCTCAGCAAATCAATTGCTTGTGATGAGAACGTTCTCTTCAATGTGTTTCCATCTTATGTCTGCAGTTTCATTGTATGTTTTTTTTTCTTCTTTCTTTTCTGCTCTATCTGCATGTTTGCTTCCGGCTAATGTTGAACGATTGCAAGCTAATTGCATGAGACACAAAAAGAAATCGTTTCTATGCAATGTAAAATTAAATTTAGAATAATCGCGTTTCTTGATTATTTCCTTTTTACTCTTTTCTGATTTATTTTGTTTTCCTTTTAGAAATTACAAATTAGATCTGTTTTACGATGACAACTGAATTTAATCTACACAGGTGGGAATCATGCCTCTAAATTTTGATTGAAGTGATTCACAACGTAGTTACGGTGTGTTCACTTTGAACTCTCTGAATTGTGGAAACTTCTTTTTTTTTTTGGGGGGGGGGGTCAACTTTCAAGAGTTGTATCTATACTGAGTTATATTTCAACGGCAATTAGTAACATATTCTGACTCAGTATCCAGAATTGCCCATGTGTGCAAAAGACCAGTTCTTTATGTTTTCTACAACTTTCAAAACACTTGGCAAACTTAATACCTTTCCACATGAAAAAAAGTGAGTGGCCTCTCTTTCAAAGGTCATATCGATGCAAGCAGGGCAGATATTCAACTCACATTTGGTACATAACCATTGAAGACAATATAGAACATTCCCACACAATTTTATTTAATTTTCGGAACAGTTAGATGGGACTCCTGGTCTTATTGACGTGGTACAGAAAGAAGACTGCAAACGAATTCAAGGTTACATAGTATATGGTTCGGTAGGCAAGAAAACTTATATTGGAACACGAATCTGTGTAGTACCTCTTCCATACCAGGGAAGAAACTACCTGGAGAGACATTGCAAGTGATTCAAGATTTTTATCAGGAGGATGAGTTTTCCAGGTAAATGCCAGTAGTTGAAGATAGAGTACGCATATTCAGGAATGTATACAAACAGAAAAGGTATCTGCTATGCAACTTACGAGCTTTACTGTTCCTTTAGGAAAGAATATAATATACTCTACGCCCAAAATAGTTTGTTTTGACAGGTAGTCCGGTAACCCATGCAGTCTGTATTTTGCACCATCTATCACAATGTTGAGTTGCTTCTTCTTGCTCTAGGTTATGGTAGCTACACAGAACTACAAAATCTGGGTGAAAATTTGAGCATCTAACAATCCTATCAAGTTAGGAAGATGTAACTTTATATATAAACTCCTGATTGAAAATAAGTGGACATGTGTCAACGTTTTTGAGAATTACCCTTTTAGGGGAACATTTTCTATAATTTCTTTCTTTACGTTGAAAGCGATGATGGCAGTTGTTTCTGATCACATTACGGTGAAACGGTTACACAGGTTGAAACTAATTTTTGAACACAGTATGCACTTTGAGTTGGGTTTTTGTCATGTTACTTTGATTCAAGAGTGCATAGTAGAGGAAACAGGGAGGGTCCAATTTTTTTAAGTCAAGAGCCCGCCAAGTTATGAACATGAGACTCGATATATGAACTCCTCATTAAAAATAAGAGGAAATTTATTCGTTTTTTTTTTTTTTTTTTTTTTTTATTAAAGAAGAGGGGGACTTGGGGACTTTCTATAGTTCCTTTCTTCACATTGAAAACGATGATGCCTGCTGTTTATGTTCGCATCGCGGGGAAACGGTTGAACACTTTGATGTTCGAACATTGTTAGTACTTAGTTTGAGCTGGGTTCTTATTATATTAGATTGATTCAAGAGCGCATCCCAAAGAAGGTAGAGGAGGTTCAAATTTTATGCTATACACACACACACACACACACACACACACACACACATATATATATATATATATATATATATATATATATATATATATATAATCATAAGCTCGCAAACTAGAAATACGAAACTCGGTATATAAACTGCTCATTAAAAATAACTGGACACGTGTTCGAAAGTTTTTAAAAATTTTCGTTTGAAGGAGAAGGGGATTTCTATAGTTCTTTTTTTCACATTAAAAGCGATGGTGCCTGCTGTCTGTGGTCGCATCAACTGTTTGAACAGTTTGAAATACATTTTTGACATAATACCTACTTTGAGCTGTTTTATTATGTTCCTTTGATTAAAGGGTGCATCTACTAGAAATAGAAGGGGCTCAAAACATCAGCTAAAATACAATATATCATGAGTACCTCGAGTTGGGAAGATGAAACTCGATATCTAAACTTATTAAAAATAAGGGAGGGGGACGTCTTTCCCCTTTTTGAAAATTTCCCTTTTAAAGGGGGGAGGAGGGCAACTTCTATAATTTCTTTCTTCACATTTAAATCGAAGTCCGTGATGTTTGTGAGCGTATGACGGGGAAAGGGTTAAAACAGTTTGAAATTAGATTTTGAACACAGTACCTACTTCAAGCCGGGATTTTACGAGGGACTGCTCAAAAATTTGTAGCCCAACCTAGAAGAGCAGGAAGAATAATGAAATTGTAATTTTAAAGAACATATCTCTGTATGTCCAGACACAAATTTTCATATCAGTAATGAGTCTTATTGTGATTTTCAGCTCCTTGAAGTGATTATGTATACCTAACAGCGAATTTCACGAACATCGAGATCAAGCTATCATCGAACATTTATTTATTCAACCTAATTCATGGAAATGCACCGGCGTAAATTCACAACGAAAGGAGTTATACACTATGGGACTTTCTTTCGTCATATATAGTAGCTCATGTGTAGTAGTACAATATATCTGTTCACACGATTGGTTTTTGGGATTTTCAATAGTAAGACAGGTTTTTCCAACATATACAGCATATGATGGTTAAATTTATAAGTCAAACTAGCTTTCGGTTAGCTGGAGACTTCGGTTCCAGGTCCCTGCACTTTTCATGTCTCTAACATATCTATAATTTCTTGAGATTTCGAGATATGGCAATCTTATTGTAACAATTACAACTCCCACACTTTTAACTTCCCTTCTAAGGGAACCTCGAAAAAACATGCTGAAACACGTTTTTAATGACTACTCTACTCTTAAGGGATTTCGAGATAAGACCATGTTATTTTAATAATTATAATCCCCTTTTTCTTCCCTTCTAAGGGAAATATCAGAAAACGCTGACACAGATTTAATTATTTTAAATTAAAAGCCTAAACACCAATTTTCATGCCTATAACCTTAAGGAATTTCGACATACGGCATTTTACTTTAACAACAGCAACCCGCTTTCTCCTACCAGTTTTTTTTTTTTCCTTTGTATGGGAAACATCAAAGAACATTCAAACATGACTATAATTATTTTAAATGAAAAATCTACCAAAATTCATTTATTTAACCTTAAAGCTTATTATAATAATTGTAATTTCCATCCCCTCCCTTTCCCTCCTACGTTATATATATATATATATATATATATATATATATATATATATATATATATATATATATATATATAGGGTGTCCCAGGAGGAAACGGGGCAATATTTTGGAAAATGATAGCATGAGTGATTCTAAGCAAAAATATTCATATGAACATTGGTCCTAATGTCAACGGTTTGAGCTATAGGTTGTAAACCATTTTTGATTATGTTGCGTATTGTTCACCCTGTAATTATTCAACAGAGGTGGAACATAGCAGATTTCAAAGGTGACGGAATGACCTTTCCGACGGTATGCAACACGTGGCAGTGGTGTCTTCGAAAAGGGGACGGAGTGAGTAAATAACTAACTATCTCTCTCTTTCTCTCTCTTTCTCAGCATATATAGACGCTGAAATACATGTCTGATTATCTTAAATGAGAAATATTGTCACTCCTCTTTAGCCGTCTCTTCTTCGTCGAATTTCCGAAAAGTCTTAGTTCGTGGAACCTTACATCTCAAATCATTTGTCCTGTCCAAATTTTTCAAGGTTCTCGCTTAAGCGGTTTGGCCTGCGCGCTGATCAATCAGTCAGTTACGACTTCTTTTATATATAGACACTATGAAACGAAGAATAGTTTAACGATAAATATTTTTTTTCACTAATATTTCTATTAATAAATTTTATATTGCAACAATTCAATCATTTAAATTCTTTATTTTTTCCCTCTTTCTGTTAGAATTATTGGCGTAAACCTACTACATTCATTGTTAATACCGATACTCAGATTCATTAGATGTAGTTTTTATGCAAATGATATAACTATAAAAATAATAAAATAAACACGCAACAATTACTGATTAAAAAAAAAAAAAAAAAAAAAAAAGCTCAAACATAAACAGAATATCAAACAAAGTACTTAGGACATTAACTCAGAATTTAGACGCATCATAATTTTACAGAACAATAAGCCAATAAGCAGCATCCTTATATCGGATGTTCAATAGTTCTTTTACTAATTATTCTATACCCTTTGGAAAATCATTTCATTGACATGAGATTATACTTAATTGGTACAGTCCGCAGCAAAAAACCTGCAACATGTGCATGTAAATTTATTGTGCAACTACGCCTTACAGCCCAGGGAATCAACATAACGTCTAAGTGGCACGATCCACGCAGGAAAAACCTCGGCGTCCTCCCCTGCACACTTATTTTGGAGCAAAAGACTTCGTCGTTTCACAATAAACTTACATGCTCATGTTGCAAATTTTCTGCTGCGGACTGCACAAATGAAATTCAAGAGTCTTAAAAAGCATGCCTATAGCTTTCCTCATAAATTCGTATTTAATTAGAGACTTCCCATTTTTATTTTAGTTTAACATTTCGGCAAGAGTGCATTTTGTGCAGAACAAGTGATTTTGTGTCTCGTTTAGTTTCTCCCCCAACGTAACAGATTAGCAAATATAAGATCTCCAGTATTACTTACATAACAAAACATACCTAAGCGAAGGGAGTTGGAAGCCCCGCATGGCTCGTTTCGGTGTGATTCTATGAATGTTCTGCACAAACTGCACTCTTACCAACTTTTCACATGTAAGCTCCGATGCGAAAGATGACTGTGAATGAAATGAGGGAATAGAGAAAGTGGGAGAACCTCGAGAAAACCCACGAAAAGGTGTTTGTCAACCGCAAAGCCCACTTAGTGAATTTTAAAATGAGCTGTCCTAGTTTACGCAACCATAGATCTGTAAAATTTACGTAAGAAATATCGAATGTTATTTCGTAAGAGGAATATGTAAGTAATCAAAATATATGAGGATCTTATCTCTGATATTCCTGATTAAAAAGAAATAGTCTAATTGAAAGTGATGCTTTTAACCACGTAATAGTCCATAAGGATACCATGATGCACTGAATTTGTATGCCAACATAGTGTATTACTTCATAATCCGCAACCATAAAGCTGTTCGACACGTAGGCATATAGTATCATGAGAAGAAACTACGTTCTTCTCCACCACCACCGCTGGTGCACCTGCTCCATCCGGACGCATCACGTTGAGTTCAGCACCTTCGCCCTTCCCAGACTCGGCTGGATATATTTCTTGCTTTTCATGGTTACATAGCAAAAGTTGGTTTGTTTTTTGCACTGTCGTTTTTATAGTATAGGTAGGAACGCTGTTTATACCCATCCAGGAATGCAATTCCTCACGTAAGAAACACGTTATGATATACTAGTAGTCCATTTCGTAAAGATAGAAGATAGTCGACCTAACTCATTACTTTATATATGGTTGCGTAAACGAGGACAGTACCCCCTTTAAAATTTAAAGGTAAAGCCGACTTGGCGATTTTCAAAATTTAAAGGTAGAACTAAACGGATCATCACTGAGTATATATTAAGTATAAAATCTGGTGCCACTTGAGAACGTGGATTTACATATTTGTATAATTGGCTGAGAAATTTGAAATATCATTTTAAAAGACAAGCGTATAAATAATTGAAATATGTTGTGTTCTTATCTATGACATGTGTATCTACGTAGAAATTCACTAATGCAGATCTAACCTGTTAAGAAAGGATTCCTTCAGAAGGTACGATATACAAAATGAAGTGAATGAACTTGATTTCACGGCATTGTGCTAACCCATTATGTGCAAACATAGAAGTGTCCGAGAGTTAAAGGATCCACATATTTGTGAAATTTATGTAAGCAGTGTGTTGTTATTTTAGAACAACAATGAAAACATCCTGTTTTTATTCTAAAGACATACAAATTCATAATCTAACACGTAAGGTAATTGTTTTTATGCCATACAGTGTTTTCCGCTATTCTCGGTTATGCGTATACCAACTGTCTCTGACGCGCCTGCTATATATATATATACACAGAGAGAGAGAGACTCGCGTCGGCTTCCCTACTGCGTTCCTGATCTGACTCCGTTAGACAGCATTCGTGCTTTTTAGTGGAAACCTAGCACAGGCTGGACACTTCTTTTTAACATAATAGATTTTATGACAAACAAAACTAAATTGTTCTTAAAGTGAACCTACACGTCCCAAACATTATTAAGGTAGAGAGAGTGAATTTACTGAAAATGTATATATTCAGTGAATGCATGCGCGGGATCCGGATTCTCAATCTGCACCCACATAAAGTGTCTATTTTAGGACTCGACTTACCTTAGAATTGATCCCAGTACACGAACTCTTCACGCTACTCACCTCTGCTTGCGCTGGCCACTATTTTTTGTAGTGAGTCACGAAATGTAATTCCTCATGCAAGTATTCCCCGTAAAAATTAAGGAACGGATCTACTTTAGTAGATGGTATAAAGTTTTGCAGTTTAATTTATATTCATGTTTATGATATGTTTTCGCGTAATCTAGACCTAGTACTAACGAAAAGTCCTTAATAAGATGTACATCCTTTCAGCGTAGTCTACACTTAACACGAACGGAAAGTCGCTTCTAAGATGTAAGTTTCAGAGATAATGATCCTTTTTGCATATACATGACTTACTACTTAAAAGAAGGATTCAATGACAACTTAACTTACAGTGTATTTTCAACTCCTCCAGTATTAGCCTGGCTCAAAACTTGTGTTAATGCTTTAGGTTTCAGCATTTCTGTGGATATACTATGTTCGATTCATTGAAAAATGGAACTAAATCACTATTCAACTTTACTCTTCACGCAATCACATGATGAAACGAATTTTGAGATTCAACTGTCATTTACTGCGTTACCGAAGAGAAGGAAAGAAATACCTTGAACCTTGAATTTGTTATATTTTTTATTTTCTAATATTTTATCTACACATAGCTATTCGATATATTAATAGGTTAATTGCATCAGATAATATATTGAATACATCGAAATATTTGAACTTAAGGACTTTTTCTTGCAGTAAAACTAGGGTTGCCAACTGGCCGGTTTATCACCAGCCTGACCGGAAAAATTGCTATTTTGATTAAAGCCGGTGACCGGTGCAAACTTCTTACCAGCCCATTTATGACCGTTCTTTAAAAACTTATATCTAGTTTGAAGTACAGACTTAAAATGTAACTTTCATTCTGTAAATCCAAAGCTGTCACCGTTCACCATTTATCAACGATTAATATTTTTTGTTCATCTGTTTACTTAAAGGAATTTTACACATTTATTGAGAGTTAAAAATGACTTCTTAAAGCAATTTTCTGTAGTTGAAGTATAAGTTTAAAGAATAAATTTCATTTTCCAAATTCAAAATTTGTCACGTAAAGATTAATTTGTTCTTTTTTCGATAATTTTAAAGAGGTGGTGATAAATCAATAAAAGGATCAATGCCGATTTCAGTTTCTTATTTATAGTAGGGATGGCCAATTCCGGAAAGTAAAAATTCCGGATTCTGGATTCCGAAAAATTTTGGCCATCCCTAATTTATATATAGCACATTGTATCTATTAAGCTTATTAGTGAATGTACTACGGATATGCAGAATAAAGGTGCTAATGCACTTTTGTTCACGATAGTATTTTCCTTCCTATGAGGGGGCAGTCCGAACATAGATACTTCACATTTATATCTTAGGGAATATTGAGGGGGCGCCGGTTTTTGATTTTTCCATAGTTGGCAACCCTAAGCAAAATTCTGTTCTTTCAGGAATACCTGGCAATCTTGCACCAATGTTGTGCAATATCCCAATCCCAAATGAACAAACGAGAAACGAGGAGGATGTAAAATTGACGACTTGTGTTAATGTGTAGTGCTGAAGAATTGTTATTGTGTTTACATTAGAATTAAGAAATCTGTAGTTAAAATATAACTCTAATTGACAGCATTTTTTGGTGGTCTGTATTTGTGTTATCGTGAAGCGTTTTGTAAAATAGTGCACGGCGGTCGTGAGATTGCTGAGTAAACAAGACAAAATTCCTGTGTAATAGTTGAGGACCGGTACAGTTACTCGAAAATGTTCAATCAAAGCCCCCTCGGTACGGGAACATCATTTGGTAGTTCAACGCCAACTACGGCAAATCCTATGAGAGATTTCGAAGTAATTTCACCACCTGATGATTCGGTATCGTGTTTGGCGTTTAGTCCTGCAGCCATTCCTCAAAATTTCTTAATTGCTGGCAGTTGGGATAACAATGTTCGATGTTGGGAAGTTGAACAAACTGGAAAAACTATTCCAAAATCAATGCAAACTATGCAGGGACCAATTTTGGATGTTTGCTGGAGTGAAGATGGAACAAAAGTTTTCATGGCGTCCTGTGATAAAATGGTTAAGTGCTGGGACCTAAGCAGTAATCAGACAGCTCAAGTTGCACAACATGATGCTCCTGTTAAGACGTGTCATTGGATTAAGGCACCGTCGTATACTTGTCTTATGACAGGATCCTGGGACAAAACACTGAAGTTTTGGGATTTGAGATCATCAAATCCAATAATGACCATAACGTTGCCAGAAAGGTGCTACTGTGCTGATGTTGATTACCCTATGGCTGTTGTAGGAACTGCTGGGAGAGGATTAATAGTTTATCAGCTTGAAGGAAAACCACAAGAATACAAGAAAATCGAGTCGCCACTTAAGTACCAACATAGATGTGTATCTATTTTCCGTGATAAGAAGAATGCTCCAGCTGGTTTTGCTTTGGGAAGTGTTGAAGGGCGAGTCGCTATACAATATGTAACTCCTCAAAATCCGAAAGATAACTTCACCTTTAAATGTCACAGATCAAATGGAACTCCCAGCGGCTATCAAGATATTTTTGCAGTCAATGATATAGCATTTCATCCTGTTCATGGTACTTTGGCTACAGTTGGATCAGATGGACGTTTCAGCTTTTGGGACAAGGACGCACGTACAAAATTGAAAACTTCAGAAGCAATGGAGCAGCCGATTACTAGATGTTGTTTTAATCATAACGGACAAATATTTGCGTATTCTGTTAGCTATGATTGGTCCAAAGGTCATGAATTTTACAATCCACAGAAAAAGAACTATATTTTCTTGCGACCTTGCTATGATGAGCTGAAACCTAGAACAAAATCGTAAGTTTACTATTAGTATTCTAAACACTCATTTAAAGATAATGTACACAGTGCTCTTTCTGTGATGTTTGTTAGAAAACAGAGCGTTTTTCGTATTGTCTTCGTAACAATATATCTAAGTTTGGACTTTATTAGATCTTGAACAGAGAAACATACTGTGTATTATAATTAATGTTGGGATTCTGCGAGAAAATAAAGACAGTAGACGCTAGTTTCCAAATTTAGGCCTATGTAGGCACAAGTATATAGTAACAATTTGTAAAGGAGCATTTAATCACGTCATTAAATAATAATAACCTATTTGGTTTCCTGAGTTCATTGTCTTCTTTATGTAAATTAGGCCCATGACTTAAAAATTATGGTCCGTGATGCAGGTTAATTTAATGGAGTGAACATAAAGAAAATCGAAGTAAAATTTTTCTTTTAGATTGAGAATATGAGGCCACTTTTATAAAATTCTTGTTCAATTTTCTTCCTTTAATATTTATCACCTTAACACATCCTAGAGTGACATATTCTTGGCCATGGCAGAACACTTGCGAATAGATTGATAATATGCTGGCAGATTGATATGCTATAAAAACGATGACTCACGCGAAAAAAACACACACCACCATATGCTAGGTGGTACCTACAACCAAGATTACTTTCAGATTGAGGGCAGCGTATGACATATTTCCTCAGGGAGCAGAGGCATTAGTGGTATTGAGTGTGCGCGAAACTAAGATATTCTTGCAAACTACAGTTATTACTAATATTAGAACATACCTACAATGTATTGTTCTTCTTGATGTTTGCATAACACCAGAGAAATTCATCTATAACCTCACGTCCAGAAATTAATCATGTTTTCGCCACATTCATTACACCTGACACGGTCTCTCAATAGAGTATTTTCGAAACCAAGGTTCTTTCACTGGTAGCTAGTTCAGTGATATGACTACCACTTGACGCAAGCTTTCATGCGTTATTATTCGTTTAAGGTTTGTGAAAAATTGGTACTCATGCATTATAAGTGATAAATACATGTTTGTGATAATTAATATATAAATGCAGCTCTCTCTCGGTTATATTAGTAAATAGTACGTTGAAGCCGTTGTGTACATACGTGTTATGTTTATGGAGCGTACTTTTAAGTGTTACTTCTGCATTGATATATGAATTAGAAGGTAGCTTTTCTACACGTTGGTCTTTCTTTGTGAATTAAGAGATTTTTACCTACATGAAAAGTGGCCCCGTATTCTTAATCTGCACCAAATTTTTAACTCTATAATAGTACGTGCATGTAGAAACAATTAGTACGTGCAATGTTAATTTAAATGTAATTCAGTACGACATAATATGAAAGTAAATAGTTTAAAATTGCCGTTCTATTGTCACTACGAAATTATTTTCCGCTATTGACTGGTGATGATATAAGCCAATGCAGAGGAATATTAACGTAGTTTACAAATCTTCTAAGCGCCAGAGAAGCCTTATCTAAATAAATACAATCGGAAAAAAATAATCGTGACCTTATCGTTTTAATCGTGACCGGTAGAATACGAAGATACCAATACATGCTATAGGATGCATATTTATAGGTTAAAAGTTAGCGCTAACCCTGTATTTCTTATAGTATTTTGACCCTCTCTGGATTGTATCTAAATAGCTCCTGTCCTGCTGCTATTTCTTTTCTTAATTATCCATAATTAGTTATTATTTAGAGAAGATCGAATTCATATTATAAGCAGAAATCATATTTTTCGATACAAGGTTAGTGGTTATTTTTAATCAAGGAAATATGAAGTTTTTAATTGTTCTAAACTGTAAGAGATGTGAGAAATAATTGAAAAAGTAAAGTAACCTAATGTAACAACTTATAGTGTATGTAAAAGATTTCGTGTTTCAAAGCTAAAAGTAAATTACTTGCTTGATATACAGTATCGCCAAAGGTGTAAGTTATTAAATGTTAACGCAGGATAAAGTTATCTCCTGTGGAAAGTGTTAATTCCTTATAAGACACAGCAAAGTAAATTTTTGCAATATTTGAATGCTTTAGTATGTTGCACTTCCTGCCTAGTTCAAGGCAACCTGCACGAGAAATGGGATGGGGAATACTATAGCATTATATACATCAGGATGCGAAATCTCAGGTCGCTATTGCCGACCAAATATTTAGTTTGGTAATAGGTGTTTGGCTTTTATTGTGACTTCGAATCGGAAGGCAAAATGGCGCCCAACCTTTCTGATCTGGATTTTGAATTCAGACCTCAAATTTCGTCTCCTGATATACCGATTTTTTAAGTAGTAAAATGTATATTTTGTAGTTTCATAATTAGGGATTAAGGACTCAAATTATTAAATACTGCTGCTAGTGAAATAATACACTAGAACAGTGGGTATATTCTGACTCAATAACACAACTCTTAAATTTAAGTTAAATACCTGTAAAGAAGACCCATGTTTTATGCCAATGTGAGAATAACATTAGCACGTCAATTTCATATGAGTTGGGTGTACAGTAAATCACAGAGAAGAAAGTATTCCAACAGTTGAAACATATTTTACATTTTTGTAATATTGATTAGAATTGATAAATATTATATTCACATTCAGAGATATTGTTCGTAGTGTCTATATGCTTATAATTAAAATATCGATGAAAGCAAGGTTTTTGATTGTACAACAGCACATTGATTTGTTTGAGGATTTCGTATTCCCAGAGAAAAATAACTTAATTAAGATGCATGTTCATGTAACCACTCGCATTGTAATATGTAATTGCAGGTTTTGAATGAACAATTGTTTTCATAATTGAGTAATACAGTTCAGAAATAATATATTGAGTGTGGTTTGTATTGACGCTCTTAAAATTGTAATTATTCCCTAGCCCTTCCGAATAAGACAATAATTGTTTAATTAACGAGGAGTTACTGAAATTCAAATGATTTTAACGCACAGGATCATATAATGAAGAAAATCTCGAGTTGCAAATTATATTTGCTAAGTTGCCTCATTTGTAAAATTACTAATTATTGTTAAATTAATCAGTAAGTACCTTGAACTCTTGTCTGAAATGGAGAATGAAAAGAAAAGAAGTGCCAGTTAGACAAGATAGGTATTTTCATGTTCTGAAGAGGAAAGTTGTTTTTCAGTTCTTTTAAAAACCTGCAAAGATAGTTACTGTTGTAAAGATTGGTTACTTTGGTTCATATCGAAGCTTAATGAGAATCATAAAGTATTGTGACATTTCCTGTAGAATATTTGATTTCCTTTTATTTTTCAAGTGTATGTTCAAGTTTATTCTCTTTTATAAGTGATTTCAGTTTCATTCCATTGCAAGTGTATTTTTTAAAAAATGTATCGTGCATATTGTATGCTGAATTTTTGCTAATGTATTCACAACTTATTGTTTTCAATAAGCATTAAATGATTTGGTTACATATATGTAATTAGTTCAACAGTATGTTCCATTCATTTTGCGAGATAAATCTACTTTTATTAATTTTACCTCATGTTTGATTAACTCGAGATACATGTTTACAAAAATCTATTCTGAAACAGACGTGTCAGTATCAGTAACCTTTTTTACTTGTTGAGTTATAGCTAATATTCCGTTAATCTTTAATGTAGAAACTAATTGTTAACAAGCGTTAAAACATTGTGTACACTCACTCTAAATATGTACAGCACGTAGTATGAGTGTTGATTGAAATTTTATTTTATTTGTTTAAAACTGGACTTAACGCTGCTCGAGTAGTGGTTTGGATCTCACGTAGTACAATAAGTCAAGTCGGCTTTAGCCTTTCTGCTGAAAAGGTACGTAAACTCTCATCAACCAGCTATCTTCTGTTTTTCATTATTGACAATGTAGCTGATTGTTTATAAAGAAGGAATTACTGTAAGTTGCATTTTTCTAGCATGAATGTATGTATATGTGAGACAGGTCATGAATACGCGCCGTTTCATCACAGTTTGTAAAATTAAACTGTGCTACGCCTACGGTATACTTCGCTGTGCCTACGGCTTCCGATCGCAGGATTGACTAAATCTGAAATAATCTCTCTTCACAATCCTTATTGTTTTCATTTCACTTTGCTGAAAATAAGGAAGAATTTTATATTACACTATTCCCATTATTCAATTTAGTGAAGTTTTAGGAGCTGCAGCTTCCATATAGAATAAAAACGTGCTTTATTTCAGTGACAGTTACGAGATTGCTTTAGTTTTCCACGAGCTGCAAAACGTTTCAAACAAACGAAAGTAGAGTGGATGATGCACCTCCCGTTTACGCATGTTATACAGTAATATTCAGTATAAGTTTGCTTGTCTCGGAAAACAAGTCACTTCCAGATGACAAGAGGGCGAAGCATTGTGTGGTTTCATAGATGGTTGCAAAAAATGGTCACTTAAGAGAGGGTACTTAATTCCACTATCCAATGGTCAGAGTGAGGAGTTGATTGTTGAATACGTGTAAATATGTTAATGAACGAGATTTCGCAAGTTCGTGAAAGAAAGTGTTCATTAAGAGACTGATCGCTGAGAAAAGGTTTATTGTATGTATATACATATAATGAATTAACCCCTGCCAAACGTCTTATTTGTTAAAGCGCTTTACAAAGAGTCCATAGTGTACATTTGTTTGTTTGTTTTTTTATCATTATGAGATATTTTTCAGTATTTTCTGGTAATTCATTCTCTATTCTTTCTTGGGGATTCCTTTATTTCAGCACTTGGGCATTTCATTCTCACCAACCCAATACATAAACGAAGCAAGATGAAGATAAAGATAATTAAGAGGAAGTAGTTCAGGATATTGTGGCCGCAAGCTCAGAAACTGTACGTATATCAATCGCATGAGATGGGAATTTTGCACGATGACAGGGCGCATATTCATGAGCAGAGCCCGGATGTTGTTGACCTAAAATTTTCTAAAATGTGACCTATAAAATGACCCTAAAAATCACAAAAATTGACCTTAAAACTTGCATTTTCTTAAACGTTTATTTCGTTAAACATTGACATTTTTTAATACCCATTGGATTTTTAGTTAACACTTCTCACTCATATTCAAAAAGTATTGTTTCACTTAGTTGCAGTCCATTGATCATTTATTTCTATTGATCAGTCCATTGTACGGCATTGTAAGTATTGAAAGCGTCAATTCACTCCCGAGTTAAAGCTAGGAAGCACTCTTAAACAATAAAAGTTCGCAAGTGTAGACTACATGAAAATAATATATAGAAACATGTTTAAAATCCTTGTACGCCTTCTAATCCATTTTCAGTTATTCACGTGATCACATCCTTTGTGGTCAACAACCCAAAACTATCTGTTTGGCCACCTACCAACCCCCACCTTTCGTTAACCAGCTACAACTTAGTGTTCATTAGCTTGTTAAGAATGCAGTTTTTCCACCCCAACAGTCAGGAAGCAAGAAAAGAGATTATTCAACTTCGTCTTTTCCACATTCGTAAACCGTGTTCATTTAAAGATTTCCTTATGTAGAAGAAAAAGAATAAAAAGATCATAAGTGACCTAAAAGTTACCTTAAAATATTAAAAAATGACCTGAAATTTCAAAATGGCAGAAAGTGACCAAAAGTTGGCCCTAAAAAACTATGTTTTTAGAACCTAGAGTTGATGGATAACGTTTTTATTTGAACTTGCCTTGTCCTATGCGTAACAGAAAAAAGTTGACTTGTCAACAAGATCCGGGCCCTGTTCATGAGTAACTTCACACGCTTGAGAAGATAATTGGCCGTTAAACATATCAAGCCGAGACAGTTTGCAATTTATTCCTTCTTTTCCAAACAATTAACTGAAAGTAATAAAAAACGGAGATGTGTAGTTAAAAGAAAATAAGTAGTATCTAACTTCCATTTCAAACTGTTCTCTCAAATGAAATTACCTACGAATTCACAGTACTGTGTTTTTCATATTTTAATATCATAAAAAGAAAAGGAAAGCAAGCCAATCCTTAGCTAGGCGACCACCCTTCCTAACAATCCGTATTCAGTAAGATGAGCGGTGGCTGCTTAATAAAAGTGCCAGTGTATGTATTAAAACATTTGATTTGAAGTCCGAATCTAATGTGACATCTGAACCTCGCGCTTAAGCTTCTTACTTTTCCTCATACTTTCTTCATTTCACCATGATCAGGGTCTCCCTTAGTCTTGGTACATACTGGGAAATGAACACGAAATCTTTAAGTTTTACATACCACGGTTATGCCGGCTAGGCTAAAGGAGACGGTGATGATGAGAAATCAATAAAATTATGGAAAGAGGGAAGAAACGGGAGAACCCCGAGAAAACCCACGCACACGGTGTTTGTCGATCACAAAGCTTGTTTGGCGCGAGCTAGGATCGAACCAAAGACCCCATGCACCGGAGGTGAACGCTCTACCGTTGAGCCACCGCGACCCCAACATAATGGTGGGATATTAAAACTTAAAGAGATTGCGCATTTGATGTATGTATGCAACTGATTGATTGATATTGAATCCATCTCTAATTTTATGTCGTATCTTTACATGAAGTGTCCTATTAGAATTTTCTTTGCATCTGTATACTCCGTTTAATCGTACATCTGACACGCCCATATTGTATTATGTTTCCGAAATGCCATGGTTTTAATACTACAGTATAACCCCGATTTTATGTTTCTGCATTTAACGAAAGATGAATTTGGTCCCTCAAAAATAATCCTATCTGCATAATGCATTCAATTCCAAATTTAAAGGAAACCATATTAGTAAATTTTCCGCATGTGACGGGAGAGAGGATGTGGAGAAACATGAGTAGTAAATACAAAGCATTGATATACATCGCTCACGGGACGCCGTATGTACTAGTCGACCAGTCCATTTGATTGATTGCTTTCAGTGTAATGGGAACGCAGCATATCGGTCCATTTGAATCTGTATGTTTCGATAAGGATCGAAGTTTCTGTTAGTGTTTGCTTTTGATATATTTGAGCATTTTTCCTTTGGATTTCAGTACGGTACTTTTCGGTTCTGGGAAGGTGAAAACAACTGATAATGTACATACTGTTAAAATAGTAGGTCAGATTCGGGTGGTTTTTCATTCAACAACCTATCTGATGCAAGATATTTTCAAAGTTAATTTTGTGATCTTTTTAAATAAGCAGTCCTTAAAAGTGCAAATCAGTCATTCACACCTATTGTTTGAAAGCACAAAATGTGTTAAAATATTATATTATACATGTTACGGGAACTCATTATTATGCGCAATTTTATATCAAACCACCATTTAAGGAAAAGACAAAATTACTAAGTTTTTAATCTATTGATTTTTTGTAAAGCAAATAAGTTTATTCTGAAATTTTATAATAAATCAGGATGTCTATCGGTCACGAAATCAGAAAACGGTCATGAAAGTCAAGAAATTTAGCTTTTGGGTCTCGAGTGTTTTCATACGTACAAATATAAGCACAGATTGGAAAATTTTGGTCTATAAAGTGTCTATGGTTAGTTTTAGACGCTACCAAATCGCAAGCAAAGCACGCTTCGGCCTAATTCGCACCTAAATTGGCTCTTGAGGATGTTAGGAAATTGTATGGTTCAGTAAGGAAAAGGTTATGATATTCCACTTTGGAATTTAGTAGACACTCCGTAAATAATTAAGGTTATACAGGTTTAATACGATATAGTTTCCCCTATTGATGGAGAAAATGGCAATAGTGAAAGTATGTTTTGAAGGTTAACAATAATTAAATATACGATAGATTCCGCTATATAGGATCATAGATTTTAGTGTTATAAAACTTTATGTATGGAGACCAACTAACTATGTATGGAGTTTTATAATCAACATAACCATGAAATCATGTTGAATAAAAAGGAAAATAATAGACTAATTGATAATGGTGGATGCATACTGAATATTGGGGGCGCGGTGGCTCAGTGATAGAGCGTTCACCTCTGGTACTTGGGGTCCCGGGTTCGATTCCAGCCAGCCCTTGCCAAATGAACTTTGTGGTGGACAAACAGCGTGTGCATGGGTTTTCCTCGGGGTTCTCCCGTTTCCTCCCACTCCACCATTTCATTCATTACTCATGATCACCGTCTCCTTTAGCCTAGCCGGTATAGCCATGGGACGTGAAACTCAAGGTTTTTTTTTTTCATTTTTTTTTTTTTTTTTCATACTGAATAGTTGAAAAGTCTCTAAGCCAACTTTAGATGAAGATAAATTGCAGTGTGTTCTATTACAATTAATCAGTCACAACCATGGTATATATGACGAAGTCGAAGATCATGTTATGTTATTAAAATACTTATTCAACTTCTGATACCATTTCTACAAGTAATCAACCATATAGAACATTCTCAATACTTTTTATCTTCCTAAAGGCAAGTGTGAATTAACTTTCTGCCTGACAACTAATCAATGTCTCTCTACAATAGTCTTTTCATGTTCTGCAAGCTAGAACTTCGAAATGTACTTCTTTTTTTTTTTTTTTTTTTTTCTTTTCTTTGTACGAAGGATGATGACAATGGATTACCGAAACTATGCAATTTATCTTCATTTAAAGGTATGTACAACTAAAGGAATAAATTGTTCATATTACCCACTTCATAATTCTAATAATATAGAAACGAAAATGCCTTTCGTTTGATATAGAAGTTTTAATTTGCAGAATAATGTTTAATTTTGTTTTGACTCTTATCGATTGGCTGAATAAACTGTATTTATTAGAACTTTTAAACAGAATTCTCAGGAGTGTACTTCCTAAGTAACAAGTTTGCTTTAATACAATGAAGGAAGGAAAATAGTCAAAACTGTGCGGCGAATAATTATCATAAAATATACTACGTCTTGCCTTATTAAGTGGTGATCTCATTCAGCGAAGTCCATTGTTCACAAGTTGGAAATTGACAATACAGAATGCTAATGAATTACACATTTGTTGATACTTCAGATTACTCAGTATACTGATCTTTATAACACACATTTTTTGTCGGAAATATTACACTTAAAACTTATAGAAACATTACATTTGATTTAATGGATTCCCGCCTATTTGAATTACAATAATTTTTGCAGTGCAGTTTTAACATCCACTTATCTCCCTAAATCTTGAAGAAAGAAAAGAAGAAATATATATATATAATCGTGATCATGGCTGACAATTTTCAGCCGAGGAACTAAAACAAAAAAGAAAAAAATAAGGTAAGAAAATAGGGTAAGAGACTTAGTGTCGTCGTGAAATATGAATTAATTGATATATGTTCACTGCCCTTGCAACTACTAAAATGTTTTGTCTTGTTGAGAGTTTAACAGAACAGAAAAATATCGTAAACACAATCATTTGTGATAGTGCTGAATGACTAGGTTTGTAAGTATACATTTTGTTATTGACCATTCCAACCAAACAAAACACAGCTCGTGTGCCTTTGTTGCGACTGGTCCCAGCTTCCAGTCCCGGCTGGAGATCACAAAAAGTTTAGTTTCACCATCATTCGTTTTCATTTAGCATCCGTCTCCTTTAGCCTACAGGAACGTTAAACTTGAAAAAAATCACTTTATTTAAATACCTAGGCTCGTGCCTCGAGCTAGATAGTGGATTACATACAGAAACCCAACACAATATAATTTGACTGGCTAAACTCGAGGATGAGCGAGGTGCTGTATGATAATAAACAAACAAACAAAAAAAAAAAAAAAAAAAAAAAAAAAGGAAATTGCAGGTTAAAAGGTATGAAATTGTAATAAGACCAGGAATGATGTACAGTATGAAACCTGGGTAATCACAAGGGTCCAGAAAAAGAAGATGGAAGTAAGTGGCGGTGATAAGAATGTTATGATGGATGTGTGGTGTGACGAGAAAGGATAGAATAAGTAACGCTTGCATAAGAGAGACTATTTAATTGGGACCCTTGAGTGAAAAATTTCAACAATAGTGGCTGCGATAGCTGGGACACCTAGAACGAACAAATGACTATGTTGGAATGAGAATTGGAAAGCTGAGGTAACGGATTTAAAGAAGAGAGGGAGAGGGGATGGAGAATAGAAGACGCCCAGGATAGAAGAGTAGAGAAAAAGACGAGAACACCGACCTCCAATAAACAGTAAAAGGCGGAGAGAAAGCTATTCCGTATGAAGAGACTTAAAGGGTCCAAGCAATATAAAAATATATATATTGATATCACTGTATGGCTTTCATCTAATCGTTTAAACTCAGTAGTGAGGAGAAACTCAGTTATTTCTTTTTTTTTAAAGTTTTACGTCCTACCATTATGCCGGCTGGGCTAAAGAAACGGTGATGATGAGAAATGAATAAAATAGTGGAATGAAGAAAGTTGGAGAAAATGGGAAAACCTCGAGAAAACCCACGCACGTGATGTTTGTCCACTACAAAGCTTACTTGGCGCGAGGTAGGATCGAACCAAAAACTCAGTTATTATGGAAGCTATGAAGTGAAAAATAAGTTATTCCTTTTAAATGTTATAGATACGTTATTTTATATAAACTTCAGTTCCTGAAACTGCAAGAAGGGACTTCATTGGTTTTCTCCCTGTACACTTCAGTTTATTTCATGTATGAAAAGTCTTAAAAGGATTGCTTAGGATGTATATTAATAAGAAAAGTAAGTTAAAATTGTACGAGAAACTCATACTTCCTGAAACATCCAAATGTTAAAACTGTGTATCGACCTACCTTTCAATTGCCTCATGTCATTTTTTTTAAAGGAAGTAATTTTGATTCTTGTAGAACTACATATTTTTTATTAGTATTCCCCAATTGTAGGCAAAAATGTTTATGTTATTTTGAGTTTTTGTATTATTAATTTATTGTTGTTAAAAGCCACTATTTCCACTAGGTATGTTTACAAGCAGTGTAATTCTTCCGTTTAAAGATACACAGACGAAGATGACAAGAGCTCATTGAAACGTAGCGTACATACAACGTTTAACGTTTGGATACATATTACTTCAGTGAATATAATTTGAACTTTCATTCTTTATGCTGTATTGTTTTGTTTTGCTTCTTTATTATCCTAGTGACACATTTTCAATCCTCAGTCATTATCTTGCAGCGAAGAAGGGAGCTGTGATTTCATTTAAATACCAGTCTTAGATAAGTGTTATAATTCATGTTGCAGTGAGTATGTCTTTTGCGTCTCGCTTTTACAGAAAACAACTAATAGTTTTTTTTAAATATATTATTATTATTATTATTTTTACAGTACGAGCTCGTACAACCACAACCAGTAGCAAAACTATTCCCTGTCTTGTAAAAGGTTTTGTCATGTTCACGAAGGTAATAGAAACCGTTTGTAGAGTCTAATAATAGGAATAGTCGATAAAGTGTCCACTTTCCTTTTCTGAAAATTTCTGTAATACTCTACAAATTTATGATTTTTAAGAGTGTTTCATTACAAGATTAGTATAGAACACAAACACGTCCACTTGAAGTTAAATTCCTCACAAATAATATTTCATCATCGAGACTTCAGGACGGAAGGTATTTTTTGGTCTTACCTAGGTATATGACGATGCTCCATATCAATCATTGGGGCTATATGGCTAGTGTAGACGTCTTTGGCGCGGGAGATCGGGATTCGATTCCCGGTGGGAGCTCACGTGGTTCGAATCCTACGTTAAGATGTAAGTCAACGTCTCCTATAGACTCGTAAACTCTAACCATTTCATACCATTAAGAATTTTTCAGATTACTTGATGCAGAGATCAGTTGTATGAGAATTTTTGAAACTTCAGTGAATTCCTCTCTGTTACTGCCGTGGATGATGGATTCAACTTCTTCACCGAAGTCTAATGGTTTCAAGAAACCAGATACGAAGTATGGTGGATGTTGGATATCATTTTCAAGCAACTGACCAATTTAGACCCAGACTTATTGAGCAAAATAGGACACAAGCGCTCTCGTAAAGCTTGTCTTTTGGGGCATTTTTCACGAACAGTATAACAAAACTTTATTAATGTATTAACATACGTGGTTACAGCCATAGTGGTTCCAGATGGACGAAACTCCACCACGAGAACGCCTTACATGTTCTAGAACACAGTAAAAATTTTTGAGCAGAGATGACTGAACTTCTTGGGAGTCTGCATGTTTCCACACATATAGAACCCCTTAATATCGGAAGTGTAGAACACCCAGGATTCATCGTCCGTCGCTACCTTCCAGGAAGTTGTCTTTCGTGTGTGTAACGCACTAAGTGGTTCAAGGATAACTATTATTCTGTTGTTCATCTACTCCTCTGCTAACTCTTAGATGCACTTCTGAATAGTTCACCATTATTACGCATCCAGAATCATTTTGAACCACATAGGCATGAAAGTTGCATCAAAGTAGTCTTGTGTGGTCTAAGTAGCCGAAAGTGAATCGATTCTGGGAAGATTACATTGTACAACTTTTCGATGTATAATTAAGTTATTCCAGCATAGTTTTGCGGGGCTGGCCTAAAGCCGGTTTCGTCACCACTGTATAAGGCATGCCAATCCACGGTGCAGTTTCCAACTCACCTGCATGTCTGAGCAAGCATACGGTCACTGCTGTATCCTACGCTGAATACCACAGGTCCCTATTCACCTCGCCACAGCATTCCCTTGCGATATCATCAAGCACATTCAAAACGAAGAGATGTGCCTGCAACAATCGATTGTTTAGTGTTCATACCTCCACATGGGAACCACGCTGGGCACACGAGCTGTCGCAGTCATGTCAAGACAGCCCGAGAGATTCTTTTGACAAGAGCATGTTGTGGGATATGTCTTCTGTGGGAATCCTCTGCCCCATGTGATAGCACCGTTCTCCTGTTATTTTTCAGTTGCTTCTACGAAGTTTACATTTATATATATATATATATATATATATATATATATATATAGATTATGCTTTTTAATACGTGATTAGTGGCTTTTACACAAGTGACACTCTACAAACTTCCTGAAGAGAGCGAGAGAGAAAATAAGGTACTTTTGAGTTATCGAAGTCAGGACGCAAAATTTCCACGCCCTAATGTTTTAGTTTAGCGTTAGGGTCATTCCATGTCAAATCACCCAGAAAAATGAGCAAATGATACCCACCGATTCAGATTTTCATGAAATTTGATACAGTTATTAGGTTGAGACCAACAAGTCAGTAATTAATGTAATTTTTTTTTCTCTAACTCGTACAGTATGAGTTTTATCACCAAAGGTGTATATATATACAATAACTTCACAGTATGACCGAAAATCCCATTACATAAAATTTTGGGTTTTTGAATGCCTAAGAGCGTATAATTAGTTCCGTTATTAATGATCTCCTCAAAAACAGTTTGAGGTAAATTATCTGGAAACACACTTGTAATTAGAGAATTGTTTGAGGATCTCAGATCAAATTATGAGTATGGGTAAAAGGGGTAGAGTGCTATATAATAGGGATGTATATATACTGGTCAGCTTAAATCCATTATCTTGGATTTAGTTGAAAATGTTAAATCGGAGTGACATATATTGTTTTAGGCTGGCTGGGTTCTCAAGAACGGTGGCGGATCGCGCTGACCACGTGTTAGTTGCTGGGCTGGTACTAATGAAGTTTTTTTTTTTTTTTTTTTTTTTTTTTTTAAAGTTTAGCGTTTGACGATTATGCTCCGGGGTTAACGGAGGTAGCGATGATGATGATGAATGAAGTGGAAGGAAACGAAATGATTTCTGAGAAAACGTCCATTATAAAATCCTCTTGGTGCGTGTAAGGAACAACAGATGAGAAAATATCCAACCTATCGTCATGTTTTAGAGAGCTCATAGTGAGAGACTCATATCTAGTACCAGAGAAGTGATCACTTGGAAACGTAAAGACGAAAATGGAGCAGTTTTTTTTTTTTTTTTTTTTTTTCAGTTACTCAAAGTGTAAAGGAAGCTCGTTCGAGAGAAAGAGTTGGAGAGCTATATCCCAAGTTATGTATCCTATATGATGATCTGGAGCACAATGTTGTCTTTGTGTATCAAACACTCAAAATAATCACACAGTACATCAAACAAAGCTTTCCAGATGTGAAACACAAAGTATTTTAGTATAGAATATAAGATCTGAAAACACACAGGATATAAGATCTGTAAAAATTTCCAGAACATATGCTATCACAATCAGACCTTCTCTTTAGCGGCATCATGGACATTGTTTGCAACTAGCCACAGGGAAATCACTATGTGAATGCAGTCATCTTACAGTTAAAAGTCCGGTTGCATGGGAGAGCCTGCAAAGATGTAGTGGTGATGTAACAGATATAGCTGTCAAATTCTTTGCGTTTTGTAGATTAAGAATTGAAGGTGTAACATTTTGGATTACGAAGAAAAACATTTTCAGAAACTCACCAACAGTTGGAAGAACGGTTTTCAAACTCAAAAACACTACTCGGGACGTGATTTCATGATTTTATCTCGCTGTCTGTAAATTTCATTGGAGCAAAGAAGGTGAGTTCACGTGAAAACTTTAGCATCGTTTTCCATTTTACTTGTGAACAGCAACCTGTGTGTCTGGTGTCACACATCACTACAAATTCATACACGGGTAAGTTTATGATCGTCACTCGTTTTTTGGACTAGTGTTCTCTAAGTATATGGAGCAAGATGATGTGAAAATTAAATTCACATATCTATATGGTCCTGCGCGATCGCTTCATAAAATTAGCCGCCATAGGAAAAAGTTCTGTTCCAGTATGTAACATCATCGCTCATCTCAATAACCTATCCCAAAAGAATCTTGTAATGTATTACTTCTGTAACAAGGAAGTTGATTTTGGACCAAGTCCACATTTAGCAATGAACATTTCCTGAAGTGTCAAAGGTGTGCAATGTTTAAGGTACATAGTTTTTCAGTCCATCCTTTAAATGCGTATATATCAGGTGGACAATTTATCTTGATCATTGCTATAACGGAGAAACCAAAAGAGAGAGAAAAGAGAATGAAACTTTGTACGAATCAGCTATAAGGAGGGGGACATTTTTGCATGTACTAAACAGAAACTCTCAATGAATAGTGTTGCCAATCTAGTATAAAGTTATGTTTTTCAAATGGCACTACGCCAGATTATTACATTTTCAAATCAACATGTCAAACGAAAACTTAAAATACCAATTTTATTATTCAGTGTTGCAAACTAAGGATGTTATAGTGCCACAAACATCCAAAGTTTGGAAACTTCTATCACACGTACAACACAACGTAGTTGGACAGGATAATGCACATCGAAAGTACCTTAGTGTTGGATACCATGGATATGGTATGACTTTTTTCGAATGAATTGTAACGAAGTTACCAGTGCTTGAAAATTTGATTTTTTTGAAGGACTTTATTTCGAAAAAAAAAATGCTTAGATAAGTATCATATCTAGTTACATGTATGGTTTGCAATGAACGTACAAATTATTTTGCCGTTAACAGCATTCGATATCTCAAACCATTCTGGAGACGTGATAAACATTGCTGAAATTTGCAACACTGCTTAAATCATGTAATAGAGAACTTGTAATTACAATTACTAAAAGCTATTGCTATAATGTTATAAAAGAAAAAGAAAACAACAATTATTTAAAATATTTTTCATAAATACGGCATTTTCAACAGTGTTGCAAACTTTATCAATGTTTACCATTTCTCTAGAACAGTTTGAGATATCGAAGTGCTGTGAGCGGCAAAATAATTTGTACGTTCATTGCAAAGCATATACGTAACTAAATGTGATACTTATCTAAGCATTTTTTTAAAAAATACTTCCCTTCAAAAAAATTCAGATTTTCAATAACTTCGTTCCTATTCATTTGAAAAAAAAAGTCATATTATGACCATGGTATCCAACACTAAGGTACTTTCGATGTGTATTATTCTGTTTATCTCTTAATGCTGTATGTGTTATAAGAGGCTCCCAAACTTTGGATGTTTTTGATACTATAACATCCTTAGTTCGCAACACTGAATAATAAAATTGGCATTTTAAGTTTTCTTTTGACATGTTGATTTAAAATATGTAATAATTTGACGTAGTACCATTTCAAAAAACATAAATATATTGGGTTGGTAACACTATTTGTTTAGTGTTTCTGTTTAGTACGTGCAAAGGTGTCCTTCTCCTTATAGCTGCTTCGTGCAAAGTTTCGCTTGTCTCTCTTGGTTTCACTGTTATAATGGATAATCAAGGTAAATTGTCTACCCTGTATATACACTGTATGTAAATTTAACGTATTTGTGTATATGTATATAGAATAAAGTTGTATTATTATTAATAAAAAAAAAGCGTTATTTCAACAGTATAAAGAAAGGTTCTCGAATTCTCAATGAAAATCCGATTGTAGATTTAAGTCGTCTTTGCTTATAAGGTTTGGAATATAGCTAGTGGTGCTAACAGGGTCCACACTAAAAGTTTGGTGTTGATTTCCCAAACTTTCTCTGAGTTTCCATGACTAACTAAATTTTTCCTGACCCGCAACACTATCATTTATGGCTAAGTTCAGGAAGAAAAAAGTCTCCATCATCCATATTGCCGTTTAGCGCTCCTTTTTTTTTTTTTTTAATACGGTATAAGCTTGCTCTCTTACTATAAACATTTACGAGTCAAACTTCCTGTATTTGGAATACAATAAAACACTAGTACCAAACAATAATTATATACTAACTATATCTTTAACATCTCAGCATTCCGAATGCACTCATAAACAAGTACACGCATATTATAATTTACTCTTCTCTCTGATTACCTAGAACCAATATTATTATGTGTTTTGGCTTCTATAGGATTTGAATTTTTTATTTAGTTTGTTCTTATTTTTTCAAAGCTTCAAGTTTTACCATTTTTGACACTTCTTAAACCTCTTTATCCCTTTTACCTTTTTTCCTTCAGATAATCTTCTTTTTCAGCATTTCCTTTATTTTTTTTGAATCTGTCGTGATTATTTGAACTGTTCTTCATATCTTGTATGTACACCTAAAAAAATCCCAGACACTTCTGCGAATATATAGAAATTTCCCTCATTTTCGGCATATTTTGAAACATTTTCAGGGTTTTCCCTCAATCATTTTAATTTGCCTGACATTAATTGTTTATTAAGCGTATGAAGAACATTACTTAAATGATGTAACTTAAATTATGTTCCTTTTTATGTATTGTGTGAATAAATAAAAGGAACATTATTCAGATTACTTGTAGTTATTTCTTGACCTCTGACTTTCAAGATCATTGTGAACCCCGGCTAAGTGCAACTGGTAATTAGGAAATACATTAGTTCCGAAATATTAATTTTTGTCTTCAGAATTTTAAATATATAAGAAAAGGGATTTTAGGAATAAAATAGTATTAAAGGCAACATTCTTTCCATTAAAAAAAAAGCACTCTACTTTTTTTTTACCCATGTCCATAACTCGATCTCAATTCCTCAGATAATTCTCTAATTACAAGTGTGTTTCCAGATTATTTTTTTCAAATTGTTTCTGAGCAGCCCGTTAACAACGCAACTAATTACAGGTACCTAAGCATACAAAAACCCAGTATTTTTGTGTAATAGGATTTTTAGGCATAGTTTCAGGTTCATTATTAAAAAAAGGAAAGCGAACACTCTCATACCTTATGGTAATAAAACTAATTTTTTGACCCTATGTTGCACACTCAAAAAGTTCTTTTAATCGAAAAAATATTCCAAGATCGATGAAACTGTTTCCCTTATAAGCTAACTGCTTTGGTTGGTATTTGGTAAAAATTTGACGCTGATAAGTTCATTAGACACTGAGTAATGGCGTTTACCCTTCAACACTGTACTCATAAGCAGGTGCTCTAAACAAATCTTTACGAGCAATTTCCTCAAACTTTAACAGCATGTATCTCCGAAACTATTGCAGCTAGAGAACAAAAATTTCACATTTATTAACTTGTTAGTCCCAACAACTGCATCAAGTTCATGAAAATCTGAATTGGTGGGTGTCATGGCCTAGGTGAATTGACATGGAATGACTCAATGGGCATTTGACTCTTGTTTGCTAAATGCCAGTCAAACTTTAATCTGGCCTTTCAGACCTGAAACTTCGTACCCTGATCTAATTAGTAATTTTCGAGTATATAATAATAATAATAATAATTAAACAAAGAAGCCAATCACACTTTCTTGTCAATAATTAGTGTTCAGATATACATATCGGGTGCTTGTGCAAAGGATGTCAAAAAATATGTTTTGGGGAAAATTGAATTGCAAGTTAATCATATTGATGATTCCTTGAGATAGCTTACATAAGTTCATAATTTCGGTACACGTTTAAATTTGACCGACCCCTATAGACACACGTAGTTTTTTTTTTTTCCTTTTCTTTCTTTCTTTTCAGAGATACTTCATCAAACATGACTGGAAAATGGAGTTTTGTGACTTAACACCCATTCGAGATATATCTTGTATACAGGACAAGCACTTGAGATATATCTTGTATACAGGACAAGCACTTGAGATATATCTTACTTATATCACTGGTGGACCAGACACGTCACAACACACATACGCAAAGCGAGCACAGGCTTTTCGCTTCTCCACTATATGGCTATACATGGAGTCACTTTATTACACAATATGCATTCGAGGACTTCATTCTGGCATTCCAAACACAGATTGATCAACATATACAATCACTCTTCGTATTGTCTGACAGCCTTCAAATTACTAGCAGCATGCTTTCTACAAATCCTACGATAAGTCTACCATCTATGGTGGTTCAACCTTCACACTACGGCTTTCTACAGATATATTCTGTAATGCGAGCTTAACTTGAATCACAAAGCACATATGTTCTGTTTCATCAATATAATTCTGAATCCATAAACCAAGAGCATACTGTGACGATAATGTATGAAAATGGTGTTATAAAGATTTATACACCATGTCACTGTCATAGTTTTGTTTGTTTATATGCAAAATTCGTACATGTGGCAATATTTTCAATTAACTGTTACGATTGAAAGCAATAGGTCATGATAAAAGAAAGGAACTCTCAACAAACGGAAGACAATTTTATGAACTTCATTTCATAATACACAAAATTTTTAAACTTTTTTCTTTCCTTTGAAGACGTTCAATTTGGCGCCTTTCTTTTCGTATTATAGTTGAATCTAATAAATTTTCTTGATATCTGATGGATGAAAGCTAACATACAATGTTGAGTCAAAAGTTTTGTAATATTTCGATCCAGAGCCATATTTACCTATGGGCCATGATCTGGGGCGGCATTCTTTTTCTGATCAGCTATTTTCCATAGTACTGGAAATTACAAAAATTTGATGGTTAACACTGACTTTAAGGGGTAGTATTTTTCTAATCGCCCAGGACAGCAAAAATGTTAAATATGGCCCTTTCGGTCACTTACTTGTTTTATGCGTCAAGGCATGACTAAAGCTGATTAGCACTCAAACTAGAGGGCAAGATGTTGCACGTCTGAATTCACCTTTCAGCTAGTTCCTCGATTCCACATCAATATCAACATCAAAGTGAAAAAATCCGTCTCGAGCGTAGGAATTGAGCCATAAATCGGGGCAAGTAATAATACGAGAGTGCGAAGTATGGACAACATGCTAAATGCAGAAAGGTTCAATTTCCTAATGTTTCCGGAGTTTACTCCTGGTCGTTCGAGGGTGTGAGATTTTCCGTTGTCTTTCTGCATGAAGGTTTGCTTTGTTCACCAATGGCTGGGTATTTGGCATACATTCATTCTAACTATTTGAAGTACAGGTTGGCATTGATAGCGTGGCCGTCTGGAACAAACATGTAGTGAATTATCCCATGGTAATTCCATCAAACGTAAAGCATCACTTTTTTGATCAAAACGCCCGTGTTTGGTGACATGTTTCGGCACCTGACTTTAGTTTAAAAGCTGCTTATACACATTACGATTTTCGAAAAATATACACTTTCCGTCGCATCTTATCCTCTTCAGGTAACGCAGATTTTCTGAAGGTATCTTGCACACATCACTCGTTCTGTGCTTGAAATGGGGAGAGGGAAATGGGGGAAATGCTAGTGAGACACAATTCGGCAGCTCCGCCAAGGTGATGAATATGAACTATAGTCGACTTGAGATATGGAACTTGCCTGATTACTTCCGAGGTTGCCTCTATGGCTCGGGATACGCTCTTGGACTCAGATTTCAGTCAGTTTGCCTTTGGCTGATTGACGAGGTTCTTGTTGAGGTCCGAGTAAAATTTCTTGAACCATCTCGTTGCTATGCTGAGCACGAAAAAAGTGCGGAATATTTCTGGGCCGATATGTCCCAATTCGAACTCGCATAGCAAAATTCCCGAATTAGACGTTGCTCCTTTATCTTTGCAGCTATTAAATCACACGAAGCGCAGCACTTTACAACCTTTTACAGCACACACTAATATTATTTATAATTGTTCTAGGAAACACCTTCGGTCACGTGACACGGACAACGAAAACAATCCAAGTATGTGAATACTGCAAAACACATGACTCATCCTTGCGTTAATATCCACACTGAATGCAAAATTATCATTTTCTCCAAGAGTTTCATTTACTACATTCCTGTTATGTTAAGATTACTAAATGTAGGGAGTAAAACAACTTGATAAGGAGAAACGATAAAAAGGAAATAAAGCATTTCAGAAATATATAGAAGTTTCTATAATACATTCCTTACTATTATTTAAATGCAAACAATGACAGGCTTTTAACAATTAAAGGTTGTTGCTCGACCTCAATATAATTTGATCAGAAAAAAAAAAAAAACCCTCTTTGATCCCTAGTTTGGAATTCACTTAATAATACAGTCTTGTGTGTTTTTAAAATATTTATTTCAACAAAACAAGTAATATAACAATCAAAAAATAAGTTTAATTTATAACTAGTCAAAAAAATAACATTCTAAACATATAAAATATTGTTTTATTTTATAATTTGATCCATTTAGAATATATATTTTCTCTGCTAATACTAAATTTATAACACATGTACTTTTAAAAACAATTAAAAATTAAAACAACTCTTTGATAGCACCGCTTCACGAAAGTTATTTGTCTTTTGGTTCTATAAAACTTACACTAAAAATATTCATTGGGCTTTTCAATACAGGATGACTGCCTCTTTCGCAAGTGACAGATGCTCCTTTCTGTTGGCACTCAACAAACTTTCTCACAAAAAATTTATTTGTTTCATGTACTCTCGGGTTATCCAAGTAGTCATTTATCTGGAAAAGTAAAGAAGACATTCACACTTCTTTATCAAGAATTAGAGATCATATAATTTTATTTACATACACATAATTACATATATACTTAAGTTCCTCGCAAAAAGGCTAAAAAAAAAATATATATATATATATATATACCATATTTATTCATTTAAATACAGGAACATGATTATACAAAATGATCCCCCTTATTTTTAATATAATGTAGCAAAACAGTCAGGTCGTATGTCTATGAAATCATGTACTATTTTAGGAAAACTCGTTTCACAGCGTGAACAAGGGATCTTCTTACAGATTATACAATGGGGAGTCTTTTGGAACAGGCCATCCTCCCCAATTCATGCCAAGCGATAGTCCATCAAGTTTGACTTGATTTGAACTTCCAATCAACTAATCTGCAAAAGCTGGTGAATTCCACGATATTCTTTGCGAGCTTTACTTTTGAGACACGTATGCGGAAGCGAAATCCTGTTGAAAAAGTCAATGTGTATTTTAAAGAAAGGATACGTGTCTTTTTTTTTTTCTTAAGTCTACACAGAACAAAGCATCACTAGAAAAATTTATCCATACCATATGAGCACCTATACGGGTAGTTCGTAAAGTGTATCGGCAGATCCTTAAATAAGTTATGTAGAGCTCTTACAAATTCAACGATTCTCCAATTCGTTGTCTCAACTGCAGCCTTAAATGCTCCAAGCAAAGTGAGTAACGCACAGTTTCCAATATCAAAAATTACAAAGTCATTTTTCGACGTGGTTGATGTGAGAGGTGGTGGTGAAGATGTTGTAAGCCTAGCGATAATATAGGTTTAGCAATAATATTTCTATAGTTTATTTTGTAAACTCTCTTGTAAGACTTAACACTGCTAGAATAAAATAAAATGGAAGTTGTTGCGCATTTCAGCCCAGAAAATATGCGAGCTTTAAATTCAACAGAAACAAATGACAATCGAGGTAGGCCTACTAAAGAAAATGATAAATGTGAGTGTACTTCATCTGAAATTTTGAGTATATTGTATGAAGAGTTGTGTGCCTTAAAAAGTGAAGTGGATTATTTGAAAACCGAAAATGCTGAACTACGATCTAATGTAAAACAAGTAAGTGAACAGTTAAGTTTGCAGTGCAAGGTGTTACTCAAGAAGTTAAGTCGCAGGCAGCATGTAGTAGCAGTAATGTAAATAAAACTAAAAGATTGAAAAATAGTGAGGCCAAAACAAAGGATGTGTTGAAAACCAAATACTCAATTCCAGTGAAAAACCGGTATGAGCTACTGGATATCAAAGTGACAAAAAATCAAAATCGAAAAGTAAAAAGTGTGCAAGGCAAACAAGAAACGGTACACATACCTACGAAAACAATGCATGAGGAAAAACGTCACCCTAGACAGAAGAATAGCAAACAAAGTGGAAATAAGAAAATATTAATTCTAGGGGACAGTCACGCCAGAAACACAGCGGTTCTGTTAAAAGACGTATTAAGCAACAGTTATGAAGTGTCACGTATCACGAAGCTGGGTGCCACCATGAGTGAAACAATGAGAGACTGTGGTTCACTATGCAAGGATATGAGTATGAAAGACACACTAATAATCATTGGCGGGGGGAACGATGTTGCACGTGGTAAGGGTAACAAAGCTGTGGTAAATCTGTACAAGTGTCTAAATATGTTAAATAACACTAACGTAATTGTAGCAGGTATTCCACATAGACATGACTTAGACGGTAACTCCTGTGTTAATGTACATTTAAAACAAACAAACAGCAAAATTTCCAAAATATGCAAAGGTTATTGTAATGTAAGGTACGTTGATTTGGGCTTTATGGAAAGGGATAATTTTACTACACACGGACTACATTTAAACAGCACTGGAAAACGTTCAATGTGTAGTAAATTTGCTGAACTTGTAGAATCATCTGTAGTCTCGACAAGCGTCATCCCTTTACCATGGCAAGCATCGTTAGACAATAATGAAAGTCTAGCACATGTAGTAAGAGACAGCAGCAATAACGTATGCAAGACCCTTGATACATACTCCAATATTAACGTAGAGTGTGGTAGTGTAGGAGTAGATCATATTGATAGGATTAGCTTAATACAAAGGGCAAGTAGTTCAATCTATAAAGCAGAAAATAATAATATAACTGAAAATGCTCAAAAGATAGAACGACGGAAGAGAATGCGTAAGATGTTATCCGATGATTTTTTATGGTAGGAAATACTGACTCTTTACACCTTCTTTTTCATAATGTGCAAGGTTTAGGGGAACAAAATTGATCTTCTGGAGGTATTGTTGGAAAGCGACTTCTCAAATGTACAACTTCTTTGTATATGTGAGCACTGGTTAGATGCAAATATCGTTAATATGGTTAGTTTAAACGGTTTTAATATTATTACTCACTACTCTCGTACAGTCAAAAGTCGAGGTGGTGTCGCAATTTTTGCTCGCTCTTATATACATGCAACTGAGATTGACGTTCGGAATTTTTGCGTCGAAATGCATTGTGAGGTAGTCGCATCAAAACTTCAAGAATTAAATATTTGTATTGTGTGTATCTATAGGACCCCTTCTGGTGATTTAGGAATTTTCTTTAAAAATTTTGAGAAACTTCTAGCGAACTTACGTAGAAAATTTAGTAGTGTAGTTATCTGTGGGGATATAAACATAGATTGGTTAAAGAATTCAGCTGATAAATCTAAGTTTCAAGATATGTTAAATTTATATGAACTACAAACTATTATTAACGTACCTACTCGTCAAAGAAAGACAGCTATCGACCAAATTATTATTCCAAAAAGAAATCTTAAATGTTTGTTTGAAGTTACTGAACTTGGATTTTCTGATCATGAAGCCATTTATTGTAGAATACCTACCGAGAAACTAGTGAAGGGAAGTCCGAAACCGATAACGAGAACAACCAGATTATTTTCAACGGAAAATATAAATTATTTTTGTTTTCTATTATCTCGTGAATCTTGGAATCTCTTGTACGACTTACCTAGTGCTAATGACAAATTCAATTATTTTGTTGATGTTTTCTTACATAATTTTAACATAGCATTTCCATTACAGTTACGGAAAGATCTTAACAACATGAAAAAGTGGGTCACGCAAGGAATAAAAGTTTCAAAGCAAAAGCTTATATATTATCATAAACTTAAGAAAACCTGTGTTAATTTACCAGCTAAAGTTATTTCCCATATAAAAACATACAAAAGAATATATCAGAATGTTATTCGAACAGCCAAAAGAATCCACAATGACACTATAATACACGGATATAAAAACAAAATGAAAGGTGCGTGGAACGTAATAAACAATTCATCAAAGACTGTTCCAATGCGCGAAATATCACAAGTTAATTATAGAAATAATTCTTTCGCTGATCCTGCTACCATTACTGAAGTCTTTAATCAGTATTTTCTTAATACGAATTTACCACCTGGAAAGTTGGATCTCGCTGTAGAGCCAAATATTCCATGCAACAAACATAGTATGTATGTAACTCCGGTAACTGAAGAATTGTTGGACTGTATCAAAAGGCTTTCTAGTACCCGTTCTGCAGGTATAGATGAAGTCCCATCCCTAACTATAAAAAAGAGTGCGCATTTAATAGTGAAACAACTATGCTTTCTTGTAAATGTATCATTTGAATCAGGCGTTTTCCCCGACAGATTGAAGACTGCAAAAGTTATACCTTTGCACAAAAAAGGAAATACTTATGATGTTCAAAACTATAGGCCTGTTTCTATTTTGTCTCTTTTCTCGAAGATTTTTGAATCACTAATGTTATCGCACTTGAGAAATTTTATATCCTGTCATAACCTAATCTCGTCTTCTCAACATGGTTTCCAAAAAAACAAATCAATTGATACAGCGTTGTTTAACTTTATTAAAGAGGTTTCTACAGTACTTGATAAGGGAAAATATGCAGTAGGTTTATTTGTTGATTTCTCCAAGGCATTCGACAGTGTTCAACATTCTCTTCTCCTGGCAAAACTACAGAAATATGGTATTAGGGGTGTAGTACATGAATGGTTTCGCTCGTACCTGACAAACAGAAAACAAGTAGTAAAAATACAAAAAATAATTAACAATAAGCAAGTCACATTTTCATCCAAAACTGCTACTATCTCTGCTGGTGTTCCTCAAGGCTCAATTCTTGGGCCAATTCTTTTTTTATTTTACATAAATGATCTTGTTCAATATATGTATCCCCAACATATTTCCTATATGCTGACGATGTAAATGTCCTTGTAACAGCGGACAATACAGTTGAACTAGAAAGTAAATTAAAACAAACTGTGGAGCGTTTGATAAAATGGACATCTCAGAATCAACTGCTGATAAATGCAAAGAAAACAAAAGCACTAAATTTTCATTACTCATGTACATCTCGAACAGTACCACCCATTGTGATAAATTCAACTGATGTAGACTATTCAAAATCCACTAAATTTTTAGGTGTAACAATAAGCAATAGGCTTACATGGGATGTACATATTACTGAGCTAAACAGCAAATTAAGCCGTATATGTTTTGTCATTTATAGACTACGTGGTTCAGTGTCAAACGAAACTTTGCTGTTATTGTACTATGGTAAGTTTCAATCATTGTTAAATTACGGAATAATTTTCTGGGGAGCCTCCTATTCCAGTGTTGCTACTTTTCGTCTACAGAAAAAGGCAATAAGATCTATTTTTAATCTATCACCAAGGTCCTCATGCAAAAGGGTCTTTCAGTCAAATAAAATTTTAACTGTGCCTTGTCTGTACATATACAAAAGTATCTTATATGTAAAGAGAAATGAAAGTAGTTTTCTTCATGTTGACGATGTACATTCATACAACACACGACAAAAGAATAACATATTCACAGCATACCAAAACTATGCGTGCACCAAAAGAAGTGTTCTTCCTATGTCCGCTAAGTTGTTTAATAAGCTCCCAAGTTATTTGAAGGATATCAAAAACATACGAAATTTCAAAAATGAACTATTTAATTTTTTGTGTAACAAAATGTATTATTATATTAATGAATACTTGGGTGATAGTTTGTAAAATAATGTAAATCAATTATATTGAAATGTTTTCTTATTATTTGACAAGTCCTATGTACTTGTCTCTGACCAATAATGTACGATATGGATGAATAAACAATGAATGAATGAATGATAGTCTACACCGGACTTTCACTACATTGTATAACACATCTTGCTGATACGCTTTGCCAATGGTTTTTTAATTTTTTTTTTTCAAAAATTGAAACCTACAACACTTTCATAGCTTTCTCTCTACCATACCATCACTGAAACATCATCATGATAACTCTTCGAAACTTCCGGATAACTTCAGAAGCTTCTTTAGGGTTTCCTATCGTTTTCAAATATCCTATCATTTTGGTAGTTGTAAGATTCTTGTATCGAGAATGTCCTTTCGTCTGTGAACAGGATCTGATAATGGAAGTTCGTAGCGTACCGGACTAACAAGACTTTTGATTTTCTCCCTCTCTCTCTCTTTTGCGGGCCTCGTACCTGAGTTAAAAGCTGTCCTACTCTACGCTGGTAAGTACGCATTCCAAGATCGTGAATAAGATATACATTGTTTGGGGGATTTTTAAAATTCTTTGGCCTTGATTTTGATTTCGCATAGGCTCTCGAGATACTCCGACCTTCACAGCTTTAATGGCTCTAGTTATACTACTGTTAGGAGACTTACCGTAAACAATACTAGGGTGGAACAGGAAACCTTTTTCGGTTTCAGCTGAGTATGAGATATGCAAGTTCTTTATTTTTTTATTTATTTTTTCGGTGGGGTGAACGATTGAATTATCTGTTGATAAGACTGAGGACATACCCCGACTGAAGAGTACTAACGAGAGGATCTTGTGGTAGTTGACTAGCAATGATGTTATGGTTCCATGAATAGCCAAGGCATAGAACAGAAAACGCTTGAAGTGGTAAGGTTGGGAGCTCTTAAAGTGGGGTATTGCATTGCTATTGGTAGGTCTGATGTGTATCTGTTTCGAGACTGACGTTTATATCACAAAAGATGACTGTATAGTTGGAGATGACCAAGTGAATTTGATTGGGGACTTGTTTAGGGACTGTAGGAATGGTTGCAATGCTTGTTGGCCGTAGGTCCAAAATTGGAAAATGTCGCCTATGCAGCTAGAGGAAGGTCGAGGTGATCACGAGAACATCTGTTGTTGCTCCAGGCTCTCCACGAATATGTTAGCATTTGAGAGACCATAACAGTGTTTTTGATTTGAAGACAGTGGTTATTCATACTTATTTAAATGTGAAATTGTTCATGGTTAAACAAAGTAGCCATGTTGGTTTAGGAACTTTGTGCTGGATTTTTGAACTTCGGGAGTATGTTTTTAGGAACTCTTGAAGGCCGTCAAGACCGTGCATAAGTGGAATGCTGTTGTATAATGAAAGTACATGTACGAAAACTAGAATGTTATTGGGAATTAGACGTTCGGTGATGGGAGCAAATAATGGATAAAAAGTGATATATGTTTTGGAGATATGATGGGATAGCCTGGACGTGGGATTGGATGTGATCGTCAAGGAAAGCAGAAATGCTTTCGGTAGGGCCACCAATAGATCTTTAGGATTTCTGAGTTGGTTGATATTAGGAAAACAGAATTTACGTGTTTCAGATATTTCCAGAGCAAGATCCAAGGTGGTGGCTTGGGATAGGTACTCGACTGACTTTGTTAGATAGCTAGGTAATTTTAGATTTCACAGATGGCATCATTAGTGGGGGCCTTCTGTAGAGGTCTATAATGGATGTGGTTGGAAAGCTGCTTTAGGGTCTCGCACCGGTATTCTGAGTAATTCAAGACTAACATGGTAGAACCGTTATTTGCGAACCGAATGAGGATGATGGAGCTCTTGAAATTTTGTATGAAAGCTCCTACAAAGAAGTCATAATGATCTGAATTTCCATTTGAAAGGCAGAGGCCTGCGAAACGACAAAGATTCGAGATCACAATATCTTCACCGAAGTTTTTCATATTAAGAGGAAAGTTCTAAATTGCGACGAAGCCGCGTCTAATACTTCACGAACAGTTCTTCTCAACACGGGGGCCACGGTGGCTCAGTGGTAGAGCGCTCCTCTCTGGTGTACAAACAACGTGCACGTGAGTTCTCCCGTTTCCTCTCACTTTTGTCATTCGGGACAATCCAATGAAATCGACCAATGATGGTTGCTGACAAAATTTAGTTTTTTTTTTTTTTTTTTTTGTTTTTTTTTTAACCTAAGTTTGTACCACATTTAGGGAGTTGAAAACGGGCATTCATTTATTTTTTAGCTGCGCAGGTTTTGTAGCGGCCATTTTGTATAGGCGCCTGAGCTCATTTTGAACTTTTTAGTGCATTCCGTTTGCGCTGTAACTTTTTAGGTTTTAAAAATAATGAGTTCAAACCAAAACTATATTAAAGATAGCGAAATGGACAATATTCTAATGGAATGCACATTGAGACGTGCTTCAGAACGTCAAGAAAAGAAGCTCTGAACATTGAGGTTGGAAACCTAGAAATTGCAATTTTGGAATGTACATATTGAAACGAAATAAATGAGACTCACTTTCAATTCTTTGTCTACATAGAAACTAGATAATAGACAACGTACTAAACAAGTTTTAGATTTGAGAAATATATACTTGATTTTTTGGAATTTTTTAATCATAGCGAATTTTCAAAAATCGTGTATTTTCACCACCAAATATCCCAGGAAGGACAGAAGTGAAAAATCCCAGATTTGCACAAAGTAGACGATAGTTGCGCAGTAACAAGTGGGTAAAATTGCATCACTGAGACTCGAGTAGTTTCTGAGTTATAAGAGTTTTCTTCACTGGGGCTTAATATCATGAAGCGCTATTGGAGTGAATATAAACTTTGTAGCAAAAGTCAAAATAACACGAAAGTAATCTTAAATGGGTAAAGTGTGCATAATTTATGAATCATATCTTGTGCAAAAAACGAAAGTCGTCTCTTATTTCTTTTCTGCCTATAGCGCTGCTGTTAAGACATCAGTGAGTTAAATAGTTGACTAAATTGTGTATTGACTAAATTGTGTACAGAGTGATTGGCACCCACACTTTGTCATTCGTACATAGTTTAAAAGAGGTTCTTGGGCCATGGGGATAGAAAAAGTGATCAAAAAGATCGTTATTTTCCTGACTAATGTCTTCAATTCCCCAATCCACCATTACTGTCATAAATACAGGCTACGGTATCTGTAGGTGCAAATGACAACATGCTATGTTCAGGAAGTGCTGAAGTACTGCAATCAGTAAACTGATCTGATTGTAAGTATTTATAACATCTGATTTGTGTTTTCGTCAGAGGTACAAATCTATGATATGATCTGGTATTAATAATTCTTTTACAAGAAGCAAATCTCGAATTTCTTGCTGTTTGACTGCACTTCTTCTGATGAAACATAGATAAATTGTATGCCTGAGATACTATATCAACACAAAATCTGCACATCTGTTCAGTTTTAAAATCGGGTATTTCACATCACTGCAACAACTTATAACTCAGAAACTACTCAAGTCTCAGTGATGCAATTTCATTCACTCGCTAGTGCAAATTTGGGATTTTTCACTTCCCTGAGATATTTGATGGTGAAAATACACGATTTTCGAAAATTCGCTATGTTTAAAAATTTCCAAAAAATCAAGTATATAGTTCTCAAGTCTAAAACTTGTTTAGGACGTTGTTTACTATCTAGTTTCTACGCAAACAAAGAATTGAAGGTGAGTCTTATTTATTTTGTTTCAAAATGTGCATTCAAAAATGGTCACTTCTAGGTTTCTAACCTCGATGTCCAGAGCTTCTTTTTTCGACGTGTGACAAATTTCGACATGTTAAATGTGTGACAAATTTTCTATTGTAGTAGGTTAAGTTAGTTGAGACTAGATTAGGATAGAGTAGGTTAGGTTAAGTTTACTATGTGTTTATATGTTACTTTTCCTATGTCAAACTATGTCTGTGATAAAAATATGAATAAAAGACCAACAAAGTAAAGATGCTCCGTGCATAGAGTGCAGGTAGATAAAATGTGTGTAAATCCTGCCGCTGGAGTCACTGTGTGAAGACACAAGGTAAAATAAAGTTCAGTAAGCTTGAAAGTTCTAGCCCACCAATCACCTGTTAAGTAGTTGTATAGAAAAAAAATGATTACGTATACTGATGTCGATTTAATGTCAGTCTGTTATTAGTAATATTGATTCTCAAGTGTCATTTCTTTTTATTATTCCTCGACAATATTTTGATTCAATTAAAGATTTTGGTTACATTAGAAGAATGAAACATTAAATACATGTTGCCAGATTTCCTGTAAACAGTGAAATCAAATAACCTGTAGAACCATCAATATGAATGATTTCTTTCTAAAATTTTACCTTCAATACTGTTCAAGATGTAGTTGTAGCATTTGTATAAACTCATAAAATGTTTCATCAATAAAATGTAGAAGTTTTAATCTGACAATTTTCCTTCCAAGTAGAGTTGGGAATTTTAAAATGTGTATTAAGCTAGAATAATATATCCAGTAAAACCTAGATATGTAGTGAAGGTGCAAAATACATGAGCAGTATCAGAGGTATTTTAACTTTCAGTGGAAAGTGATATTTCACAAGTTTCAAGTATAAAAGTTTTCTTGGTGCGACCGACGTAAGAGACGACCGAATACTGTGAAGTTTTCTTGTTGAGTTTTCTCAAGATTTTCAGTTTGGATTTTTTTTTTTCCGTTGCGCTAAAATTCTGTTTTGGAAGGTATTGTGGATTTTTTTTTTTCCTGGTAGGGCCATTACCCACACAAATTTTCAGTTTCAGTTATCATTGCCAACTCAACTGGGAGGTTGACATCCTGTATTGATAGTTTGTGGTTCGCAACCTTTTTCACGACGGGTTGCGGATAACAGACTGCAGGCCTGGATGCCGGACTTGAGTTGTGATGGAAGATACTTTGGGATCATCTTCTTTGAGCTAAATTTGAGTTCTATTTTCCGGGAACGATTGGTCTGGTGAATGAATTAGTGATTGTTGGTAGCATACCTACACGGGGCCCAGTAGGTGTCGCGGCTACCAGTCAGTAATACATTTTCACAGTCCATAGTCCTAAGGAAAGTGAACATCATTCCTCATTATTTTATTTATTTATTTAGTAAAAAATTCATTCAACAAAAATACTGTATTTCGGCATTGTCACTGTCTCAAAGAACAATGTAACTGCCATGAAAGAAACGAAATCCACATTTCGATTGCCCACAGATTTTTTAAATCTATTATTGAGTGATGAATGTTATAGAGGCTATAGTTTGGGTCAAAAGTGTTTGCTGATGGATATATATGAAAAGATTAGGTAATTCTCATCAGCTGTTAGATTGTCCGGAGGGTGTTTATCAATGTAAAATGGATGAGCTTATAAGTAGTCCATAATTATTATTAAGGTGAACGTCTACGAAAATATACATGGAAAAATGTGTTTTACAATCCTATTAGGGTGTGTTATATTGGAGAAGAAGTGTCTTCTTGTTGAAGACTCTCGAAGTTATATATTTTCCTGTATCACTTGACGTGGTGGACACTAAATTGTGTACAAGTGATGGCGTTACAATATGAGAATATATGTATTAATTTTAGCCTTATATAACTACAGTTAAGGTGGTGTTATTTGGACATTCCTGAACATCCTAATCTGGTCTTTTATATGAATCTTAATATGGGAAGATTATACGTGCAACCGTTCCTTAGTGCCTATTCTCCCAAATATAACATTCTTCTTCACCCTCTTTTAAAAAACCGGAATTATTGTGGCAAAGCCACGGTAACTTGCTCTATAGATTAAATCTTATTCAATTTCGGAACTTCTTTGTCTTCATAATAAATGAAGACTTGTGCTATTTTCAATTAAAAATTATGTCCTCCCAAAAGAAAATTCATGGGCATAATCTGAGCTCTAAAACTCACCTGTGGGCACTTCTACCTAGTACAAGATGGCTAAAATATGGAAGCTGATATTTAATATGAGCTATATTCACAGAAGTTGTAAAGGACTAAATCTTAACCATGTTCAAGTTTCTGGTCTATATAATCGGTTTCTTGTTTATTACGCCAGTATGAGTTGTCACAAATTCACTGAAATCCTATTTAGAACAAATAAAGTAAAAACTGTGAATATCTTTTTTTCCCAGACAAGTGAAGCTGAGTTGCAAAGGATCAGGTTACAATTAATGCAACACTAAAATAAGAAAGTATATGGATCAAATGCTTGAGCTTTTTCAAACAAGTTAAGAGCAATTAAACTTACCTTCATCCACTCACAAGCTGCAATTTCTCTATCGCACTTTTTAATTTCATTTGTTAAAGGAGTTAGGTGAACAATAAAATAGATATCAGAACAGCCAAACATGAAACCATGAATGTGTCTGAACGCAATAAGGGACTGGAATTCAGTTTCAACACTGGTCTCTTCAAGAACTTCTCTAACGGCAGCCTCAGGAAGAAATTCACCTGAAAATATAGTAGTTAATAATTATTGCAGATATATGATAAAAACTAAAAAACCTGATAATTGGCAGTCAAATTATTATTGAACTGAAGCTGTTTATAACAATTATTCACGAATTAAAAGATCTCTTACGAGAGCATATTTCTGTGAATACTTTGTTGCGAGATTAAACGAGTTTCATACATAATGTGTTTTTCAGGTAGTAGAATACGAAGATCTTTGGCTGTATTGCTTATCTAGATTTATTAACAAAATTCAAAAGCTTTAATTGAAGCTAATAGAAGGCAGATTTTAGTAGACTAGTATGTGTCAGATATTTCTTAAAAATACTTTGAGTGACTTTTCCCAAGTCATTTTCAAGTGACTGTATTCATCCGGATGGACCACACGCTGTTCGATGCTTTCAGAATTGACATGAAAATGGTAAATAATGTACGCGTATTTAAGAACAAGTTAAAGTTTGTACGACCTGCTGGAAGAGCTGCTTTTACGTATTTTGTATACACGGTTAAAATGAAATACATTCAGGATTAATTATCTACACGAAACCAAGATTTTTCAATTCATTTTGTATATATATAATCATTATAGACAACACTACAGACGGATAGAGGTTCGGCACTTGACTCAGTGATACAGCGCTCATTTCTGGTGCGACGGGTCTCTGGTTCGATCCCGGCCCAACTGAACTTGGAGGACAAAATCGTTTCCGTGGTTTCAGTCGGAATTATCCCATTTCTTCCCATATTCCCATTCCTCCAAATCTGTCTAATTATCCGTCTCCCTTTTCCTATACGGCATAAACGTGGGACGTACAGGGTAATTCAAAGAAATGGGAAACTTTGAAAGTTGTGTTTGCAACAGTGGGCGTTTGGTAACACTGAATAATGTACGCCAATCTATTAACGACACCCTGCCATTTAGTTATCATTCATGCTTGGAGTAATGCGCAACGTGCTTTCGCGATTAAAGAGTTTTACAAGAATAATGACAGTGTGGAGAGAGTACGTAGAGAATTCTGCCGTCATTTTAATTTAGGACGCGACGATCGTGTTCCATCAGCACATGCAATTAAACCATGGATACGTAATTTCGAGCAAAATGGTTCGGTAAGGAAAGAGAATGGTGTGCCATGTCATCAGACGATGTGGTGTTTTTTTTTTTAAGGATGAGAATGGCCATGCGATTACAGTCACATCGAATCGTTACGTCGTCATGCTTGAAACCTTTGTTGTGCAACAACTACAGAAAAATTCACACATTATTAACACAGCCTGGTTTCATCAAGATGGATCAACGTCCCACACAGCATTAATAAGCCATCTGTTTGGGGAACGTATAATTTCGAAAAATAGCGACATTCAATGGCCTCCCAGATCCCCTGATTTGAAGCTTGTAATTTCTTTTTGTGGAGTCATTTTAAAAGCAAAGTGACTTAGTCGACCTGCTACAATGGAAGAATTGAAAGCCAAAATCAACGAAGCAATTGCCGAAATTCCAGTTGAGATGTTACGTCAAACAATGAACAATGTAACGAAGAGACTAGGAATGTTTGCGTAGATAAGAGCTCACCTGCAAGATGTCATCTTTAAAAAATAAATTGTACTGTATGTATTCTAAAATGGCATTATTTTTACTATTAAATGGGACATTTTTTTTAAAATTGTTTTCATGAAGTTATTTCCTTTTCAAAATTCCCCGTTTTTGTTTTGAATCATCCTGTAGAACTGAAAGATTCATTTTATTTTATTTTTGACTTCGTTCAATCATGGGAAGTTTCGGACATGACATGAAGATTAATATCAGTTATCCATTACATGCAGGGTGGAAAAAAATCATGATTTTTTTTAAAAAAAATCATTTTTGTTGATTTTTTTGATTTAAATCGATTTTTTTTATTTAAATCAAATCTTTCTCCTCGTATAATGCAAGTCGCGAACTGAAGAAACAGCATTAGGAATTAGTATTAAATGCTAATTATGCCATTTAAGTGAAAGTATTGGGGTTGAATTCTGAATTATCCCCAATCGTTAACCTATATCAATCCCAAACAATGTTTCTTAACCCTTTTAAATTATGGCTCCTTTTAAACGTAAATTATAGACTTTCAGTCAAGCAGCTACAGCATCATCCCTATTTATCCTAGGATCATGGTACATACATCACTCTCTTTAGAATGGAACAGCTTTTGAAATGGTAACATTACATTTCCCTATCATGTCTCTGAAGCGGGAAATTTTGAGAGTAATCGGCTTTTTTTTTTTACTTTTTTTTTTTTTTTTTTACTTTTTTAAAAAAATTTTGATCCCCACTGGATTCCCCTGTGTTAACGCACAGATCTCAAAATCAACTGGGAAATACTAAGGGGTGTACTAAGCGTGTGTACAAAGTTTCAACTTCTATCTTGAGTAGTAAGGGTGAAGAAATTATTTAACAATGAGCTAAGAACATTCCCACGATGACCCGGATGTAATATAAAAATTTTCTCAGACATCCCTATTTATCCTAGGATCATGATTTGTTCATTATTCTCTTAAGAATAAAACAAATTTTCAAACGGGTCCCTTCAAATGTCCCCATCATGTATCTGGGGCGGGTAAATCATGAAAAAAAGGAATTTTCTGTTAAAAATATCTTTTTTTTTTTTAATTACCTTTGTGGACTCCTCCCCTGTTTTAAAGCAGAGATCTGAAACAAATCTGAAAAATACTGAGGGGTGCACTGAGTAAATGTGCAAAATTTCAATCTTGTAGGTGCAAAAGTAAGCCCGCGAAAAATAATATTCCCCAAATACCCCAGATTCCCGTATAAAACAGGATCTCAGATAACAGTTTCCTGAGACATCCCTATTTATCCTAGGAGCACAGTACCCATCATTTTCTTCAGAATAGAACAGCCTTTGAAACCGTACCATTCATATGTCTCCATCTGAGGCGGGAAAATCACGAAAAAATCTGTTTTTGTTAAAAATATGCTTTTTTTAATCATTTTTGCCCCTCTGGACCCCGCTGTTTCCACACACAGATCTGAAAACATCTGAAAATTATTAAGGGGTGCACTGAACGAGTGTGCAAAATTTCAGTCTTCTGAATGCAAAATATAACCCGCCAAATAATAATAATAATAATACGCATAACAAAAAATATCATCTTTTTAAATTCATGACGTCATCACACACTATGCCTCAACGCAGAAAGGCGTGAAAGCATATGTAACGTGTTCTAGAATGCCTCCAGTCTTGAAGAAAACGAAGTAAAAAGCCTTATTGGTACTTTTTAATAGAATAATGAAGATTCTACCCTATCACCTAAAAATATAATATAATTTAAATATAATAATTTAATTATATAATTTAAAAGGTTAAGCATTAAGGAAAAAGTACAGCAACGTTTATCAAAATGACACTTTTTTTCACAAAAGTTACTTATATTTGGCAGGGGCCTATTTTAAAAAAAACAGAACTAGCTTGCAGCATGAAATACATAAATTTCTCCTAAAGTTATAAAACAAAAAACAAAAATGGAGAGGGGATAGGACCCCTCTAAATACACCCTATTATCTAGGAACAAACAGACACACACAAAAAAGAATTTTCGTCTTAAATGTCGATAGTGATTTCCCCGTTTGAATAGTTAACGATCTTAAAACCCAAACCCAATGTTACGAAAAGAAGGAAGCAGGATTGCTCCGTTACCTGACCAAAACGGGATTTTCCCTAATCATCCTCTGCATGACATTTGTTTTCATACTATACTGTATATTTGAGTCTCATTGTATTATGATTATTAATTTCCATAATCGAAATAACAAAACAGAAACGGGATTTTACTTATTTTCACTTTAAATTAATTTATTTCGGAATTCGATTTAAATCAATGATTTTTATTAAAAAAATCAAGTGATTTAAATCTTGATTTAAATCAGATTGATTTAAATCAATCCACCCTAATTACATGTGACTAAATTGACAAACAATCTACTGTTTTTATAGCGAAGCATATACACTTGTTATGCGAAAACATGAAGACTTACGAAAATTATCACTGTAAAGAAGGAAGACAAACTTTTTTCACTCTAAATTTTCAAAATCACTGTGAAGAAAGAAATAATATTTACAGACCAAAACTCAGGTTTGAAGCAAGCATTTATATTCAATATCTAGATATGATAAGGTGATTCAATTTCTGTTTAAAACAACAGGTATCAGATAGTAAAGTGTACTTATGTAGAATAACAATACTTTACACTAATTGCTAAAGATTAAAGAAACGTGAGAACATAAGCAAAAAACAGAAAATAATTTTGTTTGTGGCTGAAGCTGATTAACTTATATGGAGAATGTAATAAGAGCTCAGGCTACATTATTAAATTACTATGCACTTTCACCAAGGAAAATGCAGCACTGGAACGATCACTTTCAGAACTAAATACACAGCAGAAAATGAAAAGCAGTAAAATTCACTTCCTAGCTCATGCAATTTATTTACCTATTCGTTAATTTTTCTGCAGTGTTTTGTTTGTTTGATCCATTATCATCAGTGATGGTTACTCAGCCTTTTTTGTAAGATAGATTCAGTTCAATACCTGATAATGGATGCTATAGAATACATATCGGTATTTAAATAATAACCTTGTTTTCAACAATGATTATTTCTTATTAATAGGTCCTAATTATTATTGCATGAAATAATCATTAAGAAATAATGTTCATAATCGTTAAGAAGAAATAATCATTGTTGAATACAAGATTAGTGCTTATTGTTTGATTATACTCAGTTCAAACTGGAAACACTACAATCAATTCACTATCCATAATTTAATGTCACTAGTTACAACATAACGATTGCCATTACATTACATTTCTTAATCCTAACGGACCTTCTATTTCATTTTCATGTTTAATATATCTTTATTATTTATTTATTTATTTATTTTTAACTTACCAGGCTCTACATAGCCTCCGGGAAGTTTCCAATGAGGTATTGCATAATACTTTTCCCTAACGACCAATATTTCATTGTTATTATTAACAACAATTGCTCCTACACCAACCATCGTATGAGAGTAATTTGGAATGTTGCACGGCTCGTCAGGTAACCATCTGTTCATGGTTACAAAATCAGGTTTTGCATGATGAAATATGAAGCCATTCTACAAAAGATAAAAAAAAGGATATTAATGACATTTATTTAGGATTAGTCTACTACAGACAGGATAAGGGGAACAAAACAACCGCTTTGTCCCACACGGTTCCCACATTTCTAAAAAGTCCTGTAAATTATTTTTAATTTAACTTATATTATTATAGCAAGGAATGGGAATAATAGATTTCCCATTACCAAACCACCCTATTGATAATATTTTTTTCTTCCAACTCAAAATACTATAGTTCCTAGAAAATCAGTTACACCTAAAATTGGAACGTAGTATTGAAGATTTCGAATAGGTGGAAGATACAGTATACATATATTCTGTTGTACGATTATAAACAGCCATTTGTAAGCAATAATCTGGTTATACCATACTTTTATTTGAGCATTATTATACCAAATGAGAAATGTATTAGTTTGTTCTTTAACTAAAATACACATATTACTAACTAAGATAATTATATATTTTTTGTATTTTTTCTACCTTTCTTGACATGAACACTATAAATGAATTATAGTAAAATATTTTTTAAAAAATACATTGTTAAAATCTGCATTTGTTTAAAAAAAAAAAAAAAAATCAAACCTTGGCTAGTACTGGGATCCAGTCAGAATGTTCCAATGATACTTTAAACCAAACACCTCGAATATTATCCTTGTTCCATTTCTTTAGTGAATCTGCGGAATAAAAAAATTTTTAAAATATTTTTTATTAATGCAAAATAATTCATTTAAATTCGATTTTACATAGGAACTAAACACTAATAGCATGAACTCAATATTAATCAGAAAAATAGTGCAATGCATTTAAATATTTATTTCACTCTTTCGATTTTTTAAATTTTCTAATGTATAAACAGTCTATGTCGTGCGTCATATCCTTTTCCCATTGGTAAAATACAGGAATACTTTTCGTTACAAATTATGTTTTTATGTTCGAAAGAAACCACACAGATACCTAGATAAAACGGCAGGCTGCGATTAATAATTCAATAAACATTACTAAAATTTTTGTAACTTTTGTCTGCTTGTGTTAATATCTCAATCTTTAACTATAACAGCTTATTACAGTTACACTCAAATCGTAATATTCGCGCTAAGGCAGACTAAATTTTCAGAACTACTTCATTTATGTAACAGGGGAAAACTACTTCTTGGGGGCTTCTGATAGAAATTTAACACTTTAACTTACACAATAGTGTTATGTATTGATTTCTTATTTCATGTATATTTTAGTCAGTCTGTTTATCCTAGAAACTGATAACACTCAAGAAAAAAAGTTATCAAATTTCAACTATTTTATTAGTGCTTTCACTAAACCTTTCATTAGAGAAGGTGACGTAATAGCAAGGGAAAAAGTAAAATTGGATCGAAGGATAAACTCTCCTTGGAAATCACATTCGAATTCAAATTTACGTGATCGTGTTACAACACTGAAATGGAAAGATTTCGGCAAAAAAATAAAACAACTAAAATAAAATAAAATAAAAAATATCTAACAGGGTGGACTGGTTGGTAAGAGCACAGTAGGAAGAACAAACAATTAATGAAGAGACGAATTTAAATGTTTTTTTTCGTATTTTTTAACTTTCTTCATTTTTTTCCACTCGTATTGTTTCTTCTTTCTCTTTTTAGACTTCCAAACTATGCTACGCATAAGTGTCTGAAGTCTTATATTAGAACGGCTTTGTTCACCTGTCTATCGATAGACATCAGAACAGAAACGGTGAGATATCGAGATGTGGTTTTTTGAAATCGATTCAGTGTCCCAAGCATAGGTTCTATCCCCTACGTTATCTGTCTATTCAAAATCAGAAGTGGTTTAAATTAGTCATTTCCGCTTACAACATTTATCGCTATAGAACAAAATCGGTAACAAACAGCACTCAAAACAACATATCATATGACTATCCACAGCATTCTACCAAAACCAGCAGTATTTATTATTACTTCTGGTTTGAATACTGATTTCTGTAGAACAAAAACTGTAAAAAATATTTAAAAGCAACTTTTTTGCAATTCAATGTCCCAAGGACAGGTTCTATCTCCTCTCTTAGTCCTCTATTCAAGCCGGAAGTGGTTGAAATAAGCTCTTTTTGGTTCCTACCTTTATCGCTATAGAATAAAATTAGTACGGGACAGCGAGTAATGGCTTTTTGATATGGATTCAGGGTCCGAGGACAGGTTCTATCTTTGATTTTTTTATTCTATTGCAACCAATACCTTAGATGCACTACTTCAGGTTTGCGTATTGAATTTGCATAGTTTCGAAGTCCTAGTTTGAAATTTTGAAACGATATTCACTTGTTTTACCTTTATTATTATGTGTCGCTTATATTCTTATCCTTCTTGTTTCTTATGTATCAATTTTGCATCTAATTCTACATTCGGACTACTACTATATAAAAGAATTATGTCTTTTTCCTATACATTCAAATAGACTGGAGTCCCGTTTAATTGATTTTGAAGGTGATGCTGGCAATATATGATAACCACAAAACTGAACATCACAACTGAGCATTGCTGAACTCAAACCGTACGACTAAAACAATGAGGTATAGTTCAGCTTGTGAAAAAAATAAATAGAAAACGATATTTTCTTCTAATATTTCTTTGGTAAAGGCTTTTTATTTTTAGTGAGTCGGTTAAACGGGATTGCAGTGTACAATAAAATTTCATAGTGCCCTTGTTTATATTGAATTACAATAGTCCTGTTTAGGCCTGGGAAAGCTCCCTTGTCGCTAAGCGGTTAGCGTACGCGCTTTTGGCGTGTGAGATCCGGGTTCAATTCCCGGCGGGAACGCATGTGGTTCCGATCCCACGTTAAGCTGTAGGTCCACGTCTCATATAGCCTCGCTGCTGAAAGGAACGTTAAACCCAAAATCAAATCAAATTAGGCCGTAGACTAACTCCCAAAGATTTAGCTGTGCAATTCAACGTTCCGGATTTTCTCCTATTATCAATTTTGACAACTATTCTTTCTGCCGATCCATTTTCGTTTAACTTATAGCATTAAAACTACACATTCATATATCTCATGTCAAATCTTTTCTTAGTGAAATATAATTCTTCTTGAGAATACTCCTATCTCTTCCGACACAAACATGGTTAATTTACGTTTTGTTGGTAAACTTTATATCTCTTAGCATATTACGCAGTAAATACGAGGATGAATCAATAAGTAACGCACAATTTATGCAGAACAAAGTGTAATAGGTAACATATCAAAAATATATATAAAGTTACTTTTCAACATAGCTGCAAGTCTCTCAACACATTTCTACATCCGTGACACAAATTTTCAAAATACCTTGTTTATAGAAGTCTTCCTTATGGGAGTATAGCCATCTGCGCACAACCGACATGCACTGCACCATGCTATGCTTTTCAACATAGCTGCAAGTCTCTCAACACATTTCTACATCCGTGACACAAATTTTCAAAATACCTTGTTTATAGAAGTCTTCCTTATGGGAGTATAGCCATCTGCGCACAACCGACATGCACTGCACCATACACTGTACGAAATATTGAACATTTTTAACAATGTTCGAACATGGATTTGCCTGTTATTATGAAATGCCAATTCAATGGCCGTGTCATTCACTTTGCTTGATGCTGTTACTGGACACCCGGCACTGGAAAATCCACAAAGGTCACACGGCCCATATCAAAGAATTTGCACCACTTGGAGACGTCGATACGTTCCTAAAGTATTTCCTATAAACGCACACTTTCCCTATGAATTTCACTCGAATTTTGTTCTTTTGGCCTAAAAAAATGAACCACACCTTTCTGGTCTTCACAAGCAGACGACTGTAAAATTCATTTGTTTTCCTCATGTATAGTTTCAGAATCTCAAAGGCTCAGTTCATTTTTCCCCGAACCACAAAACAACGCTCAAATAACGCCAGACAACCATCCCGCTGGCAAAACCCACCCGTCAATGTGTTCTACGATGCTGCCTTTCCTAATTGTCAAGCAGGGTATACTGCATAGAAAGGAGTTTGATGATCAGTGGCTATTTTTCCTCTTTTTTGTCATTTTTTATTTGTTCCACAATCTTTTTTTTCTCTTTCTCAATATGCACCGAAAACTACATTACTGGAACATAAATCTGTACGTAATCATTTTTAATAAATTATTGTAAATAATGTAGTAGGCAAATGTGATTACTTCCTGCGCCTAAGTACTCTGTTGTGACCCATCAGCATTAATTAAGCTAGTTATTCTGAAACAGACTGATCGTATTTTAACATCTGTATTCGCACGGAAGCTATAGGAGTCGGGATATATTGCTTAAATTGGCAAGCCAACGACTAATCGATACATGTGAGTAAAGCAGTACTTCAGAAGTCGAAACCGGGGTCACGAGCATTGAATAAACGCGTAATATGCATTTAGTCACGAAAGAGTGTTTCACAAGTTTTCTGAAGTTTCACATTTCTGTAAGAAATGTACGGGGTCCTTTACGAACTAAATACTTAGGTATCATTAATAATACATTATATTGCGAATGTGAATTTGAAAAGAAAAAAATTGTACTATTTTTTCAGCGATAAACGTAACTTTTATCACCTAGAAGGGGTATACTTACTTTTCTCATATTTTTTCTAGGCATCACATTTGTATCCCGCTTCTTAGAGTGTACAGGAAAATTTATTATTAAATATACGTTCTACAATAGCACAACTCATCATATTAAGAAATAACTTTCTTTCTTTCGAGTGTGCATGGAACAGGAGTCAAGCAATTAATTTAAAATGAATAGTGTTTCAACAGGTATCGTAACTCAGATATAGTAAACATATTTCTGCAGTGATACCAGATCAATGTAACACAAAATGCACAAACGTTTCCCTTGAACACTGATTGAATAGTAGCAATAGAATAATAAGCGCTATACAAATAGTAACTACTGATTGTAGCAACACCAGAAAAATGTACTGTAACAGACACTATCAAATTTTGGTAAACACCGAAGTTTATTGTGTAACTCAGATCAAATATTATCATCAATAGGGGATTTAGGATTTAGATTTCTGGGCTTTCGGCATCTATGGTCATTTAGCCCGTCACGATTTGAGGGATGACGTCCCTCGGCGAGCACACTATCCGGGGAAAGGGAAGGAAGGAAGCGGCCTGGGACCTATAAGTTAGGTACTATCCCGGCATTTGCCTGATGTGAATGAGGAAAACCCAGGAAAACCTCATTCAAGGTGGCTGGCCTGAAAAATAGTGTTACACTTTTTCGACCGAGTGACCCCACTGGGAATCGAACCCGGGATCGCTCGTTATTATTAATAGGATAATAAACGTCTAATATCGTGCTGTCCACAAGACAAGACGAGACGAGAAATAAAGTTTTCTCGTCTCGTCTCGTAACTTTGTAGTCTCGTCTCATTTCGCTTCTCGAAGAATTCTTTCTTCTCTCATTTCGATAATCAGAAAACTTTTCTCGCTTTATTTTGGAAATCCACGTACAAAATTTACGCCCTGATTTTTTCTTAATTTTATCTAGAAGTTACCAAAATTCATCAACATAACGAGACGCCCACAAAAGAAATGGTATAACAACATTCAAAACATATTTATCATTAAAATACATTGTGAAATGACTTGTGTATCTTTAAAAATTATAAATGTTTTTCATTGGGTTCGTATAATCACTTTATCAATTTATACTATGGATCATGTAACACCAATACAGACTTTGCGAATTAAAATTTGGTAAATTAGTGTTGCCCACGAGATCTGTGAAATTTCTAGTCTCGTCTCGATTGTAGTTCCAAAAACGAGACGAGAGTTGTCATGTTTCTTTTCTCGTTTCGTGGGCAACACTAGTCTAATACTGTACATCTTAATAATAAATTACGCTTAATTGGCCCTGTATAAAGAACGTAGAATTAGAGCTTCAGTAGCAAAAACACTGGCTTCTAGTGAAAACAAACAAAATAAAAAGATTCCAGTACCGTTTGGCTAAAATATAAGTTACAAACGAACATTTGTGTGAAATGATTTTATTGTGTCATTGTCATATTTACGAAAGTTCACTTTCTGATCTGCACAATTCCACTTGCTTTTTCCTTAAAGTCACAACTGATTCAATAGTTAATTAAAAATTACATATGTACTCATTTAAAACTGCTTACAAATTTGTAGAAAGATAAAGTTTGTACTCAGGGCCGGCGCTAGCAGTTTTGTCGCCCTGGGCGGTACTTTCACATGCCGCCCCGCAACCTTATTTTGACAGAAGACGTTCAAGTGTCACGAAAATGTAGGATGCCTCGTTTAAAAACATGTATGAAATGGAAAAGTAAACAAAAAATTGAACTACCTCTCTCGAATGATTACGTAATATTTAAATGACTCCATATATAACACAATATTCAGTATGCTTGATTTCGCTGTATACCTGTGATATACAGCAGCGCATACAGAAAATAAAATTTAAAAAACAAAAGTGCTTTAGTCACAACTAAGAATTTTAATTTTTAAACTTATTTTATATCAAAAGATGTTTCCAATAGAGTTGATTGATTGAGTTAATTTTTAGTTTAGCGTCCCTTTCGCCAGCGAGGCTATATGAGACGTTGACCTACTGATTAAAGTGGAATCCGAATCACATGAGCTCCCGGCGGCAATCGAACAAGGGTCTCCCACGCCAAAGGTCTTTCCAATAGAGTATGGAGTATGAAAATAATAGTGAATCAGCTATTACGGCAAAACTAAGTGATTGGCCTAAGCCTTATGATGTACTAGAACACAATAGTGATACATGAATTTAACATACCTTACTTGAAACAAACTTTTCTTGCTTTGATATGAGCAAATTTCTTAATAACATTCGCGTAGTCCAATGTTTCAGCCAATTCGTGTTGTATTGATATCATCGCTAGGCCACTCAAGCGTGTTTCAGACATATAAGACGTAGATAGTTTTTAATAAGCTTAAGTTTCGAAAACCTTCTTTCTCCACTTGCCACGGTTACCGGTATGGTTAGCAAAATCCTAAGTGCAACACTAACATTGGGAGTAAAGTCATGTTCCTTAATTAATTTTAAAGTTTCTTTTGTTGAACTTTTACGCTTAACTATAGCGGATAACACTTTTCGTTCGTCTTTCAAATCACTGGGGTTAATATCTTTTGATTCTTCGTGTGTTAAAATGCAGGAAAGTTAGTACCTTTTCAGACAAAAGTTCAGGTGACATATCTTTAAGATTACTTATATCATAATGAAAATCGAAATACTCGATGTGATGTTTAAGTTGCTAAAAATTTTCTCTTAAAGCTAACACAATCACGTCTAGAACTTTGTAATAAAGATCACTCTTGTATCTTGTTCGTGGATCTTCAATTGCTTCATCCTCTGTCTCGTACTGAAATTGTCTCTTCCTCTTTCTACTTCGAGCTTGCACTGTATTACCTATCCGTGGGTCATCCATGTCTAATGCTGATGACAACTCCATCATATCAACTAAGTAAGATTGAAACTTTGCATCATTTCTGTTCCTCTCAAAGTATTCAGATATATTGTCAAGAAACCCCAACTGCATCCAACACACGAGAATCAATGCTTTGGAGACTTTTAATTACTATGTTTATATGGAGTAAAAAATCATATCAAATAACTAGTGAGTAAAGGAAAGGAAAGTTATGCAGCTGGTTTGCTATACACAGAGCATCCACGGTGACCATCCCATCTGTTCTATTGCCATTACTTATTAGAAGTAAGGCATCATAAACTTTCCCTGTTTGATACGAGGGACTGGCATCTGAATGGAGTCAGAGCATCAATTCGGCTCTCGCATCTTGTGGTGCTCAATGGTTTTAAAATGAGACTGCTATGTTCCTTTAGTATGGCCCAATGTTGAACCGATGCAGAAAAAATTTCTAATTTTTTTTAGCTATACAAAAAATGGAACGGCGTATTGAAATGTTGTGGCTGCATCATTAACGGCAAGGTTAGTGAATGACTATTGCAAAGAACATAGAAGACTCGGAAATTTATTTCTAAAATTCCCTCTTGAATACCTGAATGTTTGCTTTTCATATTGGAAACATTGTCATATCCTTAGCCCCTTATGTCTTCGATAGGAATGTTAATTTCCTTTATATGTTTAATTATTACTTCTGTCAGCCCTAGACTAGTGGTGTCTGTTACCGCTACGAAACCAAGAAAGTGTTCTCAAATTTGTACAGGGCATTCCCTATTACTGTATGTAATTTGTGCATGACCGATTATTGTCATTTGCTCGGTACCAGAAACATCTGGCGTACAGTCTAGTATTATACTATAATATTTTGCAACTCTCAACAAAGACAGCATTTTACTTTCTGTTTGTTCACTAAGAATCTGAATGATTCCAGTTTGGACATCTTTTCCTAAATAATGATGATACTTATTTGGTCCTCTCATGGATCTCAAGTGGGAGTGTACCTTTTGCATACTCAGAATGGAGCGTTAGAACATTGTTGAATAGAAAAACATATAAAATATACCTCTGATAATCTTATCCACCCTAGCTGAAAATCTTATCTACGTCGCTGCAAGGGAAATATTGAACGATACCTGTTTGATAATTGAAAGTGAGGAAAAATGCTCTCAATTTCCTGAGTGAGTATTTTCCTAAATGTGAGTGAAGTAAGTTCAATTATATTCTCAGATGAACACAATTTTATTTTTCCATGTGAGCCCATTACGAAGCATTATATTTTGATAGCATTCTTTTTCTTTTCAAATTTTGCCGCCCATTAGACTTGCCGCCCTCGGCGGTGGCACGGCTCGACCCCCCCCCCTCGCGCCGGCTCTGTTTGTACTTAAATAATATTTATAATAATTATATGTGGCTTAAATCTAAAAGGGCCAGTGTCACTTTTTGGCAAAAATGAGATACTCTACAATTTTAACATCTATTAATAGATGTTTTCTTGTGCAAGAAGAGCAAATCTCAACAAGAAATAGTTTGGAATATATACCATTCATATTAACATTTGCTTTTCTTGCACTACAAAATATCCATTTATAGGCGTTAATGTTTGACGAACATCTCATTTTTGCCCAAAAGTGACATTAGTCCTTTTAGATCCAAGCCACAGATATTATTATTATTATTATTATTCGCTGCGAAAATGCTATACAAAACTACGAACTGCTGTGCAAATTTAAAAGTTTCGTGGTTTCTCAAAAAGAAAAATGCTTTCAAATATACGCATTAACAGTTTTGCTACCGTTCGCTCGTATACAAAATTCACAGCTATTATGTATTAGTTTATTATTTAAATAAATAAATAAATAAATAAATAAATAAATAAAAAACTAAGAACGACGAAAGAAAAATCTGGTAACAAGAAAACTTTCACAATCATCAACTTTTCTTCAGCCAGCCATAAATAAGCCCCCATAATGAGTTTGGTGACATTCTGCACCACGCAAGGTGTGTCACCATCAAACATCAACTGTATATGAGGAGAGTGAACGAAGTATAAAACACGCTGCACACTGCTAAATAGTACACGCTTCTGCTGCTAGAAGTACACCTGATCGAGCAACTGTCGACTATCGTGAGTACTTTAAAGTTATTTTTATTCAGTTTATATGTCCCATATCAGTATAATATCGCATGAAAAAATATACATGTTACTTATAAATTCGGTCTCGTACCTGCCTAAACTCTTTCAACTTCGTCTCACCCTGCACTCGGTCAAGTTCTTCCATTACCTTTTCTTCTCGTGAATAAGAACTTCTTTTACTTCCGTTCCCTCTCAACGTCTGAAGCACCTTGAATTAAATCAAACCTAATCTTCTAACCAGAAAAAATCGATTAAAAACTCAACCAGAGACTCACGACTACCCTACTCTGTCACTCACAGAACACAAACAACTTCGACAACAAATTCTTAATTCTCCTCGCATCCTATCGTCTCAGAAGAAGAGGAAATATTAGTTTAGTTTAACCTTATCTCACTCCAACATAATTAAGGAATCCTCCATACTAACTTTCCTTACTTGCCCACAACCAACACTAGTTCACTATCCAGATAAATAGAAAAATACTTGTCTCACAGAGATATCCCAGCATCCAGAAATTTCTCTCATTTTCGGCTACGGACTCCTCCTTCCTGACAACTATCACCTGGAAATATAACTACACTTTTCTTCCGAACATATCTATACTTTATTTCCGAACACCACCCAAATATACAGATGGTTACTCGGCTTTTATGGGAACGAATTAGGAATGGCACTGCCATATAGGGAATGATGCTAGAACGACGTGTCTACTGTCGTGAGTAATAGTGTGTCTGAAGCTGTAGGTAGGTGTGTCGTCATATGATGCCTAAGTTAAACCACTACTGGGAAGGGATGTCATAGCTCACTTCCATGTTTGTTTTTCCTACTTAGGCATAGTGAAATTGTTGTGAGAAGTTCACACTAGGGGTGACTAGTGCGAAATCTATTATAGTCTCTCACACATTTCAGGAACCCGTCAGAAACAGTCCGCCACGAAAAGCACCAAGAAAACAACTGCAAGGAAAATGACGCTCGCAATGCTGATCAATCTACTGACGTGCCAGGAAAATCCACCAACCCAACATGCGATGAGTCAGCGATTCAATCTGGCACCTTCTACTGTGAATATAGTCATTTATAAGCAGCTCTGGCTATGATGCATTCGGAAGGTCCGCGTACACCAGCTGCAGAGAAAAACAAATTGCATGAAAAACACCTGGCAGGGTTCAAATGGCAAAATGGCAGACAGTTGCCACAGCGGATGAAGTACAAATTCACTTTACTGCTGGTGACCACATACCTAGGTATAGGCGCTGACATTCCGTGACAGAAATACGAAGCGCCGCCGCAACTTTATTTGTCACTGCCGGGAAAGTTTCCCATAGGGGTTTATAAACGGTGCGGATGCCAACTAGGTGAGGATCCATCTCAACAAGGCTTCAGATCACAATGCCAGAATTTCTGCGTTTTTATCAGGAAATGGAACGAGAATTAGGAGTTCGTGTCATTCCGTTTAAGATATTCCTATGAGAAGTCCTGACTCCAGAACAATGGATTGTTGCTGCTTTGACCTGTTGCTATTTGTCTCTAATATCGGCGTCCGAACACACTCGCTGGCAGGGACGGCGCCAGAAACGCTTGATGGGGTGGGCGGACAATGAAAATGAAAACTGGGCAATGTAGACATGTTTTTGACAGTAATTAAGTTTCATTTTTTTATATACTCTTTAGTTAGCTAAGGCTCAGACCGAAATATGGGTGGAACAAGGATGTGGAAAACAGCTGTCTTGGCCTTATACGCGTAGAAGGTACAATTCCGGCATTCGCCTGGTGGGACTGAAGAAATGCAGGACTTAGGGTGGCGAGCACCAAACTAGTATAAATTACTCTTGTAGTAACCCTTACTTTTCTAGTCTGGACTACTTTAGTAAATTACTTCCGTAGTAATATACTATTTTAGTAACTGTTGGAGAGCTCAATTTCTACTTACTTCTTTAGTTGTAACTAAAGTAGTAACGCCTTTTTACTAAAGAAGTAAGCCATTTCTACACACTGCTGGCACGTGCATTTCGTTTCCTATCAGGAGCTGAATCTTATCAGATGTATCCATGAAAAATGGCGGAGAACATGCGGTTGTAGTGAAGAACAGGAAGTTGTTGGAAAAAACAGACGAGCTTCATTTATTAAAAATGTTTTTAATACAAGAGTCATATTATACAAAAATGTTGTTAATTGAAAGACAAAGAGAAATCATGGAAGAAGAGCATAACCTTAAAATGGAAGAACGAATTCAAGAACGAAATGGAGCAAACTCGAGGTTCCAGTTCTTCAGACAATGTGCTCGAGAAATTTATGTTTTTGTAAACGAATATAAATATGTTTTATATTTGTTTGATATTGTTTCCAATGCTTAATATGTTCTTGTTTTTCAAATGTCATAATATTTGTGTTTATTATTTTTGCATTAGTACATTTATTTTTTTCTGATTACCACATTCTAATATTTATTTGTATTAGCAAAATTATAAAAGTAGACATCTTATTTCTCTTAGAAATAATGAAAACATTTTTATTGTATAGCTCTGTTTACTGAAGTAGGAAATAAAATGAAAATCTTAATCCCCTAATTGCAAAAAGATAAAAAAACAACTGTAAAATTATACATAAATAACATCGGTCACATTTTACAGCAGTAGTAACGATCCAGTGCCTTATTTATTCATTTACGAAGGAAGACGCTAATTTATTATTAACAAACTAGCAGCGTTCACCCCGCTTCGCTGCGGTCACCCTGGAACGCAATAAACTTTGTTACTTAGATAATTTTTACTTTTTCGCTTTCAAGTGATATGATAAAAACCATAGAAGAATGTTAACATTATATCGCCTGTCATTTATGTTAACCCGCCGAGTGACACGGTCATGTGGGTTGCATATAAATACGGTTAGATTTAGCTATGATGAGCTAACAAAGGATTTGTACGTTATGGACACTTGAATGGTCAATTATCTCAAGACACTGGTAATTAAAAATTAAAGTGATATGATAAAAACCATCTAGGGTCCAAATCCTAATAACCCCCCAAAAATAAAAGAAATTGGTTCAGCCGTATTAGCGTGATGAGGTAACAAAGGATTTGTGCGTTCTCTTTTATATATATAGATTAGGTGCAATTTTAATTAACATAATTAAGCATAATAGACCTTCTGACAGCTTGTCTTGCACCATCTGCTTCTGGCTGAAATAAGTATTGGTTGATGTCATTCACATCCACAGCATCAGCGTTTCTTCCAAACATGTCTTTGGGGGGCATTGCCCCCGGAAGAGAGTTAAATAATATGTCTAGAATCTAATAATAAATATAATAGTACCATGTAAAAATATGTTCCCCTCCGAATACGAACTGTGCCCATCCAGAACATTTTTTTTTTTTTTTTTTTTTTTTTTTTCTGAAAGAAACACTGCAAACCATCAGGGTGAAACACATCTCCTACTTCTGTTCCAAAGTTGTGCAGGACTTCAGCTGCCTCAATAACGTCCCAACAATTGTTTTGTTTACATCGCACTGTTTTAGTGAGAATTTGGAAAAGTTTCTTCCAAACATTGAATGTACGTTCTATTATTCTTGTAGAAATATGGGCTCTATTGTAGCTCCCTACGGCTCCTGTGTGGAGTCGAAACACAGAAATCATAAGATGTTTGGAGAGAGCATATCCACTATCTCCAACAAGCAATCTATTATACGTATTGTTCGTTTTCCAATTCTGCAGCAATTCTACTATTGTCCCAAATGCGTGCATCATGCATGGAACTCAGCCAACGGCTTACCACATTCAAAATCTTCATATTGACATCACAAATGATTTGTGTATTGATAGAAAAGAAATTCTTGCCATTTCTTTATAGTTCTGCATGTGCTCCAAAAGAACAAAGTATGGGTATATGTACACAATTTATGGCCCCTATGACATTCTGGAATCAACCAGTTCGATCGAATCCCCTTTTTCTCCTTGATATATTTTCTTGGTTCTATGGTATGGACACACAGTGGCTTTAAGGCAATTGAACCGTTTATCACATTGTCAAAGCTCTTCCAGCAGTATAATGATGGATGTTAATCTGGGCTGGATTAACTCTCTGGAGGCCCGGGACTAGAAAAAATATGTGGGCCCTGCTGACTTAACCTAATACATTTCTGTGAAAGTACAATGGAAAAGTTAAGGGAATGTTTCATATTTTTGGCCATATTTTATTTTATGATGATGATTGTATCTTCATGATTCTTTCTAGATAGCTGGTTGAGATTTTGATCAGAGTGGAGGCCCCTGTCCACCTGGAGTCCCGGGGCTAGAGCCCACTAAGCTCCTCTCTTTATCCTGCCCTGGTGTTAATGAGATCCCCTGCTACGATTTGATAAGTACCAGTGCGAAAGATTCGCAATCCGCAAAGGAGTTGTAGGCTAGGAAACAAACCACGGTTCCTGTCAGAATTATGCTGCAGTAACGGCTCCAACATGCCAAGCAGCGACTTAAAAGATTCCTTACACAACCCAAACCGCTCTTCGAAATCATTGTCTTTATACATTATAAATGGATCTCTTCTCTCTATTGAAACCCTCATTCTTGTTATGTCTACTTCTTCCTCCATATAAATATATTCTTCGTAGTCCAGGTAATCCATAGAATTCGATATTTACCACGCAGAACCAAACAACACATATTACTCTCTAACTTTACTCCTACTACTACTACTTAGGAGTAAATTTTGGTGTTATTTACTGCGTAAGTTACTAATGTAGTAGCGTACTCTTTGATGGTGCTCTCCACCAGTTTTGGAGGAAATAAATTTACTACAGTAGTAAATGAAAATTTTACTCCTGTAGTAATTTACTCTTTTAGTTCAGTACTCTCGACTGGAAGTCGCCAATTTCCTTCTCTCTTAGTAACTTACTACTTTAGTTTCACTTACTCTCGGTTGGTGCTCGCCACCCTTAGGATAGGCTCTGGGAGTTCATGGCTATATGATCGACCTACCGAATCCGCGTAGCGGACACACTACCTTTACTTCCAGTTTTTTAAACAATAATATTGGTGTGCACTGTGTAGTCAATGAAGTTCAAGACAGCTTTACCTCCTCTAACTCCAAGAATGCACATGAATGCATAGAAATAAAAGGTTCAAACAACACAGACTAACAGATGATACTCTACTTTTCGTTAACAACAAAATACACAATAAGTAGGTAAAGTAAAACAAGATTTTTTGACGTGATCTCTATATGCAACACAAAAGACCTATGTTACTAAAAGAACAGGGACATTCGACAGCATGATTGTTTGATCATAACTTACACAGATATCTTTGAAACTGAAACTCAAGTATGTATGTATGTAAATTGGATAAGGAAGTAAATAGCAATTAACAAAACTTCATTATGATCTACAGAAAGAACAATGTATTTTAAACTATGAAGGGCTAATCACATGCTACGAACAAGCTTACAGTATTTTTTATACCTGCACCTTAATGAAGAGCAATGCGTCGATTTTTATGTCCAGCATCGAATGCGTTTACCACACCCTTTACAGCAATATTTATTACAAGTTTTCTTTCTACTCAGAGGAAACAAAAATCGCTTAGGCGACCGTTTGCCATTCGATTTCTTAGGTATGTTTTAACCCGTCTAAGACACGAGAAAGAACGCTCATATGGTGAACTAGATACAGGAATGGTGACAATAATTACGGCTAATTTGTGAATTTCATGAAAGCAATTTTGAAACGTTCCATTACTTCAGTAAACTGAGAAACAGATGTAATTTTGCATTGTTTTCCCTCCTCATAACGTTTCAAAACTTTCGGACGAAGTTTCAGTTCCACCTCTGCATTATTGACATCACATCCGTAATAACGTGCAAGTTGCTCAATTTTCTCAAATGAGAGGAAGTGTTCACTTTTAGGGTCAATACTGCTTATCCCACATAGAATACCTGTATTTTCTGTAAAACCCCTGTTCATTTCTGCAAGTATTCTGTCAAATACAGGAAGAAGTATCCTAAGTTTGTAGTCTTCTTGGGGTTGGATATCTTCTTCCTCAACCGATATTTGCTCAGTCATAATATACTGACGTAAATGATGGGGCAGTGATCGTGTTCTGGACATTGGACCCGTTAGAAATATACCATTATTTTCTGTAAGATTCAAAGACTTATCCCAAATGGTTTTGAACTCCTCGACTGTGTTTCGAATTTTAGTAAAATAATCCACTACACCCTTCGTAACTAAAACTGCATCAGCCAGTGTGCTCAATTTATTATAGATAATCTGACAATCTTTTCAACTTTCCAAGAAACAGTGTGAACAAGTTGAGTTGGAACACAAACTGAAAATTCACTTCACTCAATAGACGTCTTGCTTCAGAAGAGCGACTGCGATTTTCATTACTTATCTCAGCAAGTGTTAGAATAACTGCCCTAAACATTCTCTTCATAGCCACACAAGCTGCAACCTAAGATAAACGGGTAAAAATATTTCGTTAGTGGTTCAGAAGATACTTAATGCCATAAATGATACTATATATTGAATACCACAAGAAGGCAGTACATTAGAAGCCGTCATTTTATGTGTAGTATCACTGACGAAACGTCAGCAATATACATAGGACATGATGACCGATTAGTGGAAGGTCATTATGATGATGCAGTGTCCTGCCCGAAGGTCGATCTTTGATCCGAAGGTCTCTGGGCAAAGTGAAACCATGATGGCTTGCCATAGCCTTCCATGGAACGGTGAAACGGGACCTAGAGTAGGATCCAAATCACTTGTGTTCCTACTGGGAATTGAATCCGGAACTCACCAGGGGCTCTGGAAGATCAATAGGAGTAACATTATTTCGAATCTGTTTATTTTCATGGTAACTGTGCGGACAAGTAATAATCTTCGATAACTACAGCAGGAAGCGCGCGTTAATTCGAATATTTGCTTGAGCTGTTAGGGTTATTAAATTGTTTGGCGTAAAAAGGGAGTATTTAAAAGCCACAAATCCAGTTACAAACGAATATTTGTCAAGGTTTAGTTCTAATCTATAACATGTACAGTACCGTATATGTAGTTAAGCATTCAAAAGTCATTTGAAACAGTCTTGTATTTAAGAAAAGTGAAATGATCTGGTCCAATAATTCACAACAACTGTTTCTGTTTGAGCAACCAGTCAAAAAATATCAACCCCACCGGCTAAATGTCATTCGGACAAGCGCAGGGTTCGGATTACGGTTGGTTTGGATTAACGCGAGCAGCCTGTACTGCTAATGGAGAAATGAAATACCGAAATGTGTAGTTAAATGAGCTCGAATAAAAGCAAGTCACCTATACTCATGTCCAATAGAACAAGCTACCAATCATGTTTATACCGTGAGAGGGGAAACAATATTAGCAATTCTAGCCAGGGTGGAAAAAAATCATGATTTAAAAAAAAAAAAAAATCATTTTCGTTGATTTTTTTGATTTAAATCGACTTTTTTGATTTAAATCAAATCTTTCTTCTCGTATAATACAAGTCGCGAACTGAAGAAAAAGCATTAGGAGTTAGTATTAAATGCTAATTATGCCATTTAAGTGAAAGTATTGGGGTTGAATTTTGAATTATCCCCAATCGTTAACCTATATCAATCCCAAAGAATGTTTCTTAACTCTTTTAAATTATAGCTCTTTTCAAAGGTAAATTATAGACTTTCAGTCAAGCAGCTACAGCACCATCCCTATTCATCCTAGGATCATGATACTTACATCACTCTCCTTAGAATAGAACAGCTTTTGAAACGGTAACATTCACATTTCCCTATCATGTCCCTGAAGCGGAAAATTTTGAGAGTAATCGGCATTTTTAAAAATTTTTTTTTTCCTAAATTTTTGATCCCCTCTGGATTTCCCTGTGTTAACGCACAGATCTCAAAATCAACTGGGAAATACTAAGGGGTGTACTAAATGTGTGTACAAAATTTCAAGCTTCTATCTTGAGTAATAAGGGTAAGGAAACAATTTAACAGTGAGCTAAGAACATCCCCACAATGCCCCAGATGAACCGGATGTAATATAAAAATTTCCTCAGACATCCCTATTTATCCTAGGATCATGATTTGTACATTATTCTCTTCAGAATAAAACAAATTTTCAAACGGTACCCTTCAAATGTCTCCATCGTGTATCTGGGGCGGGTAAATCACGAAAAAAGGAATTTTCTGTTAAAAATATATATTTTTTTTTTAAATTCTTACCTCTGTGGACCCCTCCCCCTGTTTTAAGGCAGAGATCTGAAACAAATCTGAAAAACACTGAGTGCATTGAGTAAATGTGCAAATTTCAATTGTAGGTGCAAAAGTAAGCCCGCGAAAAATAATATTCTCCAAATACCCCAGATTCCCGCATAAAACAGGATCTCAGGTAACAGTTTCCTGAAACATCCCTATTTATCCTAGAAGCATAGTACTACATCATTTTCTTCAGAATAGAACAGCCTTTCAAACGGTACCATTTATATGTCTCCATCTGAGGCGGGAAAATCACGAAAAAAGCTATCTCTGAAAATTATTAAGGGGTGCACTGAACGCGTGTGCAAAATTTCAGTCTTCTGAATGCAAAATGTAAGCCACCAAAAAACAATAATACGCATAACAAAAAATATCTTTTTAAATTTATGACGTCATCACATACTATGCCTCAACGCAGAAAGGCGTGAAAACATATGTAACGTGTTCTAAAATGCCTCCAGTCTTGAAGAAAACGAAGTAAAAAGCTTTATTGGTACTTTTTTAATCGAATAATGAAGATTCTACCCTATCACCTAAAAATAGGTGATATAATTTAAAAGGTTAAGCATTAAGGAAAAAGTACAACAACTTTATCAAAATGACACCTTTTATCACAAAAGTTACTGATATTTGGCAAGGGCCTATCTTTAAAAACTCAGAACTAGCTTGCCGCATGAAATACACAAATTTCGCCTAAAGCTATAAAATTAACAAAAAAATGGAGGGGATAGGACCCCTCTAAATACGCCCTATTATCTGGGAACAAACAGACACGCACAAAAAGGGATTTTTATCTTAAATGTCGATGGTGATTTCCCCGTTGGAATAGTTAACGATTTTAAAACCCAAACCCAATGTTACGAAAAGAAGAAAGTAGGATTGCTCCGTTACCTGTTCAAAACGGGATTTTCCCTAATCATCCTCTGCATGACACTTGTTTTCATACTATACTGTACATTTGAGTCTCATTGTATTATGATTATTAACTTCCATAATCGAAATAACAGAACATAAACGGGATTTTACTTATTTTCACTTTAAATTAATTTATTTCGGAATTCGATTTAAATCAACGATTTTTATTAAAAAAATCAAGTGATTTAAATCTTGATTTATATCGTGATTTAAATCAGACTGATTTAAATCAATCCACCCTGATTCTAGCCGTGTTAACTTTATTGGTCCACAGCAATTTGCGAATTATCTGGGAATGATGGGGAAATCCCCATTTAAAACTAGATACACCATGTAAGTTTTATTATTATTATTATTATTATTATTATTATTATTATTATTATTATTATTATTATTTTGTGTTATTTTCTCCTGGAGTAAAAACTGGAATTAGAAGGGAAGGTTTACATGGATTGTGATGTCAAATAATGGACTTCAAGGAATAATAAACACATATTCCTCTTATCAGTACATTTGAGGAGGTGTGAGGGGAATTTTAGTTTTCTTTCCTAAAAGGAAATTTACAGTAAGAACAATACTAATAGTGCATAAAACAATAAAAATCACGTATATGTCAATTAACTGAAATTCAAGTAGAGATATTAAGTAACAAAAGTTCTTTTGTTTCATGTGTCTGCGGCGATTACAAGTGAGTATTTTTACATTTTTTTTTCAACCCTACGGAATCGGTTTAAGTGACTTTGTAGTTCACGAGGTGCTGGAATTTAAAGCCCGCGTAATTTAAAGGTTAATCACAACTTTTGGCATCATTATATAAGTATCTGTCTTAAAATCATTGCTCATTGCAGAGTTAAACAGAGTCCTTAAAACCTTTTACATTACAATCCAAACTAATACCTATTGCTTTGAAGTACAGTATGTCACCTTCATTATTCTACTTCTGTTGGGGTGGGCAGTCACCCACCCCCGCCCACCGTTAATGCCGTCCCTGCTCGCGGGTCTCTGGAAAGCTTGCAGCGAGGCGTGGGATCGAAATCCCCTGTATTTCATCGGAATTAATTCCAATGGGGTCTTCGATATCAGGCATTAGTCCAAAGTGTTGGGATTTCAATCCGAACGCCATCCGTGAGGTTTCGTAAGGTGAGTACCCTTTAAAATCGGCCCGACACAAAAGCTGAACGGGGGGGGGGGGGGGAGGGTTCTAGTCCTTTGATAATGTTGCCAGACTGTCTCTTGATCTCTATTCAGAAACCTTGTAATACTATGTGAATCTGAATGTTAACATGGCGTATTTCCGCGCGCTCTTGAGTTGTTAAGCTTTTCTATAACACTTCTTCTCCCTCTCTGATAAGGAGTTTCGTGAAAGCTTATTCCTTCTTGTGTGGATTTGTGTAACAGTGATTTACCTTATTCATGGTACAGAAAAACATCACAAGCAAACTTCGGAAGTTGATTCCACTTAAAGAAAAAACATTCCTAATAATACTTTAAAATCTAGCCTAACCGGTTCGAGAAAATATAGAGGAGCTAATACAGGTTCTGTCTTAATATTCCAAATAACACAAAATTTTTAAGTTCCACAAAAATTCACAAAAAAGCATTACCTTCTAGTTTCTTTGAAAACACATTCAGCTCACACGGTTCATCTTTAGAGCTTACGGTGATTCCATTGAACCTGTCCTTAACACCTTGAAATACACTATGGTTTTCTGCCATTATTGTATACTCGTTGAAAGACAGAATGTTCCAGCTACAAAACTTGTACCTGAAACGAAATAAAGGAGCTAAAATGACAATGTAGAAATTCTCAATTATTACTTTAAAATTTAAAACTTTATTTCAATTATTAGTTTCCCTCCTATATCATGGAGATTAGAATTATTCTTATTGCTAACTAAACATAACACTCGCTGATTTTACGGTGAAAGAAAGTCTTCAACCACTTTACGAAGAACATGCTTTATTTTACTTAGATGATACTGAAATACAGTGATACCTAGGAATCTGCACTTAATCCGTTCCAGAACCTTGTTCGAGTTCCAAATTGCTCAAGTTTCAGTACAATTTTAAAATAACAGAAACTACATTAATCTTTTCCTGGGTCCATTAAGGGGGCAGACTACTGAATATTTTTGAAAAGCTAATAATTCTTCTTCTGCCCGATTTTCGTGTTATTCTATACATCGGAAAATACGAATCGGAAGAATTATCAGTGTTGCCATCCATAGAAATTACAGTGCGTCCAGAATTTGAACTAACCTAAAATCTAGGTTATGGCAGCGACTAGAAAAATGAACTCAACGGTAGTTGATGACTTATCATGTTATCTTAGTTTCTTGTTAACTACTTTTTAAATAATGTTTGTATTTATTTTGTAACAACTTATTTACTTTGTAATAACTTATGTAAGTTATTACAAAATAAATACAAGCATTATTTAAAAAGTAGTTAACAAGAAACTAAGTCATCAAGTGCCGTTGAGTTCATTTTTCTAGTTGCTGCCTTAACCTAGATTATAGGATAATTCAAATTCTGGACACACTGTAATTTCTATTGATGGCAACACTGGTAATTCTTCCGATTCGTATTTCCGAATGTAGAATAACATTACCTATTATTGTAGTAAGTTACATTTCATTATCTCTTTTCACTTACGAAAAACGGACAAAAGAAAATTTGTTAGCTTTTCAAAAATATTTAGTAGTCTGCTCCCTTAACTTGAATTTTCAAGATGATTTAATCAGTAAATACTAAGCTAAATTTTAACAAACAATAATAATACATTTATTATTATTGTATTGAATAAAAATGTAAATGAATAAAATTAAAAGTACAGAATCTATACATTTCAAAATAGCATGAAACATGCACAAAAGCACAAAGTCAGCAGTGAAAACCAAATGAGATGTTTTCACTAGAGGATCCAACAACGAACTAAAGAACAAAACGTATAGATAGCCATACGCTGAGGAAACTATACGCACAAACACATATGAAGAACGTGCTGGGCGTTCGGATTCCGTTATAGTAAAATAATTGTACATATTTGTCACAGTAAAATAATTAAGGAACTTTGACAACCATTCTATGGACGCTTTTGTTTTATTTACTGTGTTTATTGCGCTTTTCTGTTGATCATCAGCAGCCCTAGCACAGCCCTTATTAAATGATCGTAATATGCTGTGAAGGTCGGTTGAAGGTTCGAAATTTCGTCAACAATTGTTAAAATATGTAGTCAGTATTTCGGTCCGGTTATATACCGGTATATTATTATTAATGAGAGCTTCCTTGTAAATCAATGGTTAGCGGTCTCATCTGTTCAATGGACCAGGATTGATTTCCGATAGAAGCTCATAGGATCGGATTTTACATAAAGCTTCCCACATTCTGCACAGTGCACTGAACACGTTCTTCTAGTTGAAAAGGAACGTTAAATTCAAAGTAACAAATGCTACGAACTATTCGTTTGAATCTTTTGTCTTTCACACAAAAACATACCCCATACTTAAAGAGAAAATACTCATATAAAATTACCGTTTATCTCTATTTTCTGCATATTATTCCATCACCACTGAACTGAAGATTTTTTTTTTTTCTCTTCTATCTATCTATAGATTATAACAGCGGAGTATTGTCAGAGCTGAAAGATCTGACCATAAGTAAGAAATGTTAACGAACACGCTTTATTAGTTTGAATGACTAAACAGCAACATAAACTGCAGGATTTCCAAGGGTGATCGTTGAGCCACACGAAGCTACTCTTGCTGTACTCTACACTACAACAGAATGCAAAGAGTGGAAAGATCGTTACGATAACAACAGAACACGAAAAGAAGAGAATTACGAAACAATGTATGCACTGACTACATAACTATGTACTCACAAATCTAAATTTGAGCTATTTGATTCAAAGCGTGCACACTTCGTTTAATGTCATCCTTAAGTGGGTTCCTTCCCTTAATATATTGCTCGAGGTGTATATAATAAAGAACGAGAAAATCAGTCACGAGAATAATTCACTACCTACAATTCGAAATCATTTTAAATATACGTAACGGAATAACATCTACAGACTATTTAGATTGTTACCGTCAAATTCACTCTTATGTCTCAAAAATGCTACTGGACTAGAAGAAAACACATCACAGCTTGCATACTTATATTCGAAAGCAATTGAAGTTATACATAGGTTATGGAGCGTACGGAACATATTGTAATATAATGAAATACTTGCTAATTGTGTTTCTATGGTAATTCTTAAATTCAATACTTCGAATGCTACACACGGACACTCCTCTTCAGAAACAGAAAGCAGCTAAAGCCATGCTATACAATAAGCCATCCATAGCCATGAGACGTAAAACTATAAATTTCATTTATTTTGTAAACTCTTCACATGTTTAGTTGTATCAACACAACGGAAATTATGAGAGGTTGCCAAATTATATCAATATTTAGTAGCAACTGCAAATCCCACAAAAATTGGAGCAACTACTATTTTCTTCCCAAATGCACAACAAGTATAATTATACACATATTCCTGGGTTCGATTCCCAGCGGGGGCACTCGGTTGAAAAGATGTCGAAGGTTTTTAAGGGCAATAATACTGAGTAAGGTTTTTCGTGAGTTTTTCTCATTCACACCAAGCAAAATGCCAGGATGCCCTTTGGATTGGTCTCAGGCAGCCTCCTTCTTTCCCCTCTAGCCCGCATAGTGTTCTCGCTGAGGAGCGTCATCTCTTAAACGTGTCAGGGTAAGGTGTAAATGGCGGTAATATCCATACATATCAGGGTTGACAAAAACCATGGTTTTTATTTGGGGGGTTTAAGTTTTTTTGGGGGGTTTAACCCTTTTTTTCGTTTAAACCAGTTTCTTTTTGTTTAAACCAGTTTTTTTTGTTTTGTTTTTTGTTTAAATAATTTGCTCTATGCGTTTATATCCCATATGGACTGAAATAAGTTTGTTTTACCTTGGTGTTATTATGCAACAACTGGGTTATGCTGGAAGGGGTCACAGAAGCTTAAAGCGGAGTCCAAACCGTTTCTCGACTTACATCCGAAATAAATTGTCCTCCATTTGAACTCGATACCGGAACTAATTGGCCGCAAATGCGGTATGTCTGCCGACACACTCACGAAGGACTCCTGATACATTGTACTGATCTTTACATACTTTTAATATAATTGTCTAATTGTCAAGAGCCATTTGAGAAGGACAAAAAAGATAAACAGTTGCACAAGTGAAACCATTATACAGAATTACATGTGGACATTTTCAAAATACTGCAGAGTACACAAGAACTAATTAAGTCCAAGTTAGTTCACCACGACTTTTATTAGTCCAAGTTAAATAAATACAACGACTTAATTTGCAAATCAGTAAGAAAAATGAATAAAGATGAGAATTATTTGAGTCTACTTTGGCTCTGACCCATTTATACATAAATAGATACCAAAGATGCTTCTGATTTCAGCAAATGCCTCTCGTGGGTTTGCATGATCCCCTCCCCCTCAAAAAAGTACGGTTATTTTGATGTATTTTATCAGAGTCCATGACATTTGGGCGCAAAACCTTTTATCCGAATGGGTTTACTTCCTACATATGTTATAATGTATTTCATAACTATAGCCCGGACTTCAGGCACTAAAATATGAAAATAGGTACTGAAAATTTCGAAAAACTTCCACAAATAATTTTGCAAAAATTAAAATAACATCCTGAACACATCAAAGTTTCTGCACATCATGCACAACTTGTTTCTACGAGTTGAAAAGAAACGGGAAGGAACTGCAGCAGACTCGCCAGTATCCAGTCTCCGTACTATGCGACTTAGTTTTAAAACAATATTTATTTTTATTTGGTCTAGGAATTAATTCGTGCGGGTGGACAAGAGATGGCGCAACGAACGGAGCGTCCCACAGTTCCGTGTATCCACACATGTGTTGCAAACCCCTGTCATCGCGTATCGTTCGTAGTATAGGGCAGTGGATTAAAGCGTCAACAACACCAGTTTGTAGTTAAGTGAACATGGCGCAATTTGTGCCTGATAAAGTGTTTTTGCGGGGTGTCCTGCTGCATTACTTTAACATGCAGAAAAGTGCGACTGAAAGTCATCGTATTTTGGTGGAAGTGTATGGTGACCATGCTCTAGCTGAGCGAACGTGTCAGAAGTGGTTTGAACGGTTTAGAAGTGGTGATTTCGGCTTGGCAGACCAAGAGCGAGCTGGACAGCCAAAAAAATTTCAAGACGAAGAATTGACAGCATTGCTCAAGCAGGATTCGTGTCAAACGCAGGAACAACTTGCAGCAGCATTAGGCGTTGATCAAACAACAGTCTCCAAACGCTTGAAAGCCATGGGAATGATTCAAAAGATGTCACATTGGGTTCCACATGAATTGAAAGACAGAGACGTTGAAAGACGAAAAACCATTTGCGAATTGCTGCTTCAACGACAGAGCAGAAAGGGGTTTCTGCATCGAATTATTACGGGTGATGAGAAGTGGATCCATTACGAGAACCCTAAACGAAAAAAGGCCTGGGTGAAACCAGGTGAACCAGGTCCATCACAACCAAAACGAGATATTCACTGTGCAAAGGTTATGCTGTGCATATGGTGGGATATGAAAGGTGTGGTGTACTATGAGCTGCTGCAACCGGGTGAAACTATGAATGGAGAACGTTATCGACGACAATTAATGCGTTTGAAGCAAGCTCTGGCCAGAACACGACCAGAATGGGAGAACAGACATGATAAACTTATTGTTCAACATGATAACGCTCGCCCACATGTCGCAAAACCGGTCAAAACCTATTTAGAAAATGTCGGATGGGAAGCTTTACCCCACCCGCCGTATTCACCAGACATTGCTCCTTCGGACTACTACTTGTTCGATTGCATGAACAGCGATTTTATTGGACAGCGGTTTACTTCTTCAGAAGATATCGAAACATGGGTCTCTGACTGGATCGCTTCCAAGGATGAGGACTTCTTTCGCCACGGAATCCGTACATTGCCTGACAGATGGGCGAAAGTGGTGGCTAGCGATGGACAATATTTTTCTTAAGGTATTTATGTATTTTGTGTTTGTACTACAGCTTCAATGTGTGCGTACCAACCGCACGAATTAATTCCTAGACCAAATAATAAAAAACATATGTAACAAAGACATGTAATTTGTGTAAAAAAAACATACGTTTTTCGTTAATGTTTAGCTATTTTAAAGTTGTGACTATATATTCATACTGTACTGTGTACTTTATTTTTTGAATCAGACATTATTAAATTTATCTTAAAATGTGTACAATACTGTACATATTTTTATTTTCTATAATAAATTATTAAAATGTGTGGTACTAAACATAAGAAGTGTTTATTGGGTACTGGCTTGTACCAAGAGGTTAGAAGAAACGAATAAGAGCTAGTTTTGGAATAAAAATGGTGTTTTTAATGCTATGAGTGGTTCAGGAAGTACTATTTAAATATTTATTGAATGCTTTTTGTTATTTGATCTGCCCATTAGGCCGGATAGTTTATGCTCTATTGTATTAAAAAGTTATTTCAAATTTCATAAAAATAGGCACTTATAGACACTAGCTATACATTGAAATAGGAAGAATAGGCCAAATAAAATTTACTGTAGGCAGCCTGTGACACCCAAAACAAATTTATGTTCTTTATAATATATCTAACGTAAAGGAACGATAATATTGGGCGGCATAAGAACAGCATTATTTCCAATAAGGATATGAAATCTGTATAACAGTATGGCAGAGTTCTCAATGACCAGTCAAGAACGAACAACTACGCCGAAGCAGTTCATCGTGGACCGCTTTATGCCCAAACGTAATGCTCAGTTTTATCAATAGTAAACATTATTAAAACGAAACAATATTTAGAATTTTTCTTTGATTGCAATTGCATAACAATAATAACAAACTATAAAAAATCACAAAACAAGCATTCATAAACATAAAAAAGTTGCTTTTGTAGTATAATCTCTTTGAGTAGTGATTGGGGAATTTAGGTCTGAATATAACACGAATAATATGCGGGAGTGACACGCGATAACCTACAAATGTGTGTTCATCAAGATTTTAGGAACACTTACATCTTTAGAAACATTTTTCGTTTTTTGGTGTAAACCACCTTGGCTTAAACCAGCCAACCCTGATACATATATATAAATAAATATACCATTTAGTGAATAGACACTAAACTTGTACCCGGTTCGAATTATAGTGAATAGACACTAAACTTGTACCCTGTTCGAATTATAGAAAAAAAAAAAAAAAAAAAAAAACTAGACGAATCCATTTGCTGATAAAATCTGGCATATATATATGCCAGGTTTTATCAGCAAATGGATTCGTCTAGTTTTTTTTTTTTTTTTTTTTTTTTCGGGTTATCCTATTTGGTGTAAACATTAATATTACAAATGTTTTAGTTTGTGCATCTATACTAAATTATATTTATCAAAACTATACGTAATAAAAACTTTAAGCTCATATTTATTTCTTGCTTTTATTGATGTAATTAGTAATTATGCCATCTCAATCTATATTTAGACTTCCTTTAACGGTATTCCGTTTTGGAGAATTATTTCGGAGAACCAGAATACACCAAATTTTCTGCACATGTGAAGCTATTTATATATAACAACGATAAAAAGGAATATTACCATCAAGTTAAAAGAACACCTAAGAGAACCTTGAGAAGACAAAGAAGCTATTTTGGTGGTATCCAAACACATTCAATCGAGTAGCACTCAGTACAGGATATGAGCGTTTTGAATCGAGCCTTTTCAAATATTGAAAGAAATATGTATGAGGCAAATTACATTGGAAAAAAAAATCCAAAAATATACTCAATTATTTAAATACACTTACCTATGGTCTTTGAAGACATGAAGAAATGTATGCAGCAACAAGCTCCAATAGTGTTACAGCAACTCCATTTACTATGTGCCTCTTTCTGTTGTTCTTACTTAATAATGGAATGCCCTGCAATTGAATATTAAAAAAAAAAAAAAAAAAAAAAAAAAAAAGTTAGATTAAATTAATTTCTTTAATGTGGAGCGTTTACGAATTCTAAATACAATAAGAATGGTTAGCTATGTAGGGCTATTTGTTCTTTCAACTTCCAGTACGCCACCAAAGCAGAACCAATTACAATGGCGAAATGAAAATAAGACAACATTTTTACTTATGCGATACATTAAAGGTTATTAGTTTTCTTCTATATATTTCGCAAAACCTCACTGTTTGCTTATTCATATAGTCCTCTGGATTACTTCTTAAACTAAAGCTTAAATAATTTTTCTTCTTTCATTTTTTTTTTTTTTTTTTTTTTTTTTTTTTTTTAGTGCGAACAGCAAGAACAAGACAAATGCACAAAATTATGTATTTACTGCAAGTGGCATAAGAACTCTAGCTCCAAAACTACGTGAAATACCTATTGCGTCGCCCTCGTAGATTCTTGGATTTGCACGGAGCCTTCGACACACGACACCTCGTATTCACGTTTTGTGGTAGCGATGTCTCACTCATGGTGAAATATATAAATAATAATGATATAAATAATTAAAAGATATGGTAGCCGCTATTATGGGCACGTTACCCACTGGTAAAGAACTAGAAGAGATTTTTCTTTTACAATTTCTGACGGCGTCTAGTACACTAAGAGCATTGAAATTTGGAAATAAAGTTAGAGAGATCTAGAATAAATTTGAACCCCAAATCTTCTGGGAGTTAATTGTTACATTACTAATATTATTGAACAATTCTAAGCTACATATATTATTTAAAAATTGTACCGTATATTAAAAATGTTAACAAATTAGAAAAATATAAGTTTCATATTTTTTTTAAAACATATAACTTGTAGCAAAGTTATGAAAAACTTAAAACTATGATAAAAAGTAATAAAGAAATAAAGCTTGGTACATAATTAAATGTTATTACGATAGGATAAAAGAAAATTTTTAAAAGGAGAACCAATCTTGTAGCTACCATTATTCTATACCCACATTATAAAAATATGCAAATTAAAAATACGGAGCTCAAAAGATAAAAATGCAGTAACATCACATTTCATATTTCAATACCATCGTAGTATATTAATTTTTTTTTTTTTTAAATCACGTAAAACTATAAGACAAGTGCAAATTTATATACAATAAAACGATTATTCCAGTACCTCCTACAATTCAATTTTACTACGTATCCTTACATGAAATCTGTTTCGTGACCCTGAGTTCGTGAAGGCCCGATGAAGCGAAGCGAGCTAAGATGTGAGAGTGCGAATGAGTTATTGTGCTGCCAAAATGTCTTGAGCCGTGGCAAAAATGCGAACTAAAGCTCACACCCTCACACACCCACGCGTTGAGCCAATAAGGGTTCAGCTGTTGCTAAGCGAGAAAAAGCGAGTGGAATTCCTTCAGGCGATAGCAGCGCTTGCTACGGAAGACTAGGGATCAAGTCAATGTGGCATATCTTTAGTAGCACAGCCTTCTATATATGTACCATTACCGCGAAGTAGGAGAATTGGCAACGCAGCAGGTAGTCCTTGATTCTTCCCATGATTCTGCATTTGAAGTGAACGTTGCGTGTGGTAGTTATGAAGTTTATTTGTGAAGAAGGAAAATATTGATAAATATATGGTAAGTAGATTCTTCAAACATTTACCTTATAGTGTATATTTTTATTTTCTAGAATTTTCCAGTTAAATTTCATCCTTTTTTTGTTGTAAATTGAATGCAGCATGCCGATTTAATCATATTTTGTGAACAATCGTATTCATCATAATAAATCGAATAATGCGGGATTTTAGTGTTACTAGTTTCGTATAATATGAGAGGCTTTACTAGAAACGTACATAATGATCTAACCTTGCCATTATTTTACATTGCAGTTTTATGGGAGGCGAAGGTGTTAGTTAAGTTTCAAATAAAATGTGCCTTGTACTATCGACAACTACAGAAATTTACTATTAAGGTTTATTTATTTATTTATTTTTAAAGAATATTCAATTCTTATGCAATACTTTATTGAGGATACCAACTGCAAAACATATTACCAACAGCACAACATATTAAATCATCATACTAATAATCTGTATACTAGAGACAATATCCGGGTTCCTGTTCAGGTCTTCTACTAAACTTCACCCTCATAATTTTACCGCACCATTATTTTACGTTGCTGATTCGTTAATTGCGAGGTGAAAGTATTATATTTGTTTCAGATAAAATTTTCCTTGTACTCTAGGTTGGTAGGGTTTACGGAACTGCCTCTAATATTTTGCTTTCTCGAACATAACCAAAACAAACCATAACTAGCCATACTATCTCTCATTTAGCATTAGTGTACGTCACAGATCACATAGCCTAAAGCAATCCATATATTTTACCACAAGATAAATTTTTTTGTCGAGAATTCTTCTGTACACAATACTCTTATGCCTTTTAGCATAATCAAATATTTAATACAGTCCTTATTGTAATAGGACTTCTCCATTGTTATTCACACAAACACTGTAACTAATGCACAACAATATCATGTTTACAGTGAAAACAATTTTCATGGTTCCAGAGAACACTAGGACGATGTTCACGACACCGAATCATTAACAAACTGTTTAGTGGCTGCAGCAGAACTTCTTGAGCAAGTTCGAACTTGATACGTAGAGTTACTAATGATTTTGGTTTTACTAATGATGGTAAACATCGTGAAATTCACACTCAGTGTTGCAAACTACAGTATCAATAACGCACGAGATAAAACCTTTTACTGAAATACGTGTAAGTTTTCGAAAACTGTAGTGATGTGGGGAAAATTGTGCTTCATGTGATGTTTACAATCATTAATGAATACCAAATATCAAATAAAATCAATGTAGCGTCATTAGGAAACAAATAAAAAGTTCTACCAAGTTGGCAACACTGCCAACTGAATTGCAACGCACGTAAAAATCATCATATAGGTACAAATCAACTTTATGAACTTCATCATAACTTTAACACATAGTTTCTGATTTAACGCGAAATGTATATTTTATTTTCCATTGTCGGGAGCCGATTTGTGCCCCAAGTTGGAAACCCTGTAACTCGAAAACGAAGCGGAATTCGACTCATGTTAATAGGAACTTTTCTACTTGGTTTGATGTCAGGATTTATGTCTCAAAATTTTCATACTGCCTTTCAATTCGCCTTGTGTATAGGACCTAAATGCCCATAAGAAATATTTACATTTCAAGTACAAAAATCGAAATTTCAATAATTAATTGCGAATGTTAGGGGCTGCAGCCGCATAAACGGTTAACGGATATTAAATACTTAGGTACTTCTCCAATAGTTGTAAAAAAATTCAGATTTTTAAAAGGTGGTGTTTTCCAGAAAATGACGCCCAAACATGGCGTCTTAATGAAATTTTCAGCTTTTCATCATACTATAACGTACGATGTAATAATCAGAAACGTAAGTCCTTTACATTTTCAAAAGATCTTATGGAGTAGATTTCGATGCTAGAAGCAGATGGTTGATATTGCTCGTGAGGACAGAAAAAAAATGTTTGAATTTAGCAAAAATTTCACGAAAGTTGGCAACATTGCGAGTGAGTTGCGCGATTCCTATTGGACCAATAGACGAATTTTGGCCCTCCACCGAAACATACAACTTTATACTCTTCCTGCGATTGTGATTATGTTACTAAATGCACTCGTTTCTCTACAACAGAACTTTTAATTTGACATGCTTTTCAGTTTTTCGAGCATTCCGAGAGGAGGGCTGTCTATCGAAGAAAAAAAATTTTCAGCAAAAAGAAACAATACGGGTCTAATAAATTTGTATGTAATTTCTTATTTTAAAAAATAAACTAAATCTGAGACAGTCGTGTGGATCACCTTGGACGATTTGAAATGGAATCACTCAGATCAAATAAAATTTATTTTGTTTCACATGTATGCCATTTTGCACTATATTGTTAATAGTGAAGAATTACTAACAACGTTTCTGCGACAAACTTCCCAAAAGAGTGTTCTACAAGCATTGACTCTAAAATCACTCTCTTCAGACAATACATTTTATATTGATCTAAATTATAGTTGTAAAAGTTGTGGAACCAATTCTCGGTCTATTTTTAGTGTGGTGTGTGGTATTCTAAGTAATGTACTTTTAAAGAATTACACAAAACTTAAAAATGAAAAGTTAACATCATATAAGAAAAGGAAACTTCTTGCTCTTTCTTCATAATTCATAAAACTTAATTTAGTCATACACTATTAACACGGCAGCACTGGTGCCTGTTTTCAAAGACCCATGTGTTTAATTTTAAATCTTTATCTAACAATTTTAGTTTAAATTTTTTGTTGATAATTTTATTTTGTATTACGCATATTAAACAGATATTGCAAATTTTAATACAAATGTTACATTTTAGTGTATCTTTGGAAAAATTGAAGAGTTATGAAAAATGTGGTAGAATTAGTATTATTATCTAGTAAAAAGTTCAAAAGTTTCAATATGTTATCACAAGGTTCATGTTCGGAAGTGCCATTGAAAAATAAAATTTTCAGTTTGAACCCCAATCAGAACCAATGGCCAGCTACTTGTAACAGAAAAAAAAAGCAAAAGCACGAGTGTGAGACTTGGTGCCAGTGCCGCCGGTTAAATAATAAGCGTTTCGCCTAGTGGTGTACATTATACTACTACATTTTTATTTTCTGTGTAAACGTTGTGGGAGCGTTCTCTTGATATTAATGTTTTGTGTTACTTTTAATTAAAATATATGGTCAAAATGTATCACATCTTTAATTTTCCCCATTACAAAATTTATTTCAAGTTGCATGATACTATTAAGTAGTTTATTTCTAGCGTTTTGATGTATTGATGTGTAAAAGTTCGACTTACATTTTGTACAGGGATTTCTATATGTGTGTGAATTAAGGAATATCAGTGGAAAATACAAGTCAGACCTTTACACATCAATAAGTTCAGGATAAAATTATAGCTGAGCAAAGCAAAAGCCCTTTATTTAAAAAGCAAAAGCGTGTAACGTTTCGCCAACTAACAACTTGGTTTCATCGGACACACTAATGTTATTTATAAACATATACGAGACACGGGACTCTTAGTGGATTGTAAGGAAGTGAAAGCGTTGGGAGAGGAAGATGGAAGGGCTGTCAGAAAATGAAAGAAACAAGATTTATAGAAGTGGAAGGTGAAAACGCAAAGAACTGGAACTCATAACTTAAAATTGATGAACTATTGATATGTCTTATTCATACTATAGTGTTCACATTTATCTTTTTCGTATGTCCGAATGTAAAATGGCTGCTAGGTGCTGTATCTTACTTTAAATTAAAAAAAAAAAAAAAGCATCATACCAATCGTCTAGATGCAACATCGATTATCGTAGTGATCATGCATCGATTATTAAACTATTTCTGGACAGAAGGTGCTATAATTAGTTTTATCTTCAACCACTTTGTGCACCAATATGAAAATCAAATAGCAAACTTAACAATTGCTTAGCAAAGTTCTAAACGTAGCTGATGATTCTCCTTGACTGTGGTTGAACACCATATACGCTGCGACTATCAATTAATATAACGAAGTATATATCAGCCCTACAAATTAAAAGGGGTCAGGGGTATTAAAAATTCAGGATTCGGAGTCTAAGCTTCTGTGTACCTATTCCGCAGCCCTGAACCCTAGAGCGCTTTTTTTTATTTTTTTAAAATTCAATTATATTTGTGGAGGAGACGACACATTGAAAATCTTTTTCCACAAAGTAGGTTTCTTATTCGAAGACTTTTTCTCTTTAGTAAAAATTATTCTTCAGTTGCATACTTACATCGTTTCATGAAAACCTATCCCAGTTTTCATGAAAACCAACATAATCATGATGGCTGTCCAGCTGGAAGTCAAACTACGGATATTACGAGTGACAGTCGGAATGAACTGCCTTTTTTAAATTTTTTATTTTTTTTAAATGCTGCCTTTGAGAAGGGTGTTAAATATCCACCATATATACTTCAGATTAAGTCAAGTTAATTTCTTCGGGAACAGCAAATTTAAGACAGTCGATGCAGTGGTCTGAACACTGTCTTTTGGCGCGCGTGATTGCGGGTTCAAATCCGCTGAGGATGCAATTGAATGCAGTGAATCAGAGTCTACTTTACCAAAAATTGTAGGTCCCGTCCGTAGAATCTCTTCAGCAAAGGAAACGTGAAATAGTTGGTCTTCTGTATCTTGTGGTCGCGAGAAAACTTTGGATAAAATTCTTTATGTAATTTGTGTTTTGGAAAGTCACAAAGATGTGCAAAAGTACGGGTATTATCACTTCCAAGTGACAAACGACGACATATTCATGTAATTCACACGAGAAACATCGGAATTCGAGTGTAAAAATGTACGACATACTTTCGGAAGTAATGCCCACAATTTAAATCCTGTAACAAAATCAACTTAGTGAGGATGTAACAGATGTGGTTTACTTGATCTACTTCAAAAAAAGTAAAATGTACAGGGGACAAAAACAGTGTTAGGAGAGTTTGTGGTAATGTTAAAACGCAAAATAAAATGTTTTTGAGTCAAAACATTGGAATAAGAAAGAAGAAGAAGAAAAAAAGGACTATATGGGTTTCCGCCGTGGGGAGGATTGGCAGTAGCTGATTGTCAACTGTGAAAAGGATATATAAAAAAATAACCGAACCTAACCTAACCCACTGTAGCTTAATTTATAAACTGTGAAAGAAAACAAAAGATATAAACTACCATTTCGGTGTGACGCGACTATTATTCCTCGGCTTGCCATTATGTCCGGTTTGTGGTAGACGAACATCGTGCGTGTGGGTTTCCACGGGTTTCTCCCGCTTTCTTCATTCCACTATTTCATTCATTTCTCATCATCGTCTCCTTTAGCCTAGCCGGCATAACTGTGGGGTATAAAACTCAAATATTTAATTTCATTTTTCCATTATGTCCGTCTATGAATTAGCTTGAGTGCGTATTTTACGAATTATTATGACGTGCTTGCCGTAACATGTTTTCTCGCTATATGCTTGCACTTATGGAAGTGCCAAGATTAATTATTTTTTAAAAACTAGTTCTATAGAGCGTATAATACTGTTCAGTAACTAGCTCAAGATTGCAGTAGATAAAGTAAACGTGTGAGGAATGCAATTTTGTAACACATCGACTTTTGTTTTTTAGAATTTTTAATATTACGCATATGGTGAACCAGTTATTTACATGCTTGCTAAATACTGATATATATCCTCAAACTCGTAACCAGCCCAAAAGTGTAGGTAGGACCTGGTAGTAGGGAGGCCCATAAAAATTTTAGGTGGGCCCGGCCCCCATAGCCCCCCGTGGATTCGAGCCTTTATATCTTGTTTCTGCATTATGACAGGATTTTAATGAGAAAAAAAATAACAGAATGAGCGTTTCTTTGTAATCTTAAAAATCACTCAGTAAGAGCCTTGCGTGCAGTTTTACTATAGGGATTCATAATATAAGTAGTAGTCAGTGGCGCAAATCAGTCTTCAACATTGGGGGGACGGGTAAGACTGTTTATATATATATATATATATATATATATATATATATATATATATATATACAAGCGCGGATCCAACGGAAGGCTATAGCTCCCCCTTGACGCTCAGGCATACACGGGATAAAATCGGCTTCAGTCCTGTTTTACACTTGATAAAGCGGCAAACTATGGTTTAGCCCCTCCCTTGATCATATCCTGGATCCGCAATTGTCCAAAATATTTATGAAGTTGAAAAACAATGTTGTGGAGGATAAGAGGAGCAGAATTGTCTTCAACGTTGGGAAGCGGGCAGATTTGAGGCTTATTCTGGGGACATCAATTTCATCTCAAGTTCCTTTGTGGATATCGGACAGTAATTATTAAATATCTCCCCCAAAACACATTTCAAATCGGATTATTGGGGGAACAGTCTCCCTCGGTTCCAAGATTGGAAGGGACATGTCCCCTGATTCCCCCGGGATTTGCGCCAGTGATAGAAGAAACGAGTTAAAAGCCCCACAGGAGTTGGGTGGGTTATGTTCTCGACATTAAACGGGCAAATTAAAGACTTGCTCCAAATTTTTCAGTGTATTTTACAATCTATGGGTCCGTATAGTAAAACTGCACTTAGCATTGTAAATATTCGTATGAAACACGTATGTATTGTTCAGAATTTACTATAATTTTCATACAGCTGATGCACAAAGTTAACGTAACCTAACCGAAAGTAACCTAGCCTAACCTAATCTAATATAATGTAACTTAATCTCAACCAACAAATAGAACCAACAGAACAGACAACAACCAACAGAAAATATATCAAGAAAGTTAGAAATTTTAATTCAAAATGTTCTTGTCCCCCAAATGCAAAAATGTAATAATCTCGGGGCATTTATTCCGTTACGTACTGCCACCTTGACAATAATTACTTATGAATAGGTTAAGTTGAGCCCGGTGGGCTTTATCGGAACCCCAAACATCTGTTAATTTAAGTAGAAAAAGAGTAATATGTAAGGAACGGGAAGGTTCTACATTACTGGTTCCCCATGTAGATTAGTAGCTGGGTAGGTTTCTTTCTGTACTAAAGTTCATACATACAGTATACATTTAACTTACACAGTATTGCCGAGCGAGCGTTAGCGAGTGAAGGCGGGTTAGAGCCCCGCAGGGCACGTTGTTTTTTGTCGTCTTTATTACTGCACAATGGGAAGGGGGACCAGTAATCTAGAACCTTGCCGTAAGGAACCTATTTGTGTAGGTGTCAATTATTTAAGTAGTGTATGTATTAACAGAGAATATCAAAAAGTGTGCTTCCAATAGATACTATTTTGCGGAATGAAACCGCATACATAGTGCCGATTTGGGTATTTATTCCTAGAAATGTATATAGGATGAAAGAATAAGCACTCTCGATGTAAATAATTAAAAGAAAGGGGTAACTTTACAATGCCCGCTCCAGCTGGTATACTAACTCAGAAACAAGTAAGTACACTCTTAATTTTATGAAAATGTGTCAAAACTTACCTAACTTTAAGCTAACCTGTTCCTATTCTACTATACCATTTTAAAACGGTCCTACTTATCGATGTGCAGCTGGAGCGTGTATTGTAACGTTTACCCTATGATTCTTTACAAAGATGTTGAAATAAAATAATTCTATTTCTTAAATCTTGATTTTCTTTTTGCTGACTGTTCGCTTATCTGCACGGATTTATTGCATCTATCTTGAAATACACCAGATAAAACTTACGATTATAGATTTTAAGAATTTATAAATCCATGTTTAACGAGAAATTTAAGTAACCCTTTTCTATAATGCTTCTTTCGTAAGTTTAAGTCAAATATTACCCACGAGCTTGAAGTAAATTTATATTAATACGAACATGAAAATTGCATTCTAATCTGAACATATGTATGTTATTTCCCTTGCACTTATAAAACTAAGAGATTGAATTTAACATAGTAAATACATTTGAATCAATATTTCTTATAAACCTTACTTTTCAACTTTTGCCAGGAAACTACGCATCACAATGAGCCGGCAATAGCTTTACAGTTTTCATTTGGCCTTATCAAGTACTTAATATCTATTCTCATCCAAGGACTTTTTGTAAAGATAAAACTACATGCTCACTCCCATTTATTTTTACCCCAATGACAAGCGAGCGTCGGAATATCTGATTGGCTCCTCACTTTTCTGCCATTAATGTTAGCTCAAAATAGTAGGTTCTCCGTACATAAGCGTATGGTGTTCATTTAAAATTTTGTTTTTACATTCATAATGGTTACGTGTGCAGCTCTCGGGTGTAAAAACAGAAGTGAGAAGAAATTAGCAGGAATATCTTTTCACAGGTAAGAAGAAAACTAAATATAGAACACACATTTCGTATTTGATGCTCGTACATTAGTTTTGTCCTCTGATGGTGGTAGTGATTTAATTAAACATGGAATTATACTTTCAAGTATATGTGGAGTTCCTTATAAATGCCTACAGAAGAATTGAATGCAAATTCAAATCAGAGTGTAAATGACTTGATCAGTCAAGGTAGCGGAACTTGCATTTAATGTTCTAACTTTCATTCATCTACAATTTCTGTGATCGTCTTATTGATATTTAGTACATTTTTCAAAAAAGAAAATAAATAAAATAAATAAAAATAAAAATAACTTTTACAACAAACTATGATGATTAATAGAGATTTGGATGTAGTTCTTCTTCTTGTTCTTGTTGCTTTCTTGCCCCGGCTTTCACCTTTGGACAGTTTATAAACTGAGGATTGTGACGGTATTGGTGCACTTTATACGGTCCACTAGGATGAACTGATCTTGTTAAATATGTTCACTGAATTGTAGTAAAAAGTATTGTTAGAGCGAAATGTTGTTCACTATTATGTATTGGAGAAGGTGATAAACTACGGTGCGTATATTATGCGCTAAGATAAACGACACATTCACTGGTGTTGTGTTGTGGTACCGATACAGAACCATGTAAAGGATATCACGATAAGCAGGAGTTAACTTACACTGAAAGATGAGATGGGGTAGACTTCCTTCTGAATCTCCACAGTAACAGGAAGGAGTATTGCGGTATCCTTGCTGATATAAACGATAGGGCGTTTGGGCTATGCCTAGATATAACCTAAAAAGTAAGCAGACGTGTCTCCTCGTCCAACCTTCGGGTGAAATCCACTTTTTGGTCGTAGGACTTGGAAATATATTCCAGAAGTGTTTACCTTTGCCATGTCGTGTTTGCTCTTGATAGCGTCTCCAGTTTTCTTGTCTTTGATGCTGAAGTAAAGCGTGTAGACTCTGTGATGGAAGAGGGATGTTGATGATATGATCTTCCTGTGTTCCGTTTTTTGCCAATATGTCTGCAACAGTGTTGCCAGGTATGTCGAGATGTGCTGGACTGTAGAAAAAGGAGACAGATTGACCTCTTTCCCTAAGAATCGAAAGTTGTTGTTTAATATTACTATGAATCCATGATACTCGATTCGATAAAGCCGTTGTATGTAAACTTTGTAAGGCACTAAGGCTATCACTACAGATGCCGAAGGAACGATATTTATTCTGTATTGCATGTCTTAATCCTGTGCGAATAGCCCATAGTTCTGCGTGAAATATAGACATTTGATTTGGTAATCGTTGAATTACTAACTGAGCTGTGTGGGGTACGTATATGCCCACTCCTGTATATTCCAGTCTTCCTTGCGATCGTTTGGAAGCATCTGTATAGATCAGAGTGCGGAAAGGATGATGTTGCTCCATATAATTTTCCCATCTCGGCGCCACGCTTCGCGGACATAAGAGATTCGTTCTTTTGGTAGTGGTGATTGGAAATTCCAGTTCCACTGATTGAAGAGTGGTAGTATACTGACTATTATAACATGGCAGTCGAGGATTGCGATAGATAACATGTGTCCAACGGCGGAGGTTAACATAAGCCTGATACAGCCAGGGAAGTCTTTGGCGATACGGTAAAGAACCGGTTCGATTTTGTGTATATAGCAGTTCCAGTTTCGGAATAACTGTAGATGAAGAAGTTCCTAATCTGCTCATGATGTATCGGGCAGCCGTGTACTGTGTTTGTATCTGATACGGTATTGTACCTGCTGCTTCTAAGAGAGCATTTGTCGGTGCAGATTGCGGTAATGAGAATATCGTGCGGTGAGTAAGAGCTTGAAGTTGGAGAGGTATAGTACTGAGTCTCGCTGGAATCGGAGATAGGAGGTAACCGCCATAATTCAATATGGATTCTATACATTGATGTGATATTCGAAGGAGTGGTCCTATGTCCGTCCCCCACTTTTTGTTGCTAACACTTCTTATGATATTGATGTAAGGTTGAATCTTGACCTGAAGGGATGCTAATTGAGGCTTCCAAGATAGACGGGAGTCAAAGTGAATTCCTAAGTAAGTCAGCTGTGGTTGATGTGTCAGTATGTGGTTGTCTATTTGCAGTTGAAAGTTTCCTACTTGTCGTTTCCTGGTGAAAATGGTATAGGTAGTTTTCTCCCAGTTGACGTGCATACCGTTGTTTAAGTTCCATTGTTGGATATATAGTAGAGCGGCTTGAAGTTTGTGTTTGGCTTCAATTAAAGATGAGCTGCGTACATATAATAAGTGATCATCGAAATAACTCAGGATTCTGACATGTTGTCTCAATGCTAGGTGAAATTCTAGTATGTAAAGATTGAATAGAAGCGGACTGAGACATGAGCCTTGAGGTAGTCCTTGAGAGGTGATGCGCGGGTCAGAGATTTTCCCTTGATATTTTATACTAATATGTCTATTAACCAGCCCATTGTGTACATACCTGATAAATTGAGATGGTATTTTTGCTTCTGAGAGATGCTGCACTAGTCTATCTAGGTTGATCTGATCGTATGCTCTGTCAAAGTCCAATTTAAGAGCCACTACATATTGTCGATGTTGAAAGGCTTGCCAGATGTCGATGAGAAAGGTGGAGAGCGCATCGTGCGTAGCCTTACCTTTACGAGCTCCTATAATTGTAGGTGGAAGAATATTATGGTATTCAAGGTACCATTCCATTTTCCGTAATATAATTTTTTCCAGCACTTTACTGAGGCAGGGGAGCAGGGTAATAGGTCTATAACTGTTGGCTTGACCCACTGGTTTTTTCGGTTTAAGAATCGGTATTACTAAGTGATATTTCCAATTGGGCGGTATATGTCCCGTAGACCAGACATATTGATAGCACTGCTTTAGTAGTTGGTGACCAGAGGCTGGAAGATCTTGCAGGTGCTGATAGGTGATCCGGTCTGCTCCCGGGCTCGTGTGTCTTCCCGCCGATAAGGCTTCTGCAAATTCTTCAGAGTATATGGTTGCGAGAGCAGGCGATAGTGATGTAGTAGGAAGGGTTGACCACAATGCTGTTCGTGAAGACAAGGCTGTTGGGGCTGTTAAATTGCAGTGAAATTCCTCTAACCAGGAGGGGTTGAGCTGTGACGCTGCCTGTAGAGGGCGTGATGACAAATTGTTCCTTATGAATTTCCAGATTGAGTTTGCGCTGGTTCCTGCTTGGAGAGTGTTGCAAAACTGTTGCCAATGTGATTTACGACATCTTTGTATATATTGTTTGAGTTTAGCTTGTGCCTGTTTTGAGAGAAAGTATGTTTCCGGAGTTCTATCATGGAAATATTGTTTTTGAGCCTTTTTACTATTGTTCAGTAATTTTTGGCAATAAGTATCCCACCATGGATATTTATAACGTCGAAGTCTTTCTCTTCGGGGTTCCCTGCTTCGTTCTGCCTGATTAGCGCCGGCGACGATGGAATCCGTCAAGTGTTGTATTGAATTGATTCCGTCCGTAGGCTGCAAAGAAGTGATTGCGTGGTCTATATATACCTGATAGTGTTCCTTGTCATAAATACTGTTGACATGGGGCACCGGAGTAGAGGCGTAGCCGGGTTGAGATGGTGATCGGACTCCTTGCAGATGTGCCAAGTTGGTGATTATAGGATAGTGATCGCTGCCTCCCGTGTAGCCGTACACTTGCCAGGTGTGTTGAAGGTATATGTCTACACTAAGCAAAGTTATGTCAGGTGCAGATGGAGGTGAATTCAAATTGGGTAGGCGAGTAGCCGTTCCATCATTTGCTATTAATAATGATTGTCCTTCCAGAGCCTCAATTAGGTGGTCCGCCGCCTTATTGTTTCTCGATGATCCCCATAGTACACTTTTAGTATTCGGGTCGCCTGCGATGATACATGGTGGCCTACATTGCGTAAAGAAGTATGTCCAGAGAGTCATCGGAATTTCCTGGTTAGGTGGAGAATATACGTTTAGAATATGTAACTGTTTGTATCGGAAACCTTGTGCTTGTATTGGCGGTTGCAACAGAGGATGTTGGAGATCTATCAGTTGGATTTCCTCATTAGGAATCTGTTTATGGAAACCAACAGCTACTCCTCCATAACCGTCTATTCTATGCTGCTTGTACAATCTGTAATCAGGAATCCTTGGAGCATAGTCTAAAGAAGTCCATGTTTCTTGTAAAAGAAGTATAGTGGGAGTAAAGATACGGCATAGATGCCAGAGAAATGGTTCCTTTCCTCTGAGTTGTCTGCAGTTCCATTGTAAAATTTTGAAGGCGGAATTAATGGCCATTCTCTAGGGTTCGGAAGTATTCGCGTAAGAGTTTATAGAGCGGAGATTCTTCTGTGGGTTGTGTTGAGGATTGAATACCATAATTGATAGCAGCGTATTTTTCGATACTAGCCAATAAGTTGTGTAGAAAAGTGTTTAATGAGTCTTT